>NC_030681.2:14956662-15280753 GCF_000004195.4 Xenopus tropicalis
CACTCATATACACTCATATACACACTGTCACACAACTTTTACATGTGCACATGTATACACAAACTCCCAAAAACTTTTTTAAAAATTTTTTATTTTTTTTTCATTTTACTTCTTTTTTTTTTTTTTATTTCCCCCAAAAACTGTTTATTTTGACAGCGTGACTATTGGATCAGATATTCTGACCACTAATTATGCTGTTGTGTGACTTATTTTGTTGTTTCATTGATTTGCACATTTTTATCCCTATATTAGTATTCCTGATCTGTTTTTAGCGTAGCTTTGCCATGTGTAACTTTGGTGTACAAAAATAACTTTACCTATTTTGAATTCATCAGAATGTGTACTTTCCAAAAATATATGGTTTTCTGGGGGTCCCTGTGTAGTTTGGGGGTCTTACTGCATATAATAGGCCGTCAGGGGGCTCTGTGTGCAAAAGCTGAGCTGGCAGGCGAGAAATCCTTATGCGCTATTTTCATTTTGGGGTCAGTACATACCGCAGACTTTGGTATATCTATGTATATTGGGCATCAATCTGTTCAGTAGGCCTTAGGTGTTCCAATTTGGGGTGAGTTGCCTTTGTACGCAAGAAATTGTGTGAGATAAATGCGGCAAACTGCAACATTTTCATGTGATTTTCTCAATAGTCATAAAAACCACTAACTTTAGGAAAGCTTTGCAGATGGGTACTTTGGTGTAGAAAGAACTCTTTACCCTTGTTGGATTTGTCAGAATGTGTACTTTCCAAAAATATATGGTTTTCTGGGGGTCCCTGTGTAGTTTGGGGGTCTTACTGCATGTAATAGGCTGTCAGGGGGCTCTGTGTGCAAAAGCTGAGCTGGCAGGCGAGAAATCCTTATGCGCTATTTTCATTTTAGGGTCAGTACATACCGCAGACTTTGGTATATCTATGCATATTGGGCATCAATCTGTTCAGTAGGCCTCTGGTGTTCCTATTTGGGGTGAGCTGCCTTTGTACGCAAGAAATTGTGTGAGATAAATGCGGCAAACTGCAACATTTTTATGCGATTTTCTCAAATGTCATAAAAACCACTAACTTTAGGAAAGCTTTGCAGATGGGTACTTTGGTGTAGAAAGGACTCTTTACCTTGTTGGATTTGTCAGAATGTGTACTTTCCAAAAATATATGGTTTTCTGGGGGTCCCTGTGTAGTTTGGGGGTCTTACTGCATATAATAGGCTGTCAGGGGGCTCTGTGTGCAAAAGCTGAGCTGGCAGGCGAGAAATCCTTATGCGCTATTTTCATTTTGGGGTCAGTACATACCGCAGACTTTGGTATATCTATGCATATTGGGCATCAAACTGTTCAGTAGGCCTCTGGTGTTCCTATTTGGGGTGATTTGCCATTGTATGCAAGAAATTGTGTGAGATAAATGCGGCAAACTGCAATATTTTTATGTGATTTTCTGAAATGTCATAAAAACCGCTAGATTTAGGAAAGCTTTGCAGATTGGTACTTTGCTGTAGAAAGGACTCTTTACCCTTGTTGGATTTGTCAGAATGTGTACTTTCCAAAAATATATGGTTTTCTGGGGGGCCCTGTGTAGTTTGGGGGTCTTACTGCATATAATAGGCTGTCAGGGGGCTCTGTGTGCAAAAGCTGAGCTGGCAGGCGAGAAATCCTTAGGCGCTATTTTCATTTTGGGGTCAGTACATACCGCAGACTTTGGTATATCTATGCATATTGGGCATCAAACTGTTCAGTAGGCCTCTGGTGTTCCTATTTGGGGTGATTTTCCATTGTATGCAAGAAATTGTGTGAGATAAATGCGGCAAACTGCAATATTTTTATGTGATTTTCTGAAATGTCATAAAAACCGCTAGCTTTAGAAAAGCTTTGCAGATTGGTACTTTGGTGTAGAAAGGACTCTTTACCCTTGTTGGAATTGTCAGAATGTGTACTTTCCAAAAATATAGGGATTTTAGGGGTCACCCTACATTTCTGCAGCTTCTACCCCTCATAAAACTGCCATGTGTTTATGAATTAGGTAAAGATAAGCCATGAAATTAGTGTGCACAAGGTATATTTGGGGGTCTCTAAGTGCCATGTGCTTTGATAAACCTATGTACAGTGGGCATCAAACTGTTCAGTAGACCTCTGGGGTTCATATTTAGGGTGTTTTATCTTGGTACCTAATGACCTGTAGAAAATAAGATGCTGTATAGTGGAAGTTTTGAGGTGATTTTTGGAAATTCCATAAAAATCATCAAACTTAGGAAAGCTTTATGGCTTGGTACTTTGGAGTAGAAAGACATGGGTACCCATTTTAGATTCGGGGGGATGTGTACTTTCCAGAAATATATGACTTTCTGGGTGAATGTACTTTTTACTAGCATTATCCCACATATAATGATGTAAATGTGTTGATTTTGCAGGAGCTGAAATGACAGAAATGATAGATCATAGGGGGGTATGTTCTCATTGGGGCCCCTACATGCCACATACTTAGGTAAACCTATACATATTGGGCATCAAACTGTTCAGTGGGCCCCTGGCGTTCATATTTAGGGTGTTTTATCTTGGTACCTAATGCTATGTGGGAGATAAGATTCTGGAAACTGGAAGCTTTGTGTGGATTTTTGGAAATGTTATCAAAATTGCCAACTTTAGGAAAGCTTTGCGGCTTGGTACTTTGGAGTAGAAAGACATGGGTACCCATTTTAGATTCGGGGGAATGTGTACTTTCCAAAAATATATGGCTTTCTGGGGTGAATGTACTTTTTACTAGCTTTATCCCACATGTAATGATGTAAATGTTGATTTTGCAGAAGCTGAAATGACAGAAATGACAGTACATATGGGTATATGTTCACATTGGGGCCCCTACATGCCACATACTTAGGTAAACCTATACATATTGGGCATCAAACTGTTCAGTAGACCTCTGGGGTTCATATTTAGGGTGTTTTGTCTTGGTACCTA
Source organism: Xenopus tropicalis (assembly GCF_000004195.4). Lineage (NCBI taxonomy): Eukaryota > Metazoa > Chordata > Amphibia > Anura > Pipidae > Xenopus > Xenopus tropicalis. The sequence goes on from NC_030681.2 coordinate 14,959,603, forward strand.
ATGACCTGTAGAAAATAAGATGCTGCATAGTGGAAGTTTTGAGGTGATTTTTGGAAATGCCATAAAAATCGTCAAACTTAGGAAAGCTTTATGGCTTGGTACTTTGGAGTAGAAAGACATGGGTACCCATTTTAGATTCGGGGGAATGTGTACTTTCCAAAAATATATGACTTTCTGGGGTGAATGTACTTTTTACTAGCTTTATCCCACATGTAATGATGTAAATGTTGATTTTGCAGAAGCTGAAATGACAGAAATGACAGTACATATGGGTATATGTTCACATTGGGGCCCCTACATGCCACATACTTAGGTAAACCTATACATATTGGGCATCAAACTGTTCAGTAGACCTCTGGGGTTCATATTTAGGGTGTTTTGTCTTGGTACCTAATGACCTGTAGAAAATAAGATGCTGCATAGTGGAAGCTTTGAGTGGATTTTTGGAAATGTTATCAAAATTTCCAATTTTAGGAAAGCTTTGCGGCTTGGTACTTTGGAGTAGAAAGACATGGGTACCCATTTTAGATTCGGGGGAATGTGTACTTTCCAAAAATATATGGCTTTCTGGGGTGAATGTACTTTTTACTAGCTTTATCCCACATGTAATGATGTAAATGTTGATTTTGCAGAAGCTGAAATGACAGAAATGACAGTACATATGGGTATATGTTCACATTGGGGCCCCTACATGCCACATACTTAGGTAAACCTATACATATTGGGCATCAAACTGTTCAGTAGACCTCTGGGGTTCATATTTAGGGTGTTTTGTCTTGGTACCTAATGACCTGTAGAAAATAAGATGCTGCATAGTGGAAGTTTTGAGGTGATTTTTGGAAATGCCATAAAAATCGTCAAACTTAGGAAAGCTTTATGGCTTGGTACTTTGGAGTAGAAAGACATGGGTACCCATTTTAGATTCGGGGGAATGTGTACTTTCCAAAAATATATGACTTTCTGGGGTGAATGTACTTTTTACTAGCTTTATCCCACATGTAATGATGTAAATGTTGATTTTGCAGAAGCTGAAATGACAGAAATGACAGTACATATGGGTATATGTTCACATTGGGGCCCCTACATGCCACATACTTAGGTAAACCTATACATATTGGGCATCAAACTGTTCAGTAGACCTCTGGGGTTCATATTTAGGGTGTTTTGTCTTGGTACCTAATGACCTGTAGAAAATAAGATGCTGCATAGTGGAAGCTTTGAGTGGATTTTTGGAAATGTTATCAAAATTTCCAATTTTAGGAAAGCTTTGCGGCTTGGTACTTTGGAGTAGAAAGACATGGGTACCCATTTTAGATTCGGGGGAATGTGTACTTTCCAAAAATATATGGCTTTCTGGGGTGAATGTACTTTTTACTAGCTTTATCCCACATGTAATGATGTAAATGTTGATTTTGCAGAAGCTGAAATGACAGAAATGACAGTACATATGGGTATATGTTCACATTGGGGCCCCTACATGCCACATACTTATGTAAACCTATACATATTGGGCATCAAACTGTTCAGTAGACCTCTGGGGTTCATATTTAGGGTGTTTTGTCTTGGTACCTAATGACCTGTAGAAAATAAGATGCTGCATAGTGGAAGTTTTGAGGTGATTTTTGGAAATGCCATAAAAATCGTCAAACTTAGGAAAGCTTTATGGCTTGGTACTTTGGAGTAGAAAGACATGGGTACCCATTTTAGATTCGGGGGAATGTGTACTTTCCAAAAATATATGACTTTCTGGGGTGAATGTACTTTTTACTAGCTTTATCCCACATGTAATGATGTAAATGTTGATTTTGCAGAAGCTGAAATGACAGAAATGACAGTACATATGGGTATATGTTCACATTGGGGCCCCTACATGCCACATACTTAGGTAAACCTATACATATTGGGCATCAAACTGTTCAGTAGACCTCTGGGGTTCATATTTAGGGTGTTTTGTCTTGGTACCTAATGACCTGTAGAAAATAAGATGCTGCATAGTGGAAGCTTTGAGTGGATTTTTGGAAATGTTATCAAAATTTCCAACTTTAGGAAAGCTTTGCGGCTTGGTACTTTGGAGTAGAAAGACATGGGTACCCATTTTAGATTCGGGGGAATGTGTACTTTCCAAAAATATATGGCTTTCTGGGGTGAATGTACTTTTTACTAGCTTTATCCCACATGTAATGATGTAAATGTTGATTTTGCAGAAGCTGAAATGACAGAAATGACAGTACATATGGGTATATGTTCACATTGGGGCCCCTACATGCCACATACTTAGGTAAACCTATACATATTGGGCATCAAACTGTTCAGTAGACCTCTGGGGTTCATATTTAGGGTGTTTTGTCTTGGTACCTAATGACCTGTAGAAAATAAGATGCTGCATAGTGGAAGTTTTGAGGTGATTTTTGGAAATGCCATAAAAATCGTCAAACTTAGGAAAGCTTTATGGCTTGGTACTGTGGAGTAGAAAGACATGGGTACCCATTTTAGATTCGGGGGAATATGTACTTTCCAAAAATATATGACTTTCTGGGGTGAATGTACTTTTTACTAGCATTATCCCACATAAATGATGTAAATTTATTGATTTTGCAGAAGCTGAAATGATAGATCATATGGGGGTATGTTCTCATTGGGGCCCCTACATGCCACATACTTAGGTAAACCTATACATATTTGGCATCAAACTGTTAAGTGGGCCCCTGGCGTTCATATTTAGGGTGTTTTATCTTGGTACCTAATGCTATGTGGGAGATAAGATGCTGGAAACTGGAAGCTTTGAGTGGATTTTTGGAAATGTTATCAAAATTGCCAACTTTAGGAAAGCTTTGCGGCTTGGTACTGTGGAGTAGAAAGACATGGGTACCCATTTTAGATTCGGGGGAATGTGTACTTTCCAAAAATATATGGCTTTCTGGGGTGAATGTACTTTTTACTAGCATTATCCCACATGTAATGATGTAAATGTTGATTTTGCAGAAGCTGAAATGACAGAAATGACAGTACATATGGGGGTATGTTCACATTGGGGCCCCTACATGCCACATACTTAGCTAAACCTATACATATTGGGCATCAAACTGTTCAGTGGACCCCTGGCATTCATATTTAGGGTGTTTTATTTGGTTACTTTATGACCTTTAGGAGTTAAGATACTATAGACTGGAAGCTTTGAAGCGATTTTAAAAAAATTTCACAAATTTTGATAAAAACCAATAACTTTAGGAAAGCATTGCGACTTGATAGTTTGGAGTAGACAGACAGTTGTGCCTATTCTGGATTCCCCAGAATCTCTTCTTTCTAAAAATGTAAAATTTTCTGGGATAAACTTTCTGTTAGCGGAATTTTTGGCCTTAAAATCTAAAGTATGCAGCTTTCTGGAGCAGTGCTTTGGAAATTTGGTAGGTTACTGCTGGGAGTTTGTGACCTATACAAGTGAGAAATCTCCATAAAACTATATATATTTGGTATTGGCACGTTCAGGAGACATGGGAATTTCCAAATCAGGTGTATTTTCATGCATAAAATAATTTTTGTTTCTGGTATGTGTGTTTATATTATGGAAAATATAATTTTTTTTCATTTTTTAGACATTTAGAAGCCTATATCTTGTTACAAAATTGGAATTACACAAAAATTCTACCATATTTTAAAAGCTTAGGTTGTCCTGAAAAAAACAATATATTGTTTTCCTGGGTAAACTAAAAGTCCCCCCAAGGAAAGGCCCCTAAAGTGAAACAGTGCAAAATGTTCAAAAACTGTCTGGCAGTAGAAGTTCCGCTTTGTTCAAAACGGCTGGCAGTGAAAGGGTTAAAAGCAGCAGACATGACATTAATACAAACATGTGTGTGTAATTCCAAAACATAGCCCCCCTCCCCTTAAATGTTCCACATTCTGGGCATTATCTTCCCCTCAACTGATTTAATTATAGTGGTAAAACTTTAACAAAACACAAAACTAGGTCAATGCTTTTACTTTAAGCAGAGACAAAGTTAAATAGATTGTTTTGATAAATATCTGGTAACTATTGAATTGATATGTCCTTACGGCTATTTTGGTACTCTCTGTTCTCTGTTTCCTTTCATACGCCGATTTGTAATAATGTAATGTTTCTACTTGTCTAATGTCTATGAAGATTTTCATTCATCCAGGTCATGGTATATCTAGTATAAATAAATCTAAAGCAACAAAACAAGTCCAGTTGCTTTAGATTTATTTATACTAGATATACTTGTCTAATGGTTAGTGTTAAAATATCAATAATAACATTTGGAAAAGCAAAAAGTTACTGTCCAGGGAATTTTGCTAGGGGGCAGGGAGTGGTAGATCAAATTAACAAATTAATAGTACAGGTATAGGACCCTTTATCCAGAATGCTCGGGACCTGAGGTTTTCCGGATAAGGGATCTTTCCATAATTTGGATCTCCATACCTGAAGTCTGCCAAAAATCATTTAAATATTGAATAAACCCAATAGGATTGGTTTGCCCCCAATAAGGGGTAATTATATCTTAGTTGGGATCAAGTACAGGTACTGTTTTATTATTACAGAGAAAAGGGAATCATTTAACCATTAAATAAACCCAATAGGGCTGTTCTGCCCCCAATAAGGGGTAATTATATCTTAGTTGGGATCAAGTACAGGTACTGTTTTATTATTACAGAGAAAAGGGAATCATTTAACCCTTAAATAAACCCAATAGGACTGTTCTGCCCCCAATAAGGGGTAATTATATCTTAGTTGGGATCAAGTACAGGTACTGTTTTATTATTACAGAGAAAAGGGAATCATTTAACCATTAAATAAACGCAATAGGGCTGTTCTGCCCCCAATAAGGGGTAATTATATCTTAGTTGGGATCAAGTACAGGTACTGTTTTATTATTACAGAGAAAAGGGAATCATTTAACCATTAAATAAACCCAATAGGGCTGTTCTGCCCCCAATAAGGGGTAATTATATCTTAGTTGGGATCAAGTACAGGTACTGTTTTATTATTACAGAGAAAAGGGAATCATTTAACCCTTAAATAAACCCAATAGGACTGTTCTGCCCCCAATAAGGGGTAATTATATCTTAGTTGGGATCAAGTACAGGTACTGTTTTATTATTACAGAGAAAAGGGAATCATTTAACCATTAAATAAACGCAATAGGGCTGTTCTGCCCCCAATAAGGGGTAATTATATCTTAGTTGGGATCAAGTACAGGTACTGTTTTATTATTACAGAGAAAAGGGAATCATTTAACCCTTAAATAAACCCAATAGGACTGTTCTGCCCCCAATAAGGGGTAATTATATCTTAGTTGGGATCAAGTACAGGTACTGTTTTATTATTACAGAGAAAAGGGAATCATTTAACCATTAAATAAACGCAATAGGGCTGTTCTGCCCCCAATAAGGGGTAATTATATCTTAGTTGGGATCAAGTACAGGTACTGTTTTATTATTACAGAGAAAGGGGAATCATTTAACCATGAAATAAACCCAATAGGGCTGTTCTGCCCCCAATAAGGGGTAATTATATCTTAGTTGGGATCAAGTACAGGTACTGTTTTATTATTACAGAGAAAAGGGAATCATTTTTAAAAAATTAGAATTATTTGCTTATAATGGAATCTATGGGAGATGGTCTTTCAATAATTTGGAACTTTCTGGATAACTGGTTTCCAGATAACGGATCCCATACCTGTACTGGTATTGCCAGTCCCAGCCTCCTATCCCATAGAATATATGAATAAAGTTGTACTTTAAACACCACAGGAGTGTAAAGCTAAAGAAATGGATGTACATAAGACTGTATAGATAAGGATTTGTACTATCCCTGAAGGGGTTAAAGTTGCCTCACTAAGCGCCTCCTGTGCTGATAATCTGATCCTGCGTGTTTCCATGTAGCCTGTGTTGGACATGCTTTGCGAGCACATAATACTCATTTGTAGACAAATAGGCTTAGATTGGTCTCCATGGCAGCATCAAATGATAAACTTCTTTACCCCTGCGGCTTTCCTTTAGGGAAACAATGACACCCGCGGGTGCATTTTCCCCGTCCCTCGGGATAAAGGTGGTACCTGGGAGCAATTTGGTGCTGATGCAGAGAACACACGTCCCCGTATCACCTGTGTAACAGCATCATCACAAAACATTTAAAGGGGACAGAATTTTTAAGAAACCATTTACACGTCGGTCCAGGGCCCAAGTTGCTGGGAAAGTCTCTTTTTCATTTTCAAACAGCCATTTTTATATGATTATATCGGTGTGTGTATGGTCAGCTTTACACCCTTGGTAGTTATGTATCAATGCGTATAGAACATTTTCTTTTCCTGGTGTTACTGACCAACAAACCAATTCCTGTCTATGAAATAACTTTATCTATATGAACATTACAGTATCAGTGTGGCCCAGTTTGTCTGCCAATTTGTTTGAAAGCCCTACATTCAGGCAAGGATATCCTTTAATCCCAGTCTGTCTGAATCCCCTAAGGATTCCCGGGCCCTTGAGACTGAATGCTTTGCTGTCCCAGCATGGAGACAGACTAATTATTAACCCAGTGAGACTGAAATGCTTCTAGAAATTATATTACAATAATATATCTATTAATATTATATATATATATATATATATATTATATGCACAGATTTCCCTGTTCTAGATCAGATCATTATAGGAAAATTATTGTTCAATAAATGGTCTCAAGGGACAGAAGTAAAACAAATTTGGCTGTGCCTCTTTATATATACAGTAAGTAGAATTGTCTAACATATTGCCCTTTGGTTGTTGGTGGGCAGTGCGGACTGGGATTCTAAGGGTCTAACAACAAACCTGGCATTTAGATTTCATGACAATTAGACGTAGACAGTGCTAACTGTTATAGCTGTTATTGGCATTGGAGCCATAAATAATTTTTGTTGATGGAAATGCATTGAAGTAAGATATTTATTATTGTCCTTATATATTTGGGGCAACTTGTCACATTTTATTTACCACAGAATATTCATGATTGTATTATATTCAGATTATGGAATCACACTTTGGTTTTTGTATAAAAAAATTTGTGCACTGAATAGTATGGGTTAAATGGAGGGCAGCAGTGATGGTCCCTCCTCTTCCTGCGGGTATTGAACACTTTATTGTATTTGTATTATTAGGCTTGATAAAGGGCTGGATTGAAGCCCGAAACGTTGCCTTTTGCACTTACAGTAAGTAAAAGTCACTGTTTTCAAAATAACCAGAGTGCTGCTGTTTTCACTATTGAAACTGTTATAGCTGTTACATGGTCTAGGACTTATCATAGAAACAGGAATAGACATGTCCATCGCTGGGTGGGACCCAATAAGATCTAAAGGATTTCCCCAATATAATGTCTGTCCTGCTTTCTAGCTAAAATTCTGGCTTATGAGGCCCCACTTTTATGCAGGGCCCCATGGAGTCACTGGAGTCATGGAGTCACTCTTGGTTGGACCCACTAATGGCAGCTTTACTCAGCCGGTCCTAATGTCCATCTATCTAGGGGTTGTTCTATGCTTTGTATATCACTCAGTATGATGTAAAAGGGAAATAGTTGGGCAGGTGTAAATGTCAGTTGGGCATCTCTGTCTCAGTCTATTCCTGTATTTATAGCAGAGTGATGCCACAATGCAGTGGCCTGTCATGTAACATCATAGTTGTGCTATGTGGCCTGTTGAGATGAATGGTGGATGTATAATGCCCTGGCCTAATGGGGAAAGTGTGCCCTTTGAACCCTAGAGCCTGTTACCTTCTTGGTGCCCAAGATTAGATAATGTAGAAGGAAGACACAGCAGGGTCCAGCTTTACAGGTAAATAGGAAAGGAAGGGGTGCAGTCAGGTTTAGCTTGGAGCCTCAGTAGGATAATAAATGCGCCTTGCACTAGGGAAAGCTGCAGCTAGGCAACTATATAACTAAACCACAGCAGCGGGGGAGTCTTTATTCCCTCTTAGCATAAAAATGGATGTAACACTCTGCATTTAGACAGATATCAGACATAGAACGTGCTCTTCCATTCCCTTGTTTAAAGAAGAAGAGTCAATAAAAAAAAAAAAACAGTTTGGAAATCAAATGTTTGTGATTTGTTTGTTGAACTTTTCCCTCTTAAAGAAACACATAAAGAGCAAAAATATATATTTGATCTTTTTTGTAATATTTTATCCGATGCAATTAAAGGAGAAGAAGCGATACACTTCTTTAAAGTTGATCATTTCATGAAATCTGGATCAGTTATGTAAGGGAAATATTTATGGCAGCTATTTATGACTTAAGAGGATTAAACAGAGGCAGGGAATTGATGTGTGCCTTTAATTTTATCATCCTGCTTATGAATCTCGGCTGACTTGCCATCTTGCCTATAGCGGAATATCTGCTGGAGTTGAAGTCACTCCCTTAGTCCCTTAGCCAGGGCTGGACTCTTGCCTTTGCTATAGATCCCCTAACCCCGACTACCCCCAGTCTCTGCTAATCTGCTTTAAGAAGTAATGCACTTGGGTTAATGCCTCTCACTGATTACACATATTATCCCTCAATAACTGGAGCCACTCTGCCTGCTGCACTCACTGCTCCTCAACACGTGAATCCTACTGAGCTTTGTTTATAACCAGAGAGCTGAGCATCGTCGCATACACCCAGTGCAACATCAGAGGATAATATTTATCATCCCCGCTCTTATAATCATGTACCTGTGGAGCTAAAGTCCCCTCCTTCATCTTCCTCACACCTGTGGCTCCATGGAACATGCCTGACGAGAGAAGCTCCTTGATCTCTGGATCTGGGGAGAGCAGGACAAGGGGGTCTGGATAACAAGCAAAAAGGCTGCACAGATAATTCTCCATATTTTTGTTACATCAAAGGTAAATTCTATATTATCTATTGATTTATGCCAGCCTGTTTCCAATGTATTTGTGTACTAGTTTGCCTTTCAGCTAGCAAGCAACTGACTTGTAGTCATTTCTTTCTTTATATATAAATATACTTTCCTGGGGGCTAAACAAGAGACAGCAGACTCAGTCCCTGCTGGGGGTTTAGGTGTATAGGGGTTTTGTGTGAATGTGTGATGGGGTCCTCAGCAATACTCCTTACTCATACAGGTATCGGACCCCTTATCCGGAAACCTATTATCCAGAAAGTTCCGAATTACGGAAAGGCCATCTCCCATAGACTCCATTTTAATCAAATAATTCACATTTTTAAAAATGATTTCCTTTTCCTCTGTAATAATAAAACAGTACCTTGTACTAACTAAGATATAATTCATCCTTATTGGGGGCAGAACAGTCCTATTGGGTTTATTTAATGGTTAAATGCTTCCCTTTTCTCTGTAATAATAAAACAGTACCTGTACTTGATCCCAACTAAGATATAATTACCCCTTATTGGGGGCAGAACAGCCCTGTTGGGTTTATTTAATGGTTAAATGATTCCCTTTTCTCTGTAATAATAAAGCAGTACCTGTACTTGATCCCAACTAAGATATAATTACCCCTTATTGGGGGCAGAACAGCCCTTTTGGGTTTATTTAATGGTTAAATGATTCCCTTTTCTCTGTAATAATAAAGCAGTACCTGTACTTGATCCCAACTAAGATATAATTACCCCTTATTGGAGGCAAAAGAGTCCTATTGGATTTAATTACTGTTTAAATAATGTTTTTAGCTGACTTTAGGTAGGAGAGCCGAATTACAGAAAGACCCCTTATCTGGAAAACCCCAGGTCCTGAGCATTCTGGATAATGGGTCCCATACCTGTATTTCATAGGGTTTGTTTCCCATAGAGTCATTAAAAGCAGACTAGAACATTTTATTTGCATCTGGAGGAAGGTGGTTAACCCTTTCAGTGTCAGAATCCAAAATATATGTCTAGGACAGTGATCCCCAACCAGTGGCTCGGGAGTAACATGTTGCTCATCACCCCCTTTAATATTGTTTCAAAGTAGGTGCCCATTTTTTAAATCTTTGGCTTGAAGACAAGTTTTGGACGCTCAGTTTTTCTCCAAGCAAAGCCTCCTGCGGGCCAGCAGGCCACATGGGGCTACCAAATAGCCAATCACTGTCCTTATGTGGCATCCCCAAAGGACTTTTTTCATGCTTGTGTGGCTCACCAACACTTTTTACATTTGAGTGTGGTTTACAAGTAAAATAGATTGGGGATCCCTGATCTAGATGACTCCAGCCAATGCATACAAGTCCCTAATTAGGAGATCTGTACAGATAGTACAGGAGTAAAGTGTAGAAATAGAGTGGACATGATTTCCTACATTATGTATTTATGGTTCCCCACAGCAAAATGGCATGGAATACAGCAGTCATGATAGTGTTTCCCAGAGCAGCACTATCATGGACTAACTGGTGACATGTGACCCCCTGATGTATAAATAAAAGGCAATAAAAGTCCATCTTTCTGTTGGAGACCCTCTCAGTGAAGTAGTGCAAAGGCAGAAACTAGGAGGTCCCTGTGAAGAATGAACCCTATGGTAGCTAATGAGCCCTATGGTAGCTAATGAGCCCTATGGTAGCTAGTGGAGAGTGTGATCCTACTTTCAAATACACACAGGAGTGTGAGTAGGGTTGGAGACCTGGCTAAGCAATCCCCATCAGTTAAGGGACCCGTGTTTGTAGACAAGTGAAGAGGGTTTCCATAATATTGTTCTGGAAAGAGCCTTGTAAACTTCATTGTTGGAACCTGAGGGCAAGCCCTGCAAAGGCCAACGTGTAGTTCTCTGGAAAATGTAATTGCTCATTATTGCAAGTGTAAATCAGTGTAACTGTTTAAGAACCCCTTGCATGCATCTAAGTGATTTTGTATCGTGCATAATGGTGCACATCATCATCACCATTAGGCAAAAGTTCACCCTTGAGTGTATTGTAGCCTGTGAACTTTTCGCAGTAAAACTTAAGTACCCTACTTTTTGTCCTATATTTGTTCATGATGCCCCCCAAACACATATATATATATATATATATATATATATATATATATAGTCCCAGCAGGGGTAGCACACCACATACAGAGGAATAAATGCCCGGGTGCTAATGCAAAAAATACAAATACAAGTGCAGTAGAGGCCAGCACTCTCAGGACTTAATAAATCAAAATAATATCATCAGAAAAAATAAAGGTTTACAAAAAGTATTCCAGCATGGTTTGTTATTGTCCGACGTTTCGGTTCCACACAGGAACTTTCTTACTGTTTGGAACTGAAACGTCGGACAATAAAAAACCATGCTGGAATACTTTTTGTAAACCTTTATTTTTTCTGATGATATTATTTTGAAGTCCTGAGAGTGCTGGCCTCTACTGCACTTGTATATATATATATATATATATATATATATATATATATACATGTAAATGTTACATACATTAATCTGAATTCAGATTGAGCCTCCAAGAGTAAAGCTGGCCATACACGCACCGATATTGTATGAAACTAGGTTTCGTACAATATTCGGTGTGTGTATAGCAGATCGATGAGGCAACTGATATCGCAAAAGCTTCGAATATCGGATCAGATGGGACAAAAGATTTTGGTCAGGCACCGTGTAAGGCACCCGAGTAAAAGCTGCGTTTAGGGCTAAATCATTAGATAGGGGTAGAATTGTTCCTACCTCTATATATGACAATTCAGCCCTGAACGTCAATGGAGGGAACGAACGATGTTTCCTGCGTGAATTGTAACGTGGTGGTAATGTGTATGGCCAGCTTAAGTGGGGCAGCAATCAAGTATTTTCCCTGACTGTCACCCTAACTGGCCTCAGGCTGGGCCTCTAAATACAGCTTTGATTTCCCTGGAGTTGAAGACCTACAGTATGGGATTATCTGCCAAACAAGTGTAACAAAGGGACACTGCATGAACTGATTTGGAACTAGTGATGTGAATCACTGTATAGTAAATATATAATATGACCATCCCTGTGTACTACAAGATATTGTTTCGTCCCTTTCCTACAGACTGGGGCAGGGTCAGCGATTTAGTATTTATCTTACACATCTTCATACGCTAATGTATAACTCTTTTTCAGAACTAATAATACAGTGAATCCTGGTCACCAAGACTACAGATAATTTAGATTCAGACTATGGCTGCTGACAATGACTAATGTTCGTATTTAGAACGCAGACCTGACACTTTTAAGCTGCTTTTATTAAGCTATTTTTCATGTAGTATGACTCAGAGGAGCTTTCATATGTCTTTCTAGTGCCATCATTCCAAAAGAAATCATTTTTATTTTGCAGCGATACATACAGCATGGTTTAGGTCTAGATATTATTTAAGATTTTTTTTATTAAGAGTAAAACTTTTAGGATATGGTCATACCAGTTGTCCAATATGATGCAATTAAGAGACAGTGTTGGACTGGGGCCCTGTAGACTAGAGAACCTGACAGCAAGGTCCCACAATTAGATGTAGGTGGTGCTCAATGTTATTGGTAGTATATTGTCCTAAAGTGGAAATAAGGGATTGTGGGAAATGTTTGGCTGATGGAAATGTTTGGCTGGCACCCACCAGGACCTGGGGCCAGTGGGTTATCTGGCCAGTCAGTCTGATTCTGTATATGTTTGATGCCCAGCAACCATTATACTTCAGCAACCCATTCTACAATATCTATACGCTGTAAAGGGGTTCCTAGCAAGAAGCTGGATTTGCATTGGAAGCCACAGGACAGTGCAATTGGTAAATACATTTGGTCAGAGGGAAGGATATTGCATTGCACCGTCTCCTATACACACACTGTTGCCTAAATCCCACATTAATTGGAGCTCGCAGGAGCAATCAGCCTTGGGCAGCTTAGTTAACCATATGGCTCTAAACTCACCACTGTTCCACATAGTAGGCTAAACCTCTGTGCGTCACAAGGAGCACTAAATAATCAACAGAGCAAATGTTTAGGGGCAGAATTATAACATTATGACGTCACACAAAATAAGTCTGTGTATCCCTTGGGCAGTTTGTAGGCCATCATTATTGAGACATCTGGCCTCTGGGCCTCCAGTAGGGCAACCTTATAATGCAGCCCTGTGAGACAGATAAATGCACTGAAGCAGCTGCTGGAACAACATGGAAAGTGCTGGAACAGTTTACAGCTATACGTAACCGTGGCTTGATGCCAGAGTACAGTTTATAAAGGGAACCCTATAAAGCAGTGGTTCCCAAGCACGGATAGTAAACAGCATTTCCATATTGCACTCTAATTATTTCACAGTTGATTTAATCAGCATTAAGGTTGGAAGAATTAAGGGGAAAGGTCGGGGTAATCTGATGTCTCTGGAGCACAAATCTGATGCAGACGGCAGAGCTTGTTTATGCCCGCGCTAATGCCCATGCCAGCTTAGCTCCTCACATGGCCTATTAATGCCGTCTTGGAATCAGTGATCTGTTTATAAATAACTGGGTTATATGTCAAGTGATGCAAAAAGGGCTGGAGAGGGAAGTGATAAACGCCTACTGATACAAAGCTGTGAGGGCCATCCTTTGTTTTGTTTGGCCTTGCTCAGGGATTGAGTCTGTGTGTCTCGAGGTCTGGACTGGAATTCAAAATAGACCCTGGCATTTCCAGTACACAGAAACCCAAACAGCCCCCAGCCCAATAAATAGCGACTGTCTATGGCATCTCACAGACTCAGGGTCAGACTGGGGGTGCAGGGCCCACTGGGGCTGCGGGTAGGGATCAGGTCTGGGCTTGTGGGGCCCATCAGGGCCAGGGGCCACTGGAAAGTTTTCCAGTACTCAGCAGACCCAGTCCGAACCTGCACTGACTGCCAGTCCAGGCCTGTGGGTCTCCCTTGGCCACTCCTCCACTTTCCTTCCACATACTGGCAAGTTAATTGGCTTCTGACATGCTGACCCTGTATGACTGTAAGCTCCACTGGTGCAAAGGACACTCATCAACATGATCAGTCTGTATCAATGATTTATCTATTAACTATCTACCTTTATCATCCATGTACCTGTTATTATTATGCTTTAGCACACTGTTGTTTGTTGGCTGCTCACATATCTTCTCCATTTCCAGATGAGACTACAAATAATTACACGTGTGGCGCTGGTGTCAGCCCACTGGGACGTGTTTACCAGAGAATTCAGGTCCCTTACATAACACTGTAATTACCTTTCCAGTTTTCCTACTGGAGTGTCTGCGGTTCTTCCCCTCTCTGTATTACTGTATTGGAGGATCTGGGGGTGTGATGTTAAAGCGACACTGACACTAAAAATTGTTGTGTTGTTTTTCACTGATTGGGCTGCTGTTGTAAGTAATTGTTGCTTCAAGTCCCTAAACCTGACTGTTTTGCCAACCTGACTGTCAGCCTGTCAGTTACAGCTTCTAATGCTAACAGACTCCTGCTACACAAATATGGCCGCCCCCTCATAGAGGAACATGGGGGTCAAATAAGTAATGTAAAAATATTGGACACATAATCTTAAGAAAAAACTATAAACAACATGCAAAGTGTTACCATGGATGTACAAATTGTATAATTTCTGGGGTCACTATCTCCTAAAGGTGCTGCTGCCATGAGGCGGGTTAAAGAAACATTAAAACCAAAAGAATGATCGTTTTAAAGTAATTGAATTATCATGTACTAGTGTCCTACACGGGTAAACCTGGTGTGTTTGCTTTAGAAAGGCAGCTATAGTTTATATAAATAAGCTGCTATGTAACCAAGGGGGCAGCCATTCAAACTGAAAAAGGAGAAAAGGCCCAGGTTACATAGGAGATAGCTGATAAGAACCGTGTTGTATTCCATTGTATTATACAGAGCTTATCTGTTATTTGCTATATAACCTGTGCCATTTATCCCTATTTCGGCTTGAATATTGGCCCTTATGGCTACACAGCAGGGTATTTCTATAAAGTATAGTAGCCATTCTGAAGCAAACACCCCAGTTTTATAACTGCAGGGCAACAGTACATTTGCCTTAATTACTTTAAAACACTTTCATTTTTTTGGTGTTACTGTTCCTTTAAGAAACTCGCCTCAGGCAGCAGCACCCCCAAAGTTACCAGGGGCAGCAAGAAGCCTCAGGTATCAGTATATAAGGCAGGGGTCTCAAACTCGCGGCCCGCGGGCCACTTGCGGCCCTCGGTACAATATTTTGTGGCCCGCACCAACGCCGAATAAATGGATCGCGATTTTTATTGCGATTCAAGGGATAATGCAAGGCATGGCGGGCGGGAGCTGCTGATTGCGGAAATGACGTTATGCCATCATAACAGTTATTATGGGAAGACGTTAGCAGCTAATTGTGCACACAGAACGTCTTCCCATAATAACTGTTATGATGGCGTAACGTCATTTCCGCAATCAGCAGCTCACGACTTTTTTTTGTGAAATCCCTTATGCGGCCCAGCCTCATCCTGACTTTGCCTCCTGCGGCCCCCAGGTAAATTGAGTTTGAGCCCCCTGATATAAGGCCTCTATATGTATATGTGTATGTGTATAGATGCACTGGGGGATCATTTGGAAGGGTTGAATTTGATGGACATTTGTCTTTTTTTCATCCCAAATTTAATATGTAACTCTGTAACTAAACCATAATAAATCCTAAAAGAAAATAAAGTATGTTTTCCCATTATACGCTGACATCTTTGTTCATGTGTCCTTCATCCAGCGAGCCATGGCTTTCCCTTCTTGGTTCCGATGGAGCGATTCCCAGTTACGGCTTCCCTCACGAAACCCCAATGACATGGTAGTGGACACACTCATGATGGAGCTGGGCTGGCAGATAAAGCAGGCCGAGAGGCTACAGCGGGATAAAGAAAACGAGTATCGGAAGATTAAGACGGGAGTGGATTACAGCTGGCTGGTCAGTTACCCCAAGCACAGCTTCGATATCAGCCCCGGAGAAAGGCTGCAACTGGAGGATGCATGCAGCAAGGTGCACCCATCGTACTGCGGCCCTATCATTCTCAGGTACGGCCACCATGCTGGTTTCTACCCTACACCTGTGCCAAATGCCATCCCATTATTAATGAATAGGGAACTGTTCCTTCTTTTTTTCATTTCATGTGTGCAAGTAGTCAGCTACAGGTATGGGACCTGTTATCCAGAATGCTCTGGACCTGGGGTTTTTCGGATAAGGGATCTTTCTGTAATTTGGATCTCCTTAACTTAAATCTTCTAAAAATCATTTCAATATTAAATAAACCCAATAGGCTTGTTTTGCTTCCAAAAAGTTAATTATATCTTAGTTGGGATCAAGTACAGGTACTGTTTTATTATTACAGAGAAAAGGGAATCATTTAACCATGAAATAAACCCAATAGGGCTGTTCTGCCCCAATAAGGGGTAATTATATCTTAGTTGGGATCAAGTACAGGTACTGTTTTATTATTACAGAGAAAAGGGAATCATTTAACCATTAAATAAACCCAATAGGCCTGTTCTGCCCCCAATAAGGGGTAATTATATCTTAGTTGGGATCAAGTACAGGTACTGTTTTATTATTACAGAGAAAAGGGAATCATTTAACCATGAAATAAACCCAATAGGGCTGTTCTGCCCCAATAAGGGGTAATTATATCTTAGTTGGGATCAAGTACAGGTACTGTTTTATTATTACAGAGAAAAGGGAATCATTTAACCATTAAATAAACCCAATAGGGCTGTTCTGCCCCCAATAAGGGGTAATTATATCTTAGTTGGGATCAAGTACAAGGTTCTGTTTTATAATTACAGAGAAAAAGGAAATTTTTAAAAATTAGAATTATTTGCTTATAATAGAATCTATGGGAGATGGCCTTTCCGTAATTCGGAGCTTTATGGATAATTGATTTCCGGATAAGGGATCCCATACCTGTACTATGTATTAAAAAGTGATTAGATGCTTAAAGGGCAGCCAGTCATATTTAATTATTGATATTGCTGTTGCCTTCTGGCCTGGTTACCAATCACCAATTTGATACAATAACATTTGTACTGCCCATGCTCCATAGTTTGAGACTTACTTGTCTAATAAATTCCCTGAAATTGAGTGAATACACTGAAAGATGCTCCACTGTGAGGTTTCCCTATAATGGGGTTTTACCATTTATGGGATAATACAGGGTAAGGTACTTTGTACACAGGAGGTAGATAAAAATAAACTCATAATCCTTGCTAATTAGGGTTTGATGTTGGACAGCTGGCTGAATATAACGCTTTTATCTGAATGCAAAGACCAACATCAGAGCATTTTATTATGTATTTCTTTTTGAAGTTTATATTTAAATAGCTTAGGTGGGTGGACATAGTTACAAAACACTGATAAATAATTATCATAACAATACCTTCCACCACAATAATATACAGACTAGTAACCTAGTTACAGCTGTGCAATGCCATTGCCTTGTCCGTAGTTGAAGGAATGAGGTGCTAACATGAAGCCTATTACTGAAACTGACCATACAGCTTGGCAAATAAATAAATCTTTTGGCCCCTCCTGGCCAAATATTGGATCATACTGGTGTCCTACGGAGATCTGTTGGGAAAGGAAAACATCCACATGCTGATGTTGTACTCACCTGACTGGATTGAGATACCTACCAGATAGCTTTCTAGCTGATTTTTGGCCATATATTAGTTGGGCAGGCATATCAGTGGGCACCACTCATAGGTTCAGTGAGAGACATCTCAATCTGGAAGGGACGATTCACCTGCTTTCAGTGGCTCATGTATGGAAAATATTAGGCTTTCCCCAGTGATTATAATTGCTTACCCAAGATCCTGGCCTGGTGCTCCTGTTTGCTGGAAACTGCACTGGCCTGGGGTATTAGTGTAGGAGCATCACATCTTCTCCTTGTTCCTGGATCCTCTCTACAGATTTAGCAATCTGCCCCATAGACATATAATGACACCTCCTGGGTGAATGTGCATTCAGTCTCATCTGGGTGGGCTGCTTGGGTAACTGTAGAAATCAAGATGGACACTGATCAGTGTACACAGCCTCAAACTTGGAGGTTCCTCTCTTACAGCAGAGTTTGTTCAGTGGGAATAGGATATATATGTATAATAGTCTAAGAAGTTTTAGACTATCCTCCTATTAATTGCACCTTGGGGCCTCCTTGCACTCTGCTTTATAACGCACATTTAACAAATGCAAATTGTTCAACATAAAAAGTCTGACATAACTTTATGTAGAGCAATTCTCTAATGAATCCAATGTTCTGTTCAGTAGATATCACATGCAGCCAGCTTTGGTTCAGGTGCTTTTATCTGTATTTGCACATTAAATATTGAAAGCCAATTTCTATAAAAACTCAGTGAGGGTAATTTATCAACACTGGGAAAATTAGCCCATGGGCAGTAACCCATGGCAACCAATCAATTTGTTGCATTCATTTTTCTATCTGCAGCTGGATGCTGAAAAAAAGCCAAGCACAGATTGGTTGTTGTGGGTTTCGTGCCATGGGCAAATTTGCCCAGTATTGATAAATGAGCCTGAGTGTGTTTGTTATTCAGCCTATAGGCCCATGCAAGATTTAGAATGCAAATGGATGAAACCAACAACCCTTTCAACAGGGAAAGCACAAATTAGGATATCCCCCAGAAAGGTCAGTAAAGAGAAGAATAGTGGCAAATTGTTGCATTTTGCAACATCATTGTCCAAAAAGTGTGACATCCAGTTTGCCAGTCAAACGAACACCTGGATCTTTTGGGAGATCTAGGGAGATGTTGGGAGAGTGTCCATTTGTCTGTAATTCTCTTGAACATGCTGATGCCAAGGGTTTGCCAACATATCCAACTATATTCTATTCTGAGCAGATTCCCATGAGAAACTAGGCTTGTAGTGAGTCCAGTTTGGCCAGTGTTTGTATAGAACATGCATCAGAATGTTATACAAGGCAAAGGTCAGATATATTGAATTACAGTGGCATTTCATATAGGCAGGACATTGCTTACAAAGGTGCGTCAAACACCTTCTACCAGCTAATTCTTCCTCCACATAACATTTCTCTCTTTGGCCATTATGCAGGTTCAGGCAGATTGTAGCAGAATATGACCCAGATGTCAAGGAGGTTCCTCACCTTTTTCGATCAGTCCTGCAGGAAGCGGCTGAGAAAATGAAAGAGGAAGATGAGGTCAAGAAACTGGCGCGACAGTGGACCACAAAGAGAGCCATGAGCATGTCCCTCACCACCTTCAAGTCCAGAGCCCGAATCTATCCTTTCATGAGTGACATTAAGACTATTTCTGAGGATGTTGAGCGAGAAGCTGAACCCGCCCGTAGAGTATGGAGCATGCCGGAGTTCCGTACCACAAAAGATGACTAAACTTCACCCAATCGATGGAAACTGCAACCCAATGACCAGAACTAATTCAACCTTAAAAAAGGATTAAAACAATCTATTCTTTATTAACATATACAGTAAGATGCTCACAGCACCTCAGCATTCTTGGGCAATGCAAACTCGCTTGTTTGGTCTATGCATGGGCAGCTGCCATATTGCTCTACGCAGGGATAAATGGCCATTTAGTTGTGTTGAAATCACTAATGAGCACCATGCGTTTTTCAGCATGATAAAATGTGATACAACACCAAATACTTCTATGGCCAATCATTTTGATTTTTTTTCTAGAAACATCTGACTTTGTTAGAGATCTCCTGTTAATTACTCAGTCTGTACTAAATGCCCATATGAACTCAAGGAAAACAGTCACCCAAAGGCCTCCAGCCTTTGTTTTCCACTCCGTACTGTATTATGGAAGTTCCTTCTTTATTTCGTTACATATTTAGTTGTTACGTGATAGGTTTATTAGTGTTCTTGGGAACCATTCTATTGGCATCATTTATATTGTGACCAATCACATGCTGTACGATTTATATTATATAGCTACAACTCACTGCATTAAATCTAAGGGCAGTTTTGAGGCCCATATGGCATTTCTTTTTGGGCACAGGGTGTGGGAGGGACTTTTGACTATTTTGGCCAAGGGGCCTGGAGCATTAGCCAATGGCTGTTTCACCAATGTTGGTAATTGGACATTCCTCTGCTGTTTTTCTCAATTTGGGAGCAATTTTTCAATTTCTAGAATAGGAGAAGCCATTAAGAATGATGAGATTTGTAAGATTATATATAACATTTTCTTTATCTTGTTATTTGGCATGACTTTATATAAATAAATAAAGGAACAATGGAGAGTGCACTCATGATACTGTCTGTAATTCTGCAGCCATCACAGGTTCAATATGATTCTAGGGCAGTGATCCCCAACCAGTGGCTCAGGAGTAACATGTTGCTTCCCAACCCCTTGGATGTTGCTCCCAGTGGCCTCAAGGCAGGTGCTTATTTTTGAATTCCTGGCTTGGAGGCAAGTTTTAGTTGAATAAAAACCCAGTATAATGCCAAACAGAGCCTTCTGTAGATTGCCAGTCCACATAGGGGCTATAAAATAGCCAATTATTGCTCCTATTGGCACCCCCAGGAGCCTTTTTCATGCTTGTGTTGCTCCCCAACACTTTTTCCATTTGAATGTGGCTCACTGGTATAAAAGGTTGGGGATCCCTGTTCTAGGTAATGGTGCTGTATCATGTTAGCCAGTCGGAAAATTATACTTTCTAAGAGAACAACAGTGGTATAAAGGCGACACTGACTTAATGCTCATGTGTAAGGGTCTGTGTCAATGGGACTGCTGAATGCAATGAATGGACACAATACCCAATATGCCGCTTCTCATGTCATACAGCACTTCACCACGATTGGTAAAGGCCCAGTAAAAAACAATGTTAACTTCAGTTAACCAGTCCAGTGTGTTTTTAAAGGTTGCTGTACTTTGATTTCACAGTTAGGAATCAGTTATAATTACATTATAATATGGCCAAGCATCTGGACACCAATATGTCATTCTGAAAGCAGTGTGGGTTTGTTGTTGCTCCAAGTCATTGCTTCTTTAGAATCATTAATCCGGACAGCACTAGCAGGGCAGAAATGTGACAAAGGTGGCATTGTACAGGTATAGGATCGGTTATCCGGAAACCCATTATCTAGAAAGGTCCAAATTACAGGAAGGCCATCTCCAATAAAATCCAAGCAAATAATTCAAATTTTTAAAAATGATTCCCTTTTCCCTGTAAAAATAAAACAGTCCCTTGTACTTGATCCCAACTAAGATATAATTACCCCTTACTGGGGCAGAACAGCCCTATTGGGTTTATTTAATGGTTAAATGATTCCCTTTTCTCTGTAATAATAAAACAGTACCTGTACTTGATCCCAACTAAGATATAATTACCCCTTATTGGGGCAGAACAGCCCTATTGGGTTTATTTAATGGTTAAATGATTCCCTTTTCTCTGTAATAATAAAACAGTACCTGTACTTGATCCCAACTAAGATATAATTACCCCTTATTGGGGGCAGAACAATCCTATTGGGTTTATTTATTGGTTAAATGATTCCCTTTTCTCTGTAATAATAAAACAGTACCTGTACTTGATCCCAACTAAGATATAATTACCCCTAATTGGAGGCAAAACAATCCTATTAGGTTTAATTATTGTCTAAATGACAATAGTAGACAGTAGACAAAGGAGATCCAAATTACTGAGACCCCTTAGGGCTCTGGCACACGGGGGAGATTAGTCGCCCGCGATTAACTCCCTGTTCGCGGGCGACTAATCTCCCCGAGTTGCCTACCCCTGCCATCCCACCGGCGAACATGTAAGTCGCCGGCGGGATGGCAGATGCGGCGGGGCAATTTCAGGGAATCGCCGAAAAAGACTCGCGAGTCTTTTTCGGCGATTTGCGCGAAATCGCGCCGCCGCGTCTGCCATCCCGCCGGCGACTTACATGTTCGCCGGTGGGATGGCAGGGGTAGGCAACTCGGGGAGATTAGTCGCCCGCGAACAGGGAGTTAATCGCGGGCGACTAATCTCCCCCGTGTGCCAGAGCCCTTAACCAGAAAACCCCTGGTCCTGAGCATTCTGGATAATAGTTCCTATACCTGTATAATTATGCCATATTGAAGACGATAAGCTCTTCAGTATGACCCTCCTGCCAATTTATATTTGCTGAAGATTACATGGCTATATGCTTAGGTATCGCTTAAACACCCCACTCTACAAAGGGTGTCTGCCCAGAGCTGTATGTTGGTTTGCTGCTGCCCTAGGCACTGGCCCTCAGCCTGCCCCTAATTGGCAAATGTGATTTTTTACTTGTAAGAGATTTTTTTCTGCTATATAGACCCATGGTCCGCCCCCTAAACCTGCCACCCTAGGTATAGGTTCATGGGTGCCTATATGGCAGATATAGCCCTGTGTCTGCCACTTTTGGCCATATAGTGTATAGGGTTGTACAGGGTTCTATTTTCAATCTTGAACAAAAACAATGTGACTGCATTGTAGAAATATGATTGTTTTTTTAATGAAAATACAAAATATATACAAATGAACCTCACAATCATCCGAAAGACATGGGACAACAAAACAACAAATCAAGAGAACTATTAATCCTGCAATGAGGAAAAGGATCTATTTGCTGTCACT
Organism: Xenopus tropicalis; assembly: GCF_000004195.4. NCBI lineage: Eukaryota > Metazoa > Chordata > Amphibia > Anura > Pipidae > Xenopus > Xenopus tropicalis. The sequence continues at coordinate 14,982,075 of NC_030681.2, forward strand.
CCTTTTCCTCATCGCAGGATTTATCATTTTTAACATACAGATATATAAATGGACAAGTTGCTGTCATAAAATGATATAATGCTATTATCATTTTGGCTGGAACCAGATGGATACAGGGGGGCTAGCAAGGCTCCTCAGGCTGGAAGCAGATAGATATGGGGGTGGTTAAGCAAGGCTCTGGCTGGCAGGAGATGGATATAGGAGGGCCCAGCAAGGCTCTGGCTGACAGGAGATGGATATAGGAGGGCCCAGCAAGGCTCTGGCTGACAGGAGATGGATATAGGAGGGCCCAGCAAGGCTCTGGCGGGCAGGAGATGGATATAGGAGGGCCCAGCAAGGCTCTGGCTGACAGGAGATGGATATAGGAGGGCCCAGCAAGGCTCTGGCGGGCAGGAGATGGATATAGGAGGGCCCAGCAAGGCTCTGGCTGACAGGAGATGGATATAGGAGGGCCCAGCAAGGCTCTGGCGGGCAGGAGATGGATATAGGAGGGCCCAGCAAGGCTCTGGCTGGCAGGAGATGGATATAGGAGGGCCCAGCAAGGCTCTGGCTGGCAGGAGATGGATATAGGAGAGCTCGGCAAGGCTCTGGCTGGCAGCAGAGTCTGAGAGTTATAGTTGGCTGATGCGTCACATACAACAGTGTTTTGCAGTTTCATAATATGGGGAATAGAAATGATCCCTGACTTTGATTGATAGGTCTGTTGCAATATCTTCTGTTAAAGCAGCGCTTTGTGGACTTATGCATCAAGCCCATAACATGGTTACAGATATATGGAAACATTACTTTATCAGCCATAGCTCAGAAATATTTAGGACATTAAATACATTTTCACAGAAATCACCATTGTTCCTTCAAGCACATTTAGGCAATTTCTCTAGATACACAAACATTAAAAATAAAGTAAAATGAATGAAAGTTATGGGACAAAGAAAGCTGAATTCAATGGGGGGGGGGGGGGGGTTGACTGATTTGCACAATTTATTAAATCCAGACAACTGGAGTATACTGTATATGCACAAGTCTAAATGCAGTGAGGGCTGCCTGGCAACTGCATGTAAGATGGAGGGGCAGCACAGCTTTAGGAATATGCCTGGGGCTAAACATAGAGGCTGCATTTGAGGCATAATATATTGTGAAATGTCTTTCTCCAAATGAACATAAATTATTGAAACGAGGTGCATTTCTGGTTGCAAAGCTGATCCCACAACTTGTCAAAAAAAAAAAAAGGTAGGGATAGTTCACCTTTAACTTACCTTTCAGCATATTATACAATGTTATATTCTTAGCAACTTTTCCATGTCTTTATTTTTTATACTATTTGCTCTTTTGTCTCTTTCTGGCTTGACACATGGAGCCACTTTCTCTCCGAGAAATCGTTTTATTGTTACTTTTATTACTTGTCTGTCTATACAGACCCTCTATGTATCTTCCAGTCTCATTCAAACCACTGTCTGGTTTCTATGGTAAACTGGACTACAGCAACCGGATAGCTACTGACATTTCAAACTGGAACCAAAAACCTAATTCGTTAACATAAAAAATGAAAAATTTACACAAATTGGCAATTGTCTCAGAACAGCACAGTCTACTCATACTAAAAGTTAATGTAAAAGTAAACAACCCCTTTAAGAAACACTGTTTTAGAGTATATGTTACACTATCAATGTGTCATTGTGAGGAAAGGGGCTCCGATTGTGACCAATTGCTCCCAAAGAAACAAAAAACTGTCGGCTCTTGGCTGCTCTTCCCATAGTCGATCATTTGGCTCAAAGATCCATGCAGAGAATGGCTGATGTAACAGAGCCTTGCAAGCAGCCTTTACTAAGTAACCAATCACAATATGCATTCTGCAACAAAAATCATAAAAGCAAACTCCATGCCAAACCACCCCACCTGAGCAAGAAGGAGCAGCCAAAGTGGCAAGTTGTGACATTTGGAAGATTACCTGCTGCTTGGAGTGGCCATTTAATTCAGCAGAATCCTTTTTTTGTGAAGGCTTCCATTTTTAAATGCATGAAAATAACAAAAAAAAACCTTGTTTATTAAAAATGTACAGGTGACTAGAGGGTCTGTCAGTTACATAGACGAGTTCAGGAACTCCAGAAGTTTAGCCCGATTTCTATCTCTCTGGAAAAGAGTATAAAAAGTAAAAACATAGTTGGAGTTCATAATACTTCTATTATTACATTCCACAAAATTTATTTTGGCATTCTGTAACCTGCCCGATGGATATTTGGCTGATCTTTGAGCCAGACTAACGTGAGAGCCCCATATACAGGCCAATAAGCAGCTGACCAAGTCTAGACTGGGATTCAAAATAGGCCCGAACAGCCCCCACAGGCTCAATCAATAGCAAGCAGCCCCTCTTACAGGTTTGGGCCTGCTGCTGGCTAAGCTTTAGGGGACAAGTTGACGGCTTTTATCAGCATGTGTATGGCCATCTTACACCATTTTTGGAGTAAACCAAAATACAAACCTTTATAAATAACACCAGTTTAACTTCATAATGGGGATGAATGGTACAAATCAGGAGTAAAGTCAAACATAGTTCTGCTGAACAATTCATATTTATTGCTTTAGGTTACCACTTTTAAACGTACATCTGTTGCAAATTTCTCCATATGGTATCTTACGCCCATATGTAATAAAAGGCACTAAGTTTGCCCAGAAGCAGTAACCCATAGCAAGTAATAGGATGTTTGTTTTTAGACGGGTCATCAATAAATTCTACTTGCTGATTGGTTGCAATGGGTTACAGGTCCTAGGCAAGCTTAGTACCTTTAATTACATAACCTCCTTAGTGTCTTTTCATTTACAAGATATTTATCATGCACCCCTAAGGGCTCTGGCACACGGGGAGATTAATCGCCTGCGACAAAACTCCCTGTTCGCGGGCGACTAATCTCCCCGAGTTGCCATGACCCGCCATCCCACCGGCGAACATGTAAGTGCCAGAGCCCTAAAATGGATTTTACCCAGGAAAGCAGACTCCTATATATTTACCTCCTTATCTTCTTTGCTCTTCTTCACTTTCATCTTTATCTTTTTTCCAGTTATCATACTATAGTTCTCATTCTTCTTTTTATCTTTTAGAAACTGTAAGGAATGATGATGAAACACAGCTAGGAAAGTTAGATGAAATACGAGACCACAATTCAAGTATAAAGGGGCAAATAATACAAAAAAAACCTGCTCTCACAAGGTTTGTAAAAAAATCAGGTTTCAGCAAGGACTGTGCCAAGGGTTGTTTTGGGGATTTGGTTACTTTCATGTTCTATTACCTTCCTATATTCAACTGTGGGAAGCCTGAAGTCACCAAAGGCACCATTTCTAGTAAGGTGATTGTATATATTGTATGTATATGAATGCTGGGTGCTAGTGTGAATATCCACCACAAGGGCAGTAACCCTATTCCCACAGAGTATACACCTCATTAAGTTGCTATTTACCTTGGATATTTGTACAGGCTTGGACTCCTCTTGCTGCTGCTGCTGCTTCTTCTTCTTTTCTTTCTTCTTCCTTATTTTGGACAGTTTATGCCTCTTCTGCAGGACAGAAAAGGATTTAGATTTAATTTGTGCTCCCTATTGAGTAAGTAGCATGATGATGCAGCTCCAGGCTACCACTGCACACAACAAGCAAGTCATGGACCAGTGAGCAAAGGATAAGCCCTAACGAATGTGAGAGACAGAGAGAAGTAGCATTGTGTAGCATCAACCTTAAAGGAACAGTCCAGTGTAAGAATGAACTTGGTAAAATAGACAGGCTGCGCAAAATAAAAAATATTTGTAATATAGTTAGTTGGGCAAAAATATAATCTATAAAGGCTGGAGTGAGCAGATGTCTAACAAAATAGCCAGAACTCTACTTCCTGCTTTCAGCTCTCATACCTCTTATTTAGTCAAGGACTTTATGGGGGGGGTCACATGGAACATAACTGTTCAGTTAGTTTGTGAGCACACAGGTCAGATTCAAAAGAAAACGAACAGTTATGTCCTATATGGCCCCCCCTCAAGTCACTGATTGGCTACTGACTGCTAACAGCCTAGAGAGCTGAAAGCAGGAAGTAGTATTCTGGCTATTATGTTACACATCTGCTCACTCCAGCCTTTATAGATTAAATATTTGCCTAACTAACTATATTGAGAACATTTTTTATTTGGCGCAGTCTGTCTATTTTACCAGTTTCATTTTTACACTGAACTGTTCCTTAAAGGTACAGCATTTTGTCCAACACTGCAATCAGACAGAAAACAGCAGTGCACAAACTGCCTTTGTCTTTCTGGCAACAATGAATGAAACACAACATAGGTGATGTGCATTAGGCAGTAATATGGCATACTTCACTTAGCTTTCATTTCTGTGCCGTGAGTGCTCCATTTCGGTTCAATTTGGTGCTTTTAATGTATTTCTATCAGGATAGAAGGCAGGCATCTTGCTGCCCTCTGCTGGAGGGCAGCAAAACACACTTGTGCCATAGATCAAAGCTCACTTAACCTGCATTCCTGTACTAATTGCTGTCTTTCCAGTTATAATTAATCATAACGGACTCTGACTCCCCAGACTGATTAGCCAAATCAGATCATAGGACACTCATCGCATTAATAATAGGAATTACAGCTGTACTGTATTGGAACGATAAAAAATACAACTCCAACAGACACACAAATCTGAACAAGCCCTAAAATTATGTACGGTATGTAAAATGTTTTTCAGGATACAGGAAATTCTACAGGTCAAAGAAATGCTTCACAAAAAACATTACCTTTTTATTATGTTTTTCTTTTGCTGCTTTCTTTGATTTAGCTTTTGGTGAATCTAAAGTAAAAAAAAAAATTATTTTACTTCTTCAGCCACAGAATAATATGATTATACAGCAGGTTAAAACTGCTATGCTTGAGAATTAACAAGGGGCCTTTCCCCCTGATATACAAAGGGCAGCCATAACTTACCTCTGCTGCTGGAGCTAGAAGATGACGATGAGCGTGAAGAGGAGGAGGAGCTTGATGAAGACGAGGAGGAGCTTGAAGAAGAGGACGACACAGATGATGATCGACTTCTGCTACGTTTTCGTCTCCTCTTTTCCCTTTCTAAAGCAAAACACAAACACATCATGTCCAAGGTTTATCCTCTGATACTCTTGTTCAAAGTGACAGCATTCGACAATGCCCTCCAGGACTTGCAGTGCGACTGCTTTCATGGGTTAAAATCCACGTGACTCACTGAGCATCAAGACCACTGCTTGCCCTACCAATTAATTTAAATAAATTTCAGTTCGATTTGTAAGTTAACACAAATAAAGATGGTGCTATATAATTCAGAGTTGAAGTAGTGTAAAAAGCAATTAATATAGCAAGGAATGATGTGTGCTAGCAAACACTCCCATTTATAAAGCCTTTCCAAGGGGTTCAAAACACATCAGCATATCTTCTGGCAAAAAAGATGGAGATGTAAGTCCACAAAATAAACACAGTTTCAAGCCTTGGTCTCTTCTGATTATGAGAAGCCAAAGTGCAGAGACAGAGGCTGCAGGGGTCAGTTTATGACATGACAGATTAGCGTTTGCCCTGTAAATGTGAAATGTATCTTCAAGTGAGCTGCAAAATATTAATTATATAAAACAGGGTTCAACTTACCTCTGTGTATTTTCTCTTCACAGGAGGATGTGGACCTTATACTTGACTTATCCTGATGTCTGTCTGCCATTGCCTACAACGTAAGGAAGAAGATCAAGCAAACGCGACAGCATAAATACTACAGATTAAAGATTCTTCAACCTACTCTGACCTTAACTGTGCCTAACCCATCCTAGCCCTACACGCTGCTTTATATACCCACTTCTCCTGACATCACTCACTCTCTGTGTGTGAGTGTGTGTGTGAGTGTGTGTGTGTGAGTGTGTGTGTGTGAGTGTGTGTGTGTGAGTGTGTGTGAGAGTGTGTGTGAGAGAGAGTGTGTGTGAGAGAGAGTGTGTGTGAGAGAGAGTGTGTGTGAGAGAGAGTGTGTGTGAGAGAGAGTGTGTGTGAGAGAGAGTGTGTGTGAGAGAGAGTGTGTGTGAGAGAGAGTGTGTGTGAGAGAGAGTGTGTGTGAGAGAGAGTGTGTGTGAGAGAGAGTGTGTGTGAGAGAGAGTGTGTGTGAGAGAGAGTGTGTGTGAGAGAGAGTGTGTGTGAGAGAGAGTGTGTGTGAGAGAGAGTGTGTGAGAGAGAGTGTGTGAGTGTGTGAGAGTGTGTGAGAGTGTGTGTGTGAGAGTGTGTGTGTGAGAGTGTGTGTGTGAGAGTGTGTGTGTGAGAGTGTGTGTGTGAGAGTGTGTGTGTGAGAGTGTGTGTGTGAGAGTGTGTGTGTGAGAGAGTGTGGGAGTGAGTGTGTGGGAGTGAGTGTGTGGGAGTGAGTGTGTGGGAGTGTGTGTGTGGGAGTGAGTGTGTGGGAGTGAGTGTGTGGGAGTGAGTGTGTGGGAGTGAGTGTGTGAGAGTGTGAGTGTGTGTGAGAGTGTGTGAGAGTGTGTGTGAGTGAGAGTGTGAGTGTGTGTGAGAGTGTGAGTGTGTGTGTGAGTGTGTGTGTGAGTGTGTGTGAGAGTGTGTGTGAGAGTGTGAGTGTGAGAGTGTGTGAGTGTAAGTGTGTGAGAGTGTAAGTGTGTGAGAGTGTAAGTGTGTGAGAGTGTAAGTGTGTGAGAGTGTAAGTGTGTGAGAGTGTAAGTGTGTGAGAGTGTAAGTGTGTGAGAGTGTAAGTGTGAGTGTGTGTGAAAGTGTGAGTGTGTGTGAGTGTAAGTGTGTGTGAGTGTAAGTGTGTGTGAGTGTGTGTGAGAGTGTGTGTAAGTGTGTATGAGTGTGTGTGAGAGTGTAAGTGTGTGAGAGTGTGTGTGAGAGTGTGTGTAAGTGTGTATGAGTGTGTGTGAGAGTGTAAGTGTGTGAGAGTGTGTGTGAGAGTGTGTGTAAGTGTGTATGAGTGTGTGTGAGAGTGTAAGTGTGTGAGAGTGTGTGTGAGAGTGTGTGTAAGTGTGTATGAGTGTGTGTGAGAGTGTAAGTGTGTGAGAGTGTAAGTGTGTGAGAGTGTAAGTGTGTGAGAGTGTAAGTGTGTGAGAGTGTAAGTGTGTGAGAGTGTAAGTGTGTGAGAGTGTAAGTGTGTGAGAGTGTAAGTGTGTGAGAGTGTAAGTGTGTGAGAGTGTGTGTAAGTGTGTATGAGTGTGTGTGAGAGTGTAAGTGTGTGAGAGTGTGTGTGAGAGTGTGTGTAAGTGTGTATGAGTGTGTGTGAGAGTGTAAGTGTGTGAGAGTGTGTGTGAGAGTGTGTGTAAGTGTGTATGAGTGTGTGTGAGAGTGTAAGTGTGTGAGAGTGTGTGTGAGAGTGTGTGTAAGTGTGTATGAGTGTGTGTGAGAGTGTGTGTAAGTGTGTATGAGTGTGTGTGAGAGTGTGTGTGAGAGTGTGTGTAAGTGTGTATGAGTGTGTGTGAGAGTGTAAGTGTGTGAGAGTGTAAGTGTGTGAGAGTGTAAGTGTGTGAGAGTGTGTGTAAGTGTGTATGAGTGTGTGTGAGAGAGTAAGTGTGTGAGAGTGTGTGTGAGAGTGTGTGTAAGTGTGTATGAGTGTGTGTGAGAGTGTAAGTGTGTGAGAGTGTAAGTGTGTGAGAGTGTAAGTGTGTGAGAGTGTAAGTAAGTGTGTGAGAGTGTAAGTAAGTGTGTGAGAGTGTAAGTGTGTGAGAGTGTAAGTGTGTGAGTGAGTGTGTGTGTGAGAGTGTGTGTGAGAGTGTGTGTGAGTGTGTATGAGTGTGTGTGAGAGTGTAAGTGTGTGAGTGTGTGTGTGAGAGTGTGAGTGTGTGTGTGTGTGAGAGTGTGAGTGTGTGTGTGTGAGAGTGTAAGTGTGTGAGAGTGTAAGTGTGTGAGAGTGTAAGTGTGTGAGAGTGTGTGTGAGTGAGTGAGTGAGTGAGTGTGTGTGAGAGTGTAAATGTGTGAGAGTGTAGGTGAGTGAGAGTGTGTGTGTGTGTGAGTGTGTGTGAGAGTGTAGGTGTGTGAGAGTGTAGGTGAGTGAGAGTGTGAATGTGAGTGTTATGGGGTCAGCTGACTCTGTTTCTCCTATAATATGTAAGTCAGACAATGCCATTCAGAAAACGTATAGCCTTCCTTTCATCAGTCTCAGTCTAACTGGTTGCCTATTTAATAAAAGGATTCAACAAACTTTGCTCCCACCTAAAAAAATGAAGCTAACATCTTGCTTAGAAAGCTGGGAGCTGTGGCTCATATACCAAGTGTAGCGAATTCGGGTAATAAGCCTGGCCCAGAGCTCCTTCCCAATAAAGGCTGCCCATTCACACACAAACCTTGTTCTTGCAACAGGCTGGGAAAGCTTTAACAAAATCTATATCTCTCTCTATACATCAGAACTCTTCCTTCCGCAAGTCTCCCAGCGCCGCCATGTCCGTTCCGTCTCTATTACGTAACTTCCTCAAGCGTCAGCCGGCAATTGTGTGCGCCAAAGGCAGCCATGTTTGTTAGGGGCATCCGTTGCCTAAATAAGGTTCCGTAGCAAGAGTTACATTCCCAGTTTTGCCCTCATATAATATGGCGGATAATGCTTCCGTTTGCTTTTGTATCACCGGATGTTGAAGGACATTGAAGGAGCGTGTACTGCTGCTGTCAGAATCCCAAGTGCTCCGGACTGGCAGTTCTACAGAGCATATGGGTGATTGGTAGATGAGAGGGAGCTGCCAGACAGGTAAGTGGTTGTATTAGATTTATAGAGATTGTGGCTCAGATACAGTTAGTCTGGCTCATTATAGAAGGTTTGGCTTCCACTGTGTGGGACTTGCCCCATTTATTGGTTGTATTTAGCAAGTACCCTGATTCCATGAGATGAAGTTTATTTTTAGTTTCTCCAGAATTCCAGCATAATTGCATTTTTTGCAAACCAATGCACTATTTTGCCCAGTCTGTAGGAGGCGACAGATTTGCACAGGTTAGTGAATTGCGCCTGGGACATAAGGGACAGCTCGCTCATCTAGGCCTGTGCCTTCTGGTACGAGTCGTGGGGCGCAATCGTGATGATTAAAAGCTGCTGAGACGAAGGGGTGGTGTTAGCAGCATAAAACTGTCAATATCTTTGAATAGACTACAATAGATAATTAACTAAAACTCTTAACTGTTGGTGCCAGAAGTACTGCTGATTGGATTTAGGAAGTAACCCTGGGCCTCATGAAGAACAATAAGCAGCATAAGACTAAAGGTGGCCACACACATGGCGATTTCCGATCTTTCGTGCGACCAAGATCGTACAATCGGCCATTAACCATTCAGGGCTGAAACGGCAGATAAGGAGGTAGAAACAATAGGATTTCTACCTCCTTCTGCCGATTCAGCGCTGAAGGCAGATTTTGCTCAGGCGCCTTCTACGGCGCCCGATCAAAATCTTTTAACCTGCTCGATCGGCGAGTCGACCGATATCAGCAGCTTCCTGCGATATCGGTCAACTCACCGACTTGCCATACACGCACCGAATATCGTACGAAACGAGGTTTTGTATGATATTATCGTGAGTATATGGCCAGCTTAATGCCACACGAGCGTATGGAGCATATTTTCAGCAAGCCGAAAACCGCTTGTCGAGAATATGCTACATATGCATAAAAATGCTGCACCCGATAGCATTGAATACACTCAGGTGCAGGCACATGTAGCCGATATCCGCTGAAGATGCAAAGTCTTGTGTCTTTTGGCGGATATCAGCTACGTGTGCCTGCACCTGAGTGTATTCAATGCTATTGAGTGCAGGCAGAGGTATGAAGATTTTCAAGCGTAGGAGCGTATTCTCTGCAAGCGTTTTTCAGCTTGCGCAAAATATGCTCTGTGTGGCATTAGCCTTAAGGTGCCCATGCACGGGCCGATTCTAGCTGCCAATATTGGTCCCTTAGACCGATTCGACAGCCTAATGAAATCAGTTAGATCTTAATCAGGCAGGTTTAAAAATTTAGTCAGATTGGGGACCTCGTTGATGCCTATCCCCGTCGTTCTAATTGGGGCCAAATGACTGAATTAGCCCGATATCGCCCACCCATAGGTGGGGATATCGGGAGAAGATCTTATTGTGTATGGCCACCATACTAAACTCCACAAGCGTTTTTCACTAGATTTTGTGCGACTTATTTAATCTGATTCTCCATGCAACAGCACAAGATTTAGTAGGATCCTACAAAATCTGATCTCCATAGGCTGTAACGTAAAGTTGGATCAGATAAAGTTGCGACAGTTAATGTTTTTTAATGCAGAAAAAAAAATCTCTGGATGCAACAATATCACGTGGGACACGGACGCAGCATGCTGTGTTCACATCTGACATTCGCGTCAGAAGGAAAAAAGTTGCATGATTTTTGTATCAGTCCCATTATATTTTGACGCGCACAACTACATGCGATTTGTCATGTGTTTGTTGATCCGTTCTCAAAAAAACAAACGATTGTGGAGTTTAGCCCTAATGATCAATCCTCTCTTTACAGATTACTGGAGATGTCAATCTCCCAGGAGCAAAATCCAAAAGGTTTTTGGCCACCCCTGTCCCCACCCTGTTACTCACTGTTCATGCCCCCTTGCTTCACCCCAACCAGGGATATAAATATGGGTGACTCAGCTGGAGTGCTGATAAGTCTCAGTTACCTGACCCTTTATTGTATTATGTATTGTAAAGCTTTTGCTTATTCTTTACATACTTTACATAATTAAACAGCACCCCCAGTTACAAGGTGGTGCCACACCAGGCTGTGTCTCAATCAGAAATAAATATGTTTTTTTACACAGACATACCAGATTCCACAGATTAAAAAAAGATTTTCATTAAAAAAATGAAAGTGTATAAAAATAATTACGATATTATGTACTGTTGCCCTGTGCTGTTACAGCTGGTGTGTTTGCCTCAGAAAGACTACTATAGTTTATATAAACAAAGCTGCTGTGTAGCCCCAGGGGGCAGCCATTCAAAGGAGAAAAGGCACAGGTTACATAGCAGATAACAGATAAAGCCCCATTATATTCTACAGAGCTTATCTGTTATCTGCTATGTAACCTGTGCCTTTTCTCCTTTTTTCCAGGGTGAATGGCTGCCCCCATGGCTACACAGCAGCTTATTTATATAAGCCAGTGCTGTCCAACTGGCGGCCCGCGGGCGGTCCGCGACCCCCCTCTATGTGGCCCCCCACCTGTCTGGCTGCTTTGATGGCTTACTCTTGTGTAAGATTTAAATGGTATCAGTACTGTGATTAACTGCCCCCCTGCATGGTTATCACCTCAGATTCAGGCTGTAATCAGGCTGTATTGTTTAAATATGTAATCCCCTGTGTTGCTCACACCTTTTAATCCCTGCATTGTTCACCCCCTGCAGTGTTCACACCTCAGACTCAGGCTGTAATCACCCACATTGTTCCCTGTTCACACCTCAGGAGCAGTAGAAACCCACAAATAATTCCTGCACACTACAAAAAGAACATATACTGAGGTGGTACTGCAATTAAAACGTTTTTTAATATATAGTTATTGTGCAGACTGTAGGAGCAGTGCCAGCATTGTGTCACTGTAGGCTGCCTGTGTGTGCCATACACACAGGCATCATAGAGCAAGCAGAGTATGGCACACACAGGCAGGGTAGGGAAGGCAGGGTATGGCACACACAGGCCGAGTATGGCACACACAGGCCGAGTATGGCACACACAGGCCGAGTATGGCACACACAGGCCGAGTATGGCACACACAGGCCGAGTATGGCACACACAGGCCGAGTATGGCACACACAGGCCGAGTATGGCACACACAGGCCGAGTATGGCACACACAGGCCGAGTATGGCACACACAGGCCGAGTATGGCACACACAGGCCGAGTATGGCACACACAGGCCGAGTATGGCACACACAGTGAGAGTATGGCACACACAGTGAGAGTATGGCACACACAGTGAGAGTATGGCACACACAGTGAGAGTATGGCACACACAGTGAGAGTATGGCACACACAGTGAGAGTATGGCACACAGGCAGGGTAGGGAAGGCAGAGTATGGCACACACAGGCAGGGTAGGGAAGGCAGAGTATGGCACACACAGGCAGGGTAGGGAAGGCAGAGTATGGCACACACAGGCAGGGTAGGGAAGGCAGAGTATGGCACACACAGGCAGGGTAGGGAAGGCAGAGTATGGCACACACAGGCAGGGTAGGGAAGGCAGAGTATGGCACACACAGGCAGAGTATGGCAGGTTTTTGCTGTACTACAACCATTCATATGGGTATGGTCATGTGATAACATGGGTGTGGTTTCAAGTGGGTGCAGTTTCAAAAAGGGGAGTGGTCAAAACTGGCTTCAATTATCGGCCCTCCACCACGTAGGTCGGAAAAATTCCGGCCCTCGGTACAACAGAAGTTGGACAGCACTGATATAAGCTATAGTACTGTTACTTTAGCAAATACACAACTTTACCTGTAACAGTACATTATATTTTATATACTTTAATACACTTTCATTTTTGGCGTTACTGTTCCTTTAAGTGTAAGCCATGTTACTTGTAGGAACAGTTTCCTAAACCCTAGGATCACAATGTAATGCAACCCCACCTTATTCCACTGTGAAGTGATAGACTCTGGGACTAGGAGTCCCCCTGCCTCTATGTGGAATCAGATATACACATATATATATATATATATTTAGTTAGTTAGTTAAAATAGTGTTTATGCACATTTCCTACACAATCCAACTTAATGAGCTCAGAAACTTAATTGGCTCCTGTATCATAGTGTAATTCCAATTGGTGCAGGAAATTACTTGGTGAACTCTCCCTTTAGCTATGGATTGGAGTTCTACTCCTCCATGGGTTTGCCCTGGGCTCCAGTTCGATACCTACTAATGCCAAGATTGGCACATATGCAGCTGAGCACAGATACCCCCTGCCTACACTATGCTGGTTCCTATACTAACTTACATTATTTTCATGGTGTTTGTCTCTCTGAAGGACTAGTTGTGGCTTTATATTGCTAAATCTTGTAAATATACACAATCCATGCCCTGCAAACTGCAGCCTAAGAAAAGGGTGGGACTGTGCTTGGTGTAGATATTTCCTGCAACTCTCAAACATGGCGGCCAGCACACTTCCTCACTTAACCACTTCAATGGGCTTTTCTCAGTCACTTTTTATTCTATAAAAGCCATCACTGAGTATAATACAAACATAATGAACACTGCGCTTTGTCTTTTTGTGCATTGGCATTCTGGTACAGGGATTGTTTGCTATGGGTCCCTGCTCAGAATGGGTCTCCATGATCCCTTTTTAAGTCATTGAAATCTTGTACTTTCAAGCAAAATTGTAATTAAATAACCTGTATAATGAATTGAGTCCAAAGCTGACTGTTAGGGGCATATGTATGAATATGTATATATTAAAAGATAGTAAACTTTTAAAAAAGAAGAGGAAAACATAAACATTTTCTGATGTTGCTTCACTCAGGAAGGAGATGGGAAAGGGCATCTGAGCCTTCTGATCTCTTCCCTAAGCAGAGCAACATCATAACACTTCTCTGTTTTCCTTCTGAAGTTATATCTCTGACTGGACTGTGCAGTTATAGGAACTGACCAGCAGGTGGCACTATTGTTACAAAATTAATTTTATAATTTAATAAAAACTAAAATAGCTCTGAAACTGAAAAAAAAATATAATGAAGGTAAATTGCAAAAGAAGCAATTTTGTTTTAAGTTTTACTTATGCTTTAATGCCATGCATATCCATTACAGAAATAATCAATAGCAAGAATTAAAAAAATTCAAGATGTTGAGGTGAGGACAAGGATAGAAAGACTAATAATATAAGATTAATTGAAGCAAGTGAAGCTGTTTTTTGTTGCTTTTTGGTTTGCCAGGGTCAATCCTGACAACCAGCGAGCATATTTCAGGGGCAGACAGGGGAGAGGCAGAATAGAAAATTTAATAACATCAAGTCCAACTGAAAGGTTCCTTAGTTTATTTTCTAAGTAAACATTTTTTTAAAGGTTACCTTCCCCTTTAAGAAAGCCGAATGGACACATTTCTTGTAGATTTTCCCACGCTTGCTGTACTAACCACAGCCATTACGTTTCCTGCCACTTGTATATGACTAGGCTTTCTATACAGATTCATCTAGAAGTCATGTTCACTCAAAATACCTTCCAAATGTTTCTAATAAAAAGATACAGTTGCCTCAATTTTTGTAGAATAACCCAAAGCTCTTCATATGTTACTGGAAAGACAGGCTTTATCTGACATATTCCATTTCCTATTTCTATTTCAGACACCAAGAAACATGTTTCTGACTAATATACTGTTTCGGAAAGGAATTCCCGGGCGCCAGTGGATCGGAAAGTACAGGAGGCCCAGGCCTGTGACCTGGCAGATGAAGCGAAATATGATTGAGCGCCTGGAGGTAGAAGCAGAAACAGAATACTGGATAAGTCGCCCTTATATGACCAAGGAACAGGAATACGGCCATGCTGCGGGGAGACGCCTGAAAGAATGGGAGGTCATAAGAGACTCACGTGTGGCCAATTTCCCTAGCCACAGATTTTTGCAAGACCACCTAAATCATCTGAATGTGACCAAAAAATGGTCAATGTCTTGATTTGTTATCCAATAAACCCTTTTTGATTAAGGACTACCTTGCGTAAATATTCTGAATTAACAAAACTTTTAAAGGGGCAAAGTACAATGGGCAACATGCAACACATTTTTGAATCATAACCATTGGTATCAGATTAGGAAATGTGTTCTTGGCCCATTTAAAGCTAGACTTTTGGAAGTCTAGCATTGCTCTAGTATTTCTTTAGTGCTTCTACAAAGCTTCTACTATATATATATATATATATATATATATATATATTTACCCCTAATTGGCTACAGGATAGGCTAAGTGCGAGACCAAAGAGCATATAACCCAAATTGTTCTTCGGGCTGTTAACTTCACTGCTTTGGGAACCAATAGGGAGGCAACTCAGGTGGCATAAAGATTGCAACTGCCCTGTGTGCCATTTCCATAATGGAATTGAAAATAATTTTAAGGTGGCGATACACGTTAAGATGCGCTCGCTTGGGGGCCAAACGATTGAATTAGAATGACGGTAATAGCCACAGTCGGTTCAGGGAGCGCATTAACGAGCCGATGCGGTCCCGATCCGACTACATTTTTAACCTGCCCGATCAATATCTGGCCTATTCCAGGCCAGATGTCGGTCAGCAGGCCCGTCGTTAGTGCCCCTACACGGGCCGATAAAATGCCGAAACGGTCTAAGGGGCCAATATCATTCAGCTACGTAGGGCAGCTACGTAGGTGTGAGGTAGGTCACACCTGGTCTGAGGCGCATCTTTTGCAAGCTACTATATTTTTACTGAAATATCTCATTTATATTTTCCTCATTAATGAATGCCAGAAAATATTGCAGCAGAGCTGTGGCAATGTAACCTCAGCACAGACCACCGCCTAAGTGACCATGGCTTGTGAATATAGCCAATTTTAGTTAATGGTTATTAGGAAAAAGGGGTCCTCACAGCTTCTTGGATAGTAGTATTGCTGTAGAATTCTAGGACCTTCTTAGAGGTGAGAGACCTAAGCAGACAGACTGCAATTTGCGAGGCAGAAGGAGAGACATCTCGCATAGTTGATTCTGCATATCTTTGGACCGCCGGATCACCGTATTTGAAATGACCGGATGCAACGTTTTACAAGGTATTTTCTAATAAAGCATTTAAAATAATAATCGCTGGGAAGGATAGGGCAATTATTGGGGCAGGGTAGAATAGATTTTTTACTTAAAACAAATGTAGTGTTACTTTTTCTTTAAAGGGGTTGTTTGCCTTTGTACAACATTCACAAATCTAACAGTTCACATTAATAGAACAATCTTTGCAGCTGTAGAGACATTCACCTCAGAATCATCCCTCTGCTGATCCTTCACTTCTGCACTTCTTCAAATATTAATGTGGCCTGTTCTACAAACTCTAAGCAACCACTTCCACAATTACTCATGTCTTACTGAATCCGCTACTCAAATGCTAACAGGTTTGTGTTACTGTTTACTTTACCAAGGCCACCACAACCCCACAGCAATGAGTATTTGTGCCTCAAAGTTTAAGCTACATAAGTGAAACACTTGCTCCCATTTGTAAATGTCATGCAAGCTGCCTTTCCTTCATTATGAGCAGCACATGGTGGCGTGTTTAACGCAATAGGCTCTCTTGTACGGATGCACCAAATTCTAGCACTTTCTATAGCACTTGGGTAAATTCTTAGTTTGGATTTGATTCAGCCTGGTTGCATAAATAGTGACAATAGACTTGTGCCCAGCAAATAGGATGCTAGTGTCAAAGTGACACAGTCCCCTCTATCCAATCCACTACTTGCACCCCATTCATAGCAAAGGTGTTCTGTGTGTTTTTTTTACTTGGGTGCAATAGTGGCAGCTAGAATTCTACTGCTCTCCTGCACCCTTTACTGTTGTCATGGAAATATTAACCCATATTGGGATTACAGGAGAAGTTTTACTACAGGAAAGGAGCAACATTGGAGAGAAAGGAGAAGGAAAGTCAACCCCCCCCCCCCCCCAAGATCACCCTCCAGTGATTGTAATAGCTTACCTGATACCCTGGGCTGGTGCTCCTGCTTGCTAAAAACTGCACTGGCCCAGGGTATTTCTGCAGAAGATCGTTGTTGCCATCTTCTTTGGAGTCTTTTTCCGGGCCGGGGCAATTTTCTGCTAACAGGAGCACCAACCCGGGGTATCAGGTAAGCTATTACAATTACTGGGGGTGATTTTGAGGGGGTGGTTTGACTTTCCTTATCCTTTCTCTCCAATGTTGCTCCTTTCCTGTAGTAAAAGGGAGTTCCTTTCCATGACCAAACTATTAACTATTACTATTATTCTTAGAGAATGAGACACAAACTGGTATATGAAAAAATGTCAAATAAATTAATTTATATCATTACATTCTCTGAGTATTGCACTTCTTATATGATACAGTATAATTTATAGGTTAGTTTTCTCTTTTACGCCTCCTCCAGGTCTGTTAAATCTACAACAATTTTAATGAACAAGGTGTCATCTTTAATGTAACAGCCATTCTTTGGGTTTTCCAGTTGCGCGTGTGAGGCAAATCGAGGACAGCCTGAGGCAATGTTCATTTCACTGTCAGGTCTCTTAAAGCTACTGCTGTTAGGATCAGCTCTAAAAACATCTGTGATGTGATTCTTCTTCCCACTCTGGTCCAGCAACATCAGTGTCACCTTCTGCTTGAAAGGCCAGAGTAAGATGGAATCAAACTCACCTTTCATTACCACAAAATATAACGACAGAAAGGACCCTTTCCCTGAGCCATCCCCATTTAGGTAGGCCCGAGCGCAGAGTCGGTAACCGCACCAACTGGTGTAGAAGTGCTGGCTGAATATGGATACTGCGCGCCCTTCCATTGCCTCTCTTTTCTTTCTCTCATAGTCAGTGATTTTCCATATTAGTTTGCCATTGTAACTTGTACCCTCTACGAGTCTAAACCGCTCCTCATTGCTAGTCATTTGCATCTTATGATTACTTAGCAACACGTCATGTTTTTTGAACTGACCGTCCAGGTTATCTGCAGATAAACAAAATGTGTCAGAAGTAGGGAATAAATCATCAGGGTCACAACTGTTAACATTTCTAACATTAAATTAGAGCCAACAGGTAAAGTAGCGAGCCCAATATGACCATAACAGCTTGATATAAGCTGATCTGGCGAAGACAGAGCATAAAGATGGCCACACACGTGGCGATTTTCGATCTTTCATGCGACCGATGGTCCCACCTTCCACAGACGTTCAGGGCTGATTCGTCAGATATGGAGGTAGAAACAATAGGATTTCTCCTTCTGCTGATTCAGCCCTGAAGGTAGATTTTGCTCAGGTGCCTTCAATAGCGCCCAGTCAAAATCTTTTAACCTGCCCGATCGCGAGTCGACATCTCATTCACCTTCACCAAATAATCCTGCTGTAGTTTCTGGGTTAAATACATCAGTATTCACTCTTTATTACCCCAACTGACCTTCAGGGTTGTGGCCTAAGCCCTGAATTTCACTGCTGAGATTCCAAGACTGCTGCTGGCAATTCATTAAATTTTTTCCAAATAAGAGGTGAATAGACATAAATTGCAGGGGCTTCATATACAGATAGGGAGTGAGCTATGCCAAAATGACTTTTTGGGAGATCCTAGATGGATAGATTTTTAAAGCTTGATTCCTAGGGGAATTAAATTCAGATGGCAGAAGGTAATAAGAACTTTTTTTGGATACCTATCTATCCCAACTAAGGTCAACATATTTTAAGCAGAGTAACCAAATTAACCCCTAGAAATTCAACTAGGAAGCTCTAATGATCTGGCATATGACAAATTATTTGGGATAGCCAATGCTTCTTTTGTGTATACCAAAATATAACCAATAATTTGATTAAATATAGCATTTAAGGGCTGCATTTTGTTTACAAAGCACTGTTATGTGCATACTTTCTTGTGTATAAACACCAAGCAGCCTACTAACACTTCTTACTGAGCCTCTGACTACAGAAGACTGAAAAACAAATACACAAGCACAGAGGCAAATATACCTATACGATCCTTGTAGGCCTCCAAGGTGCTTAGCCTTTGCTTGGTAGACTCCAAGGTGTCTAAAATTGGCCGCAGGTCAAGCCGACTGTGTTCTTTGCTTACCAGCTGTATGACTTGTTCTTCCAGCCACATAGATTTATCAATATAACTGGCCAGGGTCTAGGTAATAACAGTGGGAGGAAATAGAAATTTAAATAAGGCAATGTTCTTACAGCCGCATAGCTTTAACAATATAACTGTCTATAAACAACAATTCTTTAAACAAGATCTAGCCTGAGGATGAAATGGCTTTATTCTGCATAGTTATGGAATATATAAAATCAAATTACCTTAGTGCTTGAGAGAGAATTCCCATTGCTCCCAGTAAACTGCCCAAATTGGTGACATTCTTTCTCACACCATTTAACTGTGTCTGATAGCTGCTGGATCTGGTGCTCCTTTAAATCCAGGTTCTGCTGTAAGCCCAGCACCTGAGAAACAGATGTAAATGTACAAAGATATCTATAGTGCTAAAGAAAGAAAAATATACGAGGTTGAGGTTTGTGGAGGTTTCTGGAGAAAGGGAGGAGAGAGAAATAAATATTGTCACATTTTTATATAATATGTTTTAAAGCTTTTCCAACAGTTTCCCTCATTTTTATCATCATCACCATCATCATCATCATCATCATCATCATCATCATCATCATCATCATCAAATGTTACCAAAGTAATTGATTTTGACATTAAAAACTATTTTACTTTCCAACCAGCTGAATGTTTTCTTATGTTTTCTAAAGAGGCAGTTCTTCCCCCCCCCCCATCAGCAGTTTATAAGAAGCACCATTGGAATGCATCAAGGTCAGAAACTTACAGTCACAGAATACCCTAAAAGCATTCAGCTATGGGATTGGGGAAGTGATATCTCAACAAGACTTTGGGCAGATTTACCATTTAACTACCTAAATCTACTAAAACTAATTGTCAAAATGTAACTCTTGAAAATTGCCTTTTTGGACAAATATCCATGTTTACAAAATGTATACCTTCTCCTCATCCTGAAACCATAAGGAGCCGATAAGACAAGCTCATAGCAAAACAGAAAGGTAATGGGACAAATCCAACAGGATATTAAAAAGCAGAACATGAAGCAGAGAAAGGGAGAGCACCAGAGAAAAGGGGTGAAGAGGGGCAGAAAATAAAACATGACAAAGGACCATAAGACAACAAATGACAAAGCAGAAAGGGATGATAAAAACAGTTAAATAGGAGGAAGATGAAGCAAAAGAGTAAAGAATGTGTTAAAAAAAGAGGAAAGGGAACCAGACATGGATGATAGGACAAGAAAAGGGCGAAAGGGATATAGAGAAGTGAAAATAAACAACATAAAAAGGATAACAGAGATTAAAAATGATGGCATAGCGGTGCTTTAAGATCAATAACCACTTCTCTATGGGGCTGATTTACTAATCCACGAATCCGAATCCCGAATAGGAAAAAAATCGGATTGGAAACGAACATTTTGTGACTTTTTTGTATTTTTTGCGATTTTTCGTCCCCGTCACGACTTGCTCGTATATTGTCGCGACTTTTTCGTATTGAGCGCTCGTAAACGGCGGGCAAACCTTTCAGACTTTGCATGATTTTGGAAGCCTCCCATAGGACTCAATGGCACTCTGCAGCTCCAGCCTGGCCCAAGGAAAGTCTCCCATAGGGCTCAATGGCACTCTGCAGCTCCAACCCGGCCCAAGGAAAGTCTCCCATAGGGCTCAATGGCACTCTGCAGCTCCAACCTGGCCCAAGGAAAGCCTCCCATAGGGCTCAATGGCACTCTGCAGCTCCAACCCGGCCCAAGGATAGTCTCCCATAGGGCTCAATGGCACTCTGCAGCTCCAACCTGGCCCAAGGAAAGTCTCCCATAGGGCTCAATGGCACTCTGCAGCTCCAACCTGGCCCAAGGAAAGTCTCCCATAGGGCTCAATGGCACTCTGCAGCTCCAACCCGGCCCAAGGAAAGTCTCCCGTAGGGCTCAATGGCACTCTGCAGCTCCAACCCGGCCCAAGGAAAGCCTCCCATAGGGCTCAATGGCACTCTGCAGCTCCAGCCTGGCCCAAGGAAAGTCACGATACTGAAGCTTGAATGAATCTGAAACTTTCGTACTCGGTGCGACGGCTACGAAAAAGTCGCGACAATTCGTGCAAGTCATAACGGCTACGAAAAAGTCGCGACAATTTACGAAAAAGTCGCGACAATTTATGGAAAAAATCGCAAAATACCGATCATTACGAAAAAAACGCATTCGGGCGCTTTTCGGACGTTCGTGGATTAGTAAATGTGCCCCTATGTGTTAAGATTAGTTCCAAAACTTCAGCTATGAATAAATAAACAAAAATAAGTACAGCATGAGTGGCCATGATTGGGTCTCCTACAGCAAACCAGAACAGACAGTACCTGTTCTTCTAACTTCATATTCCTGTTCAAAACATAGAGCATATGATCCCTGAGAAACGTATCTTCATGTTCTTTTACTTTACTTCGTTTTACCTAGAGCAGGGGGGAGGGAAATGAATCAACAGCAGCCAAAAAAAATCTCAGCCTAGAGGAAGGAAGCAATGTTTGTTTCTCTATTAAAGTACAATGACAACCCATTTCACTGGGAAAGCCAATATATTAATCCCAGTGAATTTAATCCCTGTTTTTTCCCTGAGCCAGTGTTCCTTGAAGCACCCCCACTGAATCCCGCTTCACTTGTCCTTTTTGGTGGGAGAAATTTTACTACATGGTCAGTATGTCGCACAAAACTACTTGAGAGAAATATTATCCTTTCAGCATATATATATATATATATACAGTATATATTTATTTTTTCCCTACTGTAATTTTCAAGGCTTATAAACATCACTAGGCCTATGGCTGTGTGCTTTTAAATGGTGATGGAAACTAATCTTTTACATTTTAGTAACTAGTACAGCATCCTTAATAATCTGTAGTACTCCCACGCTTTGAGAGGGTCCTGGGGAAAATGCAATGTGGGGGGGCTCTGTGGATGACAGGCAGTCCATACGCCTTCATGTCTGGGACAACTCTTCATTATTGGCTGCAGGGATTAAAACTGAATAAATGCTTCTTGTGTGCACATTGGGAGCTGACTCTATTGAGCACTCTGCTATGCTGTCTTTTTCTAGGGTCGATTAGACGCTTAGTGGGGCTCAGTTGAATAGCACATCTGCACCTGGGCAGTAACCTATAGCAAGCAATCAGTGATTAGCAGGAGCACAATCAACTGAATAAATACAAGTTATAATAATTTACTTGGCATTTAAATGCATTAGTGGCACTATCACCCAAAGAAATATTCAAAGCAAGAAGTGAACCGATAAGGAATGATACAATACCATCACATTGCATCCATAGTTACTGAAAGTACACTGTAGCTCAGCTTCAGGGCACTCACACAGGTGCTTATCCAGCTGAAAAGAAAAAAAAATCTTCTTGTAATTATTTCTGCAAGAGAACATGTAGTCCAGACAGGCTAAGCAGAGGGACTTGTTGAATACCCCGTGGTACAGAATTGGATATGGTTCTATGTACAACCAATGTGGGTTTTCAACCTTTCACCCCGATTGACAATATAGGGCTACAATACCTTCATTTTTTTATTTTCTTGTGGTATTGGTATAATGTATTCCAGTGGTATAATTTGCCTCTTGCTTTGTCTCCTAGATTCTGTAAAAGTGTTACTGGCTCAGCCTACTGTTTAAATGAGAACTAAAGCTTAACTAAAGAAGTAGGAAAGAAATGCTGTACATTATGTTTTTGGCTTCTGTACCATCCCAAGGCAACCCCAATGCTTTAGATTGGTGCCTCCAAAGATGACCCCATTAGGTCCTATTTTTTTATATGGAAGGGAGGTTTATTTGATGTGTTCCTTCATGCTTTCTTTAAAAAAATGGTGATGGATTATGCAAGTGTATTTTTGTAAACATTTTTTGCCGCTTAAAAAAACATTCCACTTTATGTAGCACCAGGTATGTGTAATTAGATTTTTTTTACAAATAATCATTATTAATAATCATTAAGTGGGGTGCCACTGGATAACGGGTTACAGAAAGCAAATTCATGTGAATGTGACCTGTGTCATTATGGGGAATGGCTCTTGTTTTTATTATTTTAGCAAGAGGAAAAATACTCAGGACGTACCTCAGCCCTTGGACATGTAACAGGGCAGGCATTTGGGCAGGGAACTGGATACAACTGACAATACAGGCCTACGTGAATCTGTAAGAATAAAGATTTAAAGCTTAGAAATAGACATATTACATTATGTGGTTGCTAGGGCACCCTCCGACTGCTGGTCATTAGAAGTTAATGTGATCACAGATAGATGGGAGGATAGTAATAACAGAGGAAATGTAAACATAGCAAGGTGGGCAAAAAACAGAAGGGAATGGCCTTCACTGAGAGCAAAAGCTGTTACTCATGGTTAAAGGACTGTCAATACCACAAGTTTAATGACAGAAGAGTCAGTAGGAAGCAATGAAGAACAGGAAAAGTTGACAGGAGGGACTGAAATGGGGTTATGGGCCACATGCAAGCAACATCTAAATAATGAGAAAGAGAGGTAGTAATGTGGGAATAAGGTTATCAAGAGCCAGGAGGATGATTTGCAATATACAATATCTCATTCATTACCGTTAGGTTGATGGAAGCCATCGTTTGCTTGCAGTATATGCATGCTTCTTGTCTTAATTTACACTCTGATTCCAGATGGCCCTTCAGTTCTTTCCGGATCATTTGGTCATGACATCCATCATTGCTACACAGGGTCATTTCATACAGACATTGCCCCAGGTGCTCCTGTGACCAGAGCATAACGGTTGGATGAATAAATAAAAGTGGTTTTGGGAAATCCGTGTAAACTGTTACTATCCTTAAGAATTGTTAATATCCAATGTATTTTATGTTTTGCATAAATAGTAAAAGAGAATGAGGAAGCGTATGCAGTTACTCTTTCTCTCATATGTACTTTTTGGGGCTCAGGGATCACAGGCAATTTCCAAATTAATGCAACAATTTGTCTGGCTGTGGGAAAAAAGTTTAAAAACAGATTCTATAAGATGCCATCTAACACGTGTGTTGGTGGCTCTGTCACTGTGCAAACAAGTTTTTGATTTGTTAAGCTCTGTTTTAGGTAAATGGATCACAATGGATGCATGGGGGGGATCTTTCCTTACCCAAGTGAATGTGTAACGAAATGTTCTGCCCCCTATATAAAATTTAATGAAGTGTAATTATTACAGGAGCCAAGGTGCAATTCTTATCTTTTAAATCCATGGCTTTGTGTTTCCCTGTGGACTGATATTGCACAAGCACTCACAATCAGTAAAAAAGAAACAAACATGTTCACAAGTTTTCTTGTTGGAGAAAATCAAAGAGCACAGTGTCAGTAACAGGCTGCTGCAGAGAGATGGTCCCTTATAATGGTGAAATTAGGCTTTCCTTATTAGGAACAATTATATTAATACTGGGATCCTGACCAATGTTCCCTCTAAGCTGTGCACTCGTGAGCACACACAAATTCGAGAAGGAATAATTGATTGTGACTATGAACAATTGCAATTCTCTACTCACCTGATATCGTCCTAACATAACTTTTACATCACAAGCGGGAGAATTTTTGCAGTAGACTAACAGATTCAAGACTTCCCTTTTACAGCAGTTGTCCTTAAAAATCTGAAAAAAATTATTATGTGATATTATTGAGAGCTTACTGGTAAATCTTCTGCCCCCTATATAAAATTTCATGAAATAGTTATGCTATAACAGAAGTTGCCCCAAGCTATTCTTTAATTTTTTTACATTTAAAGTTACAGTACAGTAATAAGGTTCTCATAACCTTTCACTGGTAGAGCAGTTTTTAGACTGCTTGAATTTTCATTACATTTTATGATGATTATACGCTTATTTGATCAAGATTTTTAAGGAATTCAGCTCATGTTTTTTTTTTTCTTTTTTTGTTTTTGTTGTTATGTCCTCACCCTCCCCTTGCTTTTAGATCTCTAAGAAGATTCCTTAAAACAGGTAATGTGTAGGTTAAATAATTCCATAACAGGAACACTGGGGGTGTGAACCTTCCTACTAACTTTAGGTTTTCTAACTGCTCATTCTGACTGTACTAATAACCCATTCACTGCAGGGGTGGTCACTGACTCTGTTTCCAGTTCTTCTATTAAACAGTAGTGAAAATGAGCTGAATTTTAGTGTTCTGGGTATAGGAGGTGTGTGAGACAAAAGCAACAAATAAAGAAATTAAAATGACAATGTAATGGGAAAGAAGCTAGATACATGTACGACACATCTCTCTTTCCAATGAAGAATGAAAAAACAAACGGATTCCTTAAAAGAAGAAAAACAAAGATACTGTACTAATATTTTACCTACCTCATGTGATTTTATATTTTCCATATCTATTGGACATTGTGGAGTTTCACTGAGTTCTCTATAGAAAAAAGAATCAGTTTTGTTTTCTTAACAAATACAGAAAAGGACAGTGATGCGCAGATGTAGGAATGTGATGCTTTACTTGTGTGGAAAGGATTTCTTCAGTGCATCTAGGTTCTTGCTACCTTACAGATAAAAGATAACCTCCCACACAACCCACTCTTTCCATTATCATTTATCCTTTTCAATGGATAGAAGTCAGTTTTGCTTTACATGCCATTGCCCCATTTAGGTTACAGATATATAAAATAATTTTATTCCAGTTTTAGTCCAACACCTCCAACAAAAAATAAGAGTTCACCCCAAAACATACCCTAATGGCCCTGCAATCTGGGCTTTGGAGAAGTGACAAGGGGGCAAAGCTTAACAGTTAAATTACATGATAAAGCCTACATTTTCCTACAATTTATATCAGTTGGGCACATCTCCCCCACACATTTTTACTGCATACATCCCTTCTGTTTGACAGTACCATCACATTTTCCTAGAACAAATAGCAGCTTTTATATTTAAATCTACAAACAGTATACATACACAAAGACCCTCATTCAGCGTAAATTTCACCAAGAATGCAGGCTCACACAGGCAGAACTGTCTTTGATAAAAGTTCTGCTTTAGAAGAAGAAAATAGGAGCAGACAGTTAGAGCTGAGTTTCTATGGGAACCAGCAATGCCATCTCTTCATTGGATTTCCATTTCTGTATTTTTTATGGTTTTTATTTGTGGACCTGAGCCTGGACCTGGTCATGGAACCAGTGCTTGAATCTGTCTAACTTGGCTTATAAATACATTGACACACTAATATAATCACAGTTATTCTCAGGCTGACAACAAGGTTATGCAGGGAGCACTTTCATGAGAAACTGAAACATACCCATCAAGGTAAAAACCAAACGTACATTAAGTTGGAGATGCATTTCTCACAAAACCTGTGACCACATCCTGTCTGGTGAGGATTGTGAAGAACCAGGTGGCAACTGGCACACTTGTATCGGTCTTGCAACTGTTCAACAAATAAGTACTCCTGTTTGGGAACAAAGTCCAGAGAAACCGCTGCGCTGGAATTCTGTCTCCCAAGTGTCACCGGGAGAGGACAGAGGTCTTCGCAGGCCATGATGGATCCTCCAGAGAAGAAATAACAAAATGTAGTTAATAATCAATATTTATAGTGGGTCTACTAAACCTCTACTAAACTAAACCTCCTAACATTTTCCCTGCTGCAAACAAGCCAGTCAAGCTGTATGCCAATCATGAATTCCAAAACTCTGGAATCATTCTTCTTACGTCTGGGAAACCAGGCTAGCATGAAAGAGATGTTTGCAGCAGAGATATAAGCTGCATAATATAATGGCGGCATATGGGCAGTGCCTGGCATGCCCCTACTTTGTGCATCATTCAGGACGTGCAATGCAGAAGCATCAGAGAAATCTAAGCTTCAAAGAACCATGTATTTTAGACCCTGACTGTACAAGCTGCTCCCTTTGCTTTGTTTTGGATTTTTAAAGACAAGGAAAACCCCTAACAATTAAATTTTGCTAAATAATACTCCACCTTGTCCTCTAGCAAAATGCTATATTTATTTTGCTGCAGACCCCTTACTTTTAGTATATTGCTAACTTTTAAAGATTATACCTGCCATGTTCAAACCATTGTTAAAAAAAGTAAATTTCTATTATTTATGCTATTTATAATTTAATTCTAAAATATGCCGCCCCACCCAGTAAGGGGTGGCAAGATAAAAAGTAAATCATTAGAATACATAGCAGAATCAGAGCTACTTACAGGCCGTACAGAGCTCCTCTTTCCAGGGGTTCAGCTGAGCAGCTTTTTTAGCTGAGTGCTTTCAGCTACTAAAGTAAAGCACAGGAAATGAAACCCTCCTTTTCCTGTTTGATCTCTGAAGATTCTTCACACCCCTACTTACAGTAAATGGGAAATGAGGAATGGAAAAAAAAATACTTAATTTAATTGGACAGTTGTGCAGCTTTAACCAAAACGGGCAATCATACATACACGCACACCTACATGCCTACATACTCTGACACAAGGCACATATTACTATTTTAAATGCAGAGATAAAGGAAATTTATAGAGCCATATTAATAGCAATCAGTGAATCAGTTTCCTGTTGAGATATAACGTATGTCTGACCAAACTGTTCTGTGGTTTAGAAAACCCATGAAACAATACTTCGCTTTTTGAAAGGAAAGAAAAATGAAAGTTGGTCAGATATGAACGATCAATATAGGTATGAAAGTAACTGTAGCTTTATTTTGATACAATGTAAATTACTGGTTATTTGTCCCTCTCCTTAGCACTTAATTAACAACTGAAATGCTACATGTCAAACTCCTCAAGGGTGTGGCTAGAGAGAGATTTTTACTTTCAAAGGATAATTAAACCTTTAAATAAGTTGATGTAAAATTGAGTGCTATTCTAAGCATTTTTGCTATCTACATTCATTATTTATTTATTTTTTTTAACTCCAAGATATCAAGGGTTAAAGTACTGTTAATATGAATGCACTTTCCAAACATGAAGTAGTCAAAGCACTTGTTGAGAACGTTGTCAGGAGAAGGATAAGGGTGATGATCTGATGTTCTTCCGATTGGGAAAAACATTTGAAACCTCACATAACTTTCTCAGATCTTTCCTATCCAGAAGATGGAAATTTCCATTTTAAACACACAATGGTCTTCTACTCTTATATATATATACATATATATCTAGTCCAAAGAGAGCACTCACGGCATAGGAATCAGTGAAAAAGGTCCTTTATTCGGACATAGTCTCTATGCGTTTCAATCCACAAGGAATCGTCACCGGGATCCTGATGACAATTCCTTGTGGATCGAAACGCGTAGAGACTACTGTATGTCCGAATAAAGGACCTTTTTCACTGATTCCTATGCCCGTGAGTGCTCTCTTTGGACTAGATGCATTTTGTGGGTCAGCACCCGGCCTATGTCTATTTGAATGGTGAGTGCCGATTTTTGGGAAACTACATATAAATATATTACATTATATTATCGCCAAACAAATCTGTTTGACAAAACCAAAATGGGTATACGTCAATATGGGTAAATACGTCTTTTTTAAGTGCATTGTGATGTTTTTATTGCAGAGAAGATATGCTTTATTGCCATTGCGAAAAGTGTATTCACTAACCATACTGCGCAAACCTTTTGTATGTTATTTCGGTGATAATATTTTTGGTGCTTTTTTAGTCATTTTATTGTGTTTTTGCCCATTTTATTACATTTTCAATTCTGCATAGGTGTTGTTACTTTTTTTTTTCTGTAAAACTCATTTGGCCAAGGCAAAATATTCAGACTGTGATTCTGACTTCTGATTATACTAGGAGGAAAAAAAGCATTGATTTAATGTGTTGATTGGATTTTAGTGATTTTATTGCATTCCGCATTGATTTTTGCCTGCTATATATTAATTTGTGTGCCTTTGTACGCCACATAGTTAAACAGTAAATTTAAACAGTAGACCGCTACCGTTCATATTTAGGATGTTTTATGTTGGTGCGTTACAAAATGTTTGGCAAGCGCTGTGACGATTTTTAGAAATTTCATATAAACCACAACGTTTAGCATAGCTTTGTAGTTTGATAGGATGGCGCACTTACCCATTTTGGCTTTGTCAGAATGTGTAATTTCCAAAAATATATGGTTTTCTAGGGTCTTTATACAGTTAGGGGGGTCTTATTGCACATAATGGATGCTTATATTGGAGCAGCCAGAGTGTCAGACATGAAAATTCATATGCACTATTTTCATTTGGGTGCCTCTGTACCCCACATAGTTTGCTAAATCTATGCATATAGGGCATCAAACTGTTCATTAGGCCTGTGGCGTTCATATTTAGAATGTTTTATGTTGCAACTTACGAAATGTGGGGTATATAACAGGGTAAATTGCAAGCTTTGAGGCAATTTTCAGAAATTACATGAAAATCACTACATTTAGCTTAGCTTTGCTGATATGTCTTTGCCATACAAAGACATATTTACCCATTTTACATTCGGCAGAATGTGTATTTTCTGAAAATATGAGGTTTTCTGGGGTCAACTTACTTATTTGCCACTTTTACCACACATAAATAAGGCGGTGTATTTTTTGGTAGTAGAAATATATGCCATGAAATATGTATACTTTGGTAATCCTATGCACAATAGGCATCAAGCTGTTCAGTGGACCCTTGGCTTTCATATTTAGGATGGTTTTTCTTGGTACCTAATGCTGTGTGAAAGATAAGGTGCTTGAAAGTGGATGCTTTAAAGGAGAATGCAAGTCAAAATGTAAAAAGCATACTGCCCAATAGTCCTCCTATTGTTTAGTAAAAACGCCACACTTTTGGCTCACCTAATCAAATATTTACTCAGTCACACTTACTTCACATTTTCTAGAACAGGCAGCCATCTCTAAAAAGGTATTCTCCCTTCCTTTCCCTCCTTGCTTCATACTGCACATGTGTTTCATTCCCTCCCCCCCTCCCCTCTGCCAGATCCGCTTCTGATTGGCTGGTGGGCATGTGTAGCTCAGAACAGGAGACAGGATCAAGTTACACACATGCTCAGAGAATAGGAAGGCTGCCGCTGGCACCTACAGGAAGGACAGAGAGATTTCAGTGATGTCACTGTAGGCTTCACACTGCTGTAGGCTGCCAGCACCATATCTCAGAGAAGCAAGCAGGGATCTGGGAATGTAGATATGCAGTAAATACTTAAAAAGAATGCCTTTAGACTTACGTTTAATTTATATTAACCTTTCATTGTATGTATTTAATCAAAACCGTCAGTTTTAGGAAAGCATCGTGACTTCATAGTTTCAAGTAGAAAGTGATGGGTGCCCATTTTGAATTCTCCCGAATGTGTACTTTCCAAAATACATGGGGTTTTTTTGGGGGGGGGGTCAATGTATTTTTTTGTGTTGTTACCCCACAAAAATGATGTAAATGTGTTGAAGTTTAGTAGCTGAAGTGATCTCCAGGGCAATTTGTGTGCACTTACTTCATTTTGGGCTTGAGATTGGAAGCTATGAAGCAATTTTTTTGAATGATCATAAATCTTTATAGAAACTGCAAAGTTCAGAAAAGTATTGCTTTTTGGTACTTAGGAGCAGAAAGACATGGCTACCCATATCAGATTTGGCAGAATGTGTCAAAAATATATGGTTTCCTTGGGAAAACCTAATGTTCCAGGATATTTGGCTTTGGAATCTATAATATTCTGCGTAGTGCTTTGAAAATTCTGCAATTTACTGATGGGAGTTTTTGATTTATATCAAAATCTCCATAAAATTATACATATCTGGTATTGGTACGTTCAACAGACATGAAGCTTTCCAAATCAGTTGAAATCATGTATTTTGAAAAATATAAGAAAAATAGCAATTTTTTTTTTGTTTTTAGAGTACAGGTATGGGATCCCTTATCCAGAAACCCATTATCCATAAAGCTCCGAATTACGGAAAGCCTGTCTCCCATAGACTCCTTTTTAATCAAATAATTCAGAATTTTAAAACTGATTTTCTTTTTCTCTGTAGTAATGAAACAGTACCTGTACTTGATCCCAACTAAGATATAATTACCCCTTATTGGGGGCAGAACAGCCCTATTGGGTTTATTTAATGGTTAAATGATTCCCTTTTCTCTGTAATAATAAAACAGTACCTGTACTTGATCCCAACTAAGATATAATTACCCCTTATTGGGGGCAGAACAGCCCTATTGGGTTTATTTAATGGTTAAATGATTCCCTTTTCTCTGTAATAATCAAACAGTACCTGTACTTGATCCCAACTAAGATATAAATAATACTTATTAGGTGCAAAACAATCCTATTGGGTTTAATTAATGTTTTATTGATTTTTAGTAGACTTAAGGTATAGAGATCCAAATTACAGAAAGACCCCTTATCCAGAATACCCTTGGTCCCGAGCATTCTGGATAACGGGTCATATACCTGTACTAAATCTTGTTCCAGTGGAAACTCAGGAAGATTTAGAAAGCTTATTTTCTCCTGAAAAAACATGATTTATAGTTTTCCTACCTAAATTACCCCCCACAGTAAATGCTCCTAAAATGAGAGAGCACAAAATGTTCAAAAATGTCTGGCACTGAGCATAATTGAAATGTGAAATTCTGCTGGCACTTAAGGGGCTAAGAAAAAATAGAGCAGGTTGCCAGTCTGGGCCTGCCCATCAGCTAATCATCATTTGTGTACAAAAGCCATCATGCCTTGCTATAGTATGTATAACGTATGGGCTATAAACCAATCCCTTTTCCCTTCGGAAGCTATGGCTAGGTGCATCCCGGATTTGTCAAGTCCAGCACTACACCCAAATATTCAGATTATAACATGCCAGTTATTGGCACCAATAAATATAGGATTGCATTGTTCCAATTTAAAGAACATAGTTCAGAGTGGCGTTTAACAGCACTGGTATGACATGATATAAGATGGGAGGCTGTGTCCAGTCAGCCTGAGACAGTGGCAGCTTAGTATCATATAGATCCCAATACTTAATTGGAAAATACAGGTACACAATATTTCAAACTACCTGGACCGCTGTCAAAACTGTGATATTTCGTGGCCTTACTAACACTACTCTGTCTTTTGGGCTGGCTGTCTACAGCCCTTCTTATCAGTTCCCACAGTTTCCTACTATTTCATGTTCAAGAAGCTAGTGGGCGAGTTTCATATCAGTGCAAGGGGGTGCGGACAGCTAAATGTGGTCAGTAATGGTTTTCCATAGACATGTCAGCCCACTGACTAATTTTCTATGAATATATACTGCACTGCAGTGCCATCTAATGGGAACAAACAAAATAAAAGTAAATAAAATGTGTAGAGGTAACTGATATAGACAGCAGCATCAGTGTGGCCCTGGCTTTTCCCTGCACTGCTGGTTCTGACTATGTATAGCACCAGAATAATGCTGATAAAATCATCTCACCTTTCAGAGGAGACTCCAGTTGTCACAATGCCCTGCACACATTGGAGATTCTCCGTCTTCACAGGTCTGTTCATTACAGATCATGCAAGGCATTATGGGAACTGGAGTTTTGGCTAGAGGAGAGTTGTCACTGTTTCCACAGTAAATTTAGTCAGGAGAAACAGCAGAAGGGATAACAAAGGACAGGTGGATATTGCTTCCAGTGTTAATTACAAATTTACAAATCACTTAAATTTAAATCCATCCCTAGGCCTCCTGCAAAGCAGACTTTTGATACCCACTACGAACCTGTGTGTGGTATACCCATAATTGCATATTGTAGAACCATACCCCAGAGTCATATTTGCTCAAATTTCCATGGTAACCCTTGATGGCCATCTATAAGGATCAGCCTATATTGCTGCCTGCTTAAACTACCCTAGCCAGCACTGTCCTGATATTCAAGGGTACGTGAAAAGGGCTAATTTATAATTGCAGCCCTAAGAAAAGCTGCCTTGAGAGGAAACTTCGCGTGACTTTGGCAAATCACGGCACCGCGTATGCCATCCCACTGGCGATTTACATTCTAGCCGGTGGGATGGCATTGCGGGAGATTAGTCGCCCACAACAACAAAGATTTGTCACGCGGCAACTAATCTCTCCGTGTGTCACTGCCCTTACTGATAAGGGCTCTGGCACACGGGGAGATTAGTTGCCCGCGACAAATCTCCCTGTTCGCGGGCGACTAATCTCCCCGAGTTGCCATCCCGACAACAATGTAAGTCGCTGGTGGGATGGCACACGCAGCGGTGCAATTTCGGCAAATCGCCGAAAATGCCTCGCGAGGCAACTTCGCCGATTTGCTGAAATCGCCTGCACAGCGTGTGCCATCCCACCGGCGACTTACATTGTCGCCAGTGGGATGGCAACTCGGGGAGATTAGTCGCCCGCGAACAGGGAGATTTGTCGTGGGCGACTAATCTCCCTGTGTGCCAGAGCCCTAATTGTCACATATTGTCAAAGTGTGTTTTAGCAGAGGCAATTCTCAATATTGTTTATGGCAGGGTATTTTCTGATGTTTAGTAGCTGTGACAAGTAGCTGCTACTAAGTAGTCCTGTGTGTCTTCACCCTTACTGATAATTGTCTCAATGTGTGTTTTAGAATAGGCAATTCTCGGTATTGTTCATGGCAGGGTATTTTCTGATGTTCAGTAGCTGTGACAAGTAGCTGCTACTAAGTACCTCACCCTAACAAGGTGAAGCTAAGCCCACCTGGGGCAAGAAGGTAAAGCCAGTTACCACAACTGTGGCCGTGTCTCATTATATTGTGGCTTCTAAATCCCAACTATTGACACAGTACTGTTTTATAGCATTGGGGGTCAGAGCACTCATACTGCATACACGCACTGACATGCATATGACATTGTAACCGCAGCCAACTCCACACATGCGCACTCCCCATTCTCTCTGACTGGAAACGCGTCCCAGAAATATCCCAAAGCGCGGGAATCCGTCCTACCGTAATTTCTGGAAGTGAGGGACAAATTATCCTGCGCTCCTCAGCGTCTCGCCAATCCGGTTTGCAGCTCAATCACCCGAGCTGCGCAACACGATCCTGTCTAGGCTAGACGGGCCACTGGCGCTTCTATTTTCTGTTTCACTTTCTGCCCCCTGACAGGAACACAGCGCCCTCACTCGGGCCCCGGGAGGAAGCGGTCATAGGAAATATGGTAACTTTATAACTGTGCCTGAAGGCTCAGGGGCTAGGGCTTAGCTGTGGGATACACTGACAGGAATGAGCAGATAGGAACAAACACGGGGAGTGGAAGAGTCATTCCTATGAGGGGAGCGGCTGCATGGATACCGTTAGCAGGGCATGAGTTTAGATAAGGTTCCATAAGTGTCTGATGGGGCTTATGTGTTTCTGTAGAGACCACCCACCCCTCTTAGCTTCAGAAACATATACAGGTATAGGACCCCTTATCTGGAAAACAATTATCCAGAAAGTTCTGAATTACGTAGAGGCCATCTCCCATAGACTCCATAAGCAAATCCAATGTTTAAAAATGAAAAATGATTCCCTTTTCTCTGTAATAATAAAACAGTACCTGTACTTGATCCCAACTAAGATATAATTACCCCTTATTGGGGCAGAACAGCCCTATTGGGTTTATTTAATGGTTAAATGATTCCCTTTTCTCTGTAATAATAAAACAGTACCTGTACTTGATCC
Source organism: Xenopus tropicalis (assembly GCF_000004195.4). Classification (NCBI taxonomy): domain Eukaryota; kingdom Metazoa; phylum Chordata; class Amphibia; order Anura; family Pipidae; genus Xenopus; species Xenopus tropicalis. The sequence continues at coordinate 15,016,346 of NC_030681.2, forward strand.
CAACTAAGATATAATTACCCCTTATTGGGGGCAGAACAGCCCTATTGGGTTTATTTAATGGTTAAATGATTCCCTTTTCTCTGTAATAATAAAACAGTACCTGTACTTCATCCCAACTAAGATATAATTACCCCTTATTGGGGGCAGAACAGCCCTATTGGGTTTATTTAATGGTTAAATGATTCCCTTTTCTCTGTAATAATAAAACAGTACCTGTACTTCATCCCAACTAAGATATAATTACCCCTTATTGGGGGCAGAACAGTCCTATTGGGTTTATTTAATGGTTAAATGATTCCCTTTTCTCTGTAATAATAAAACAGTACCTGTACTTGATCCCAACTAAGATATAATTACCCCTTATTGGGGCAGAACAGTCCTATTGGGTTTATTTAATGGTTAAATGATTCCCTTTTCTCTGTAAAAATAAAACAGTACCTGTACTTGATCCCAACTAAGATATAATTACCCCTTATTGGGGCAGAACAGCCCTATTGGGTTTATTTAATGGTTAAATGATTCCCTTTTCTCTGTAATAATAAAACAGTACCTGTACTTGATCCCAACTAAGATATAATTACCCCTTATTGGGGCAGAACAGCCCTATTGGGTTTATTTAATGGTTAAATGATTCCCTTTTCTCTGTAATAATAAAACAGTACCTGTACTTGATCCCAACTAAGATATAATTACCCCTTATTGGGGGCAGAACAGCCCTATTGGGTTTATTTAATGGTTAAATGATTCCCTTTTCTCTGTAATAATAAAACAGTACCTGTACTTGATCCCAACTAAGATATAATTACCCCTTATTGGTAAAATTCCTCTACTCTGTTCGTTATTACAGGATTTTTCGAGGCGTATTTATCAAGTGGTGAACTCGTACCTTTGATAAATACGTATCTAAAAATTACAAACAGTAATGTTATTTCATATCTGTACTTTCTAAATTAGGTTTAAACACACAGGGGCCCATTCATGAAACCACGATTTCTGGGTGTTTAAAATCACGATTGGAAAAAACCACGATAATTTCTAATGTTTGAAGATGTCACCAAAATTCTTTTCTCGGTCTACGAAAATATCGTGGTTGTGATCCAAAAGTCACAAATTTTTCGGATCCGAACGGTCGTAAACAGCGTGAAAATCTTTCTGGTTTTGAAATCTTTAATTCATGATGTTGGAAGCCTTCCATAGGGCTCAATGGCACTCTGCAGCTCCAACCCAGCCCAAGGAAAGTCTCCCATAGGGCTCAATGGCACCCTGCAGCTCCAACCCGGCCCAAGGAAAGTCTCCCATAGGGCTCAATGGCACTCTGCAGCTCTGACCCGGCCCAAGGAAAGTCTCCCATAGGGCTCAATGGCACTCTGCAGCTCCAACCCGGCCCAAGGAAAGTCTCCCATAGGGCTCAATGGCACTCTGCAGCTCCAACCCGGCCCAAGGAAAGTCTCCCATAGGGCTCAATGGCACTCTGCAGCTCCAACCCGGCCCAAGGAAAGTCTCCCATAGGGCTCAATGGCACTCTGCAGCTCCAACTTGGCCCAAGGAAAGCCTCCCATAGGGCTCAATGGCACTCTGCAGCTCCAACCTGGCCCAAGGAAAGTCTCCCATAGGGCTCAATGGCACAAAATATCGTGGGCATAACAAAATTAGAAAAAATACGATTTATTCTCAAAAAAAAAATTTGTGGTTTCATGAATGGACCCCACAATGTCCGTGTTGTAACAGGCTGGATGTTCTCTAAATTTAGTCTTTTTGAAATGACTTAGGAAATCTAACCTCCAACATGTCCTTTCTATAACATTCCTAAGTACAGTGGAGCCCCCACCCTAGACAAAACATGGCTGTACTTAGCCAGACAATGGCTATTAATCCTGCAATTCATTTTGAATGGGACTAAAAATGTCAGCTTGCCAAATGATATCTAGTAAGGGCCTATTTAAATATCGATCAAAGCAAGTGAATAATTTCATCCCTATGCAATATACAGCCAATGTCTCTGCACGGGTTGGCCCCAAGCATCTGACCCCCAATTGCCTCTCCATGCTGTCCCAATCCAACTAGCAATGGGGCAGCGCCACGGTACTTATATACTCATGCTCCTCCCTCCCAACTCCTCCGATGATGTCAGAAATGGGGCAGGTCAGCCATGGGTCAGGTGGTGGTTGGTGTGGGTCAAAAAATCTTCTACTAATGCATTGCTACTGCACAGGGTTCCCTATGTGATTCAATCTTTGGTCCAGTCATTCATCTGGCAATCTTGAAGCAGCTCTATATATGTATATACAGTGGCTTGCAAAAGTTTTCGGCCCCCTTGAACTTTTCCACATTTTGTCACATTACAGCCACAAACATGAATCAATTTTATTGGAATTCCATGTGAAAGACCAATACAAAGTGGTGTACACGTGAGAAGTGGAACGAAAATCATACATGATTCCAAACATTTTTTACAAATAAATAACTGCAAAGTGGGGTGTGCATAATTATTCAGCCCCCTGAGTCAATACTTTGTAGAAGCACCTTTTGCTGCAATTACAGCTGCCAGTCTTTTAGGGTATGTCTCTACCAGCTTTGCCCATCTAGAGACTGAAATCCTTGCCAACTTCTTTGCAAAACAGCTCCAGCTCAATCAGATTAGATGGACAGCGTTTGTGAACAGCAGTTTTCAGATCTTGCCACAGATTCTCGATTGGATTTAGACCTGGACTTTGACTGGGCCATTCTAACACATGGATATGTTTTGTTTTAAACCATTCCATTGTTGCCCTGGCTTTATGTTTAGGGTCGTTGTCCTGCTGGAAGGTGAACCTCCGCCCCAGTCTCAAGTCTTTTGCAGACTCCAAGAGGTTTTCTTCCAAGATTGCCCTGTATTTGGCTCCATCCATCTTCCCATCAACTCTGACCAGCTTCCCTGTCCCTGCTGAAGAGAAGCACCCCCAGAGCATGATGCTGCCACCACCATATTTGACAGTGGGGATGGTGTGTTCAGAGTGATGTGCAGTGTTAGTTTTCCGCCACACATAGCGTTTTGCATTTTGGCCAAAAAGTTCCATTTTGGTCTCATCTGACCAGAGCACCTTCTTCCACATGTTTGCTGTGTCCCCCACATGGCTTGTGGCAAACTGCAAACGGGACTTCTTATGGTTTTCTGTTAACAATGGCTTTCTTCTTGCCACTCTTCCATAAAGGCCAACTTTGTGCAGTGCACGACTAATAGTTGTCCTATGGACAGATTCCCCCACCTGAGCTGTAGATCTCTGCAGCTTGTCCAGAGTCACCATGGGCCTCTTGGCTGCATTTCTGATCAGCGCTCTCCTTGTTCGGCCTGTGAGTTTAGGTGGACGGCCTTGTCTTGGTAGGTTTACAGTTGTGCCATACTCCTTCCATTTCTGAATGATCGCTTGAACAGTGCTCCGTGGGATGTTCAAGGCTTTGGAAATCTTTTTGTAGCCTAAGCCTGCTTTAAATTTCTCAATAACTTTATCCCTGACCTGTCTGGTGTGTTCTTTGGACTTCATGGTGTTGTTGCTCCCAATATTCTCTTAGACAACCTCTGAGGCCGTCACAGAGCAGCTGTATTTGTACTGACATTAGATTACACACAGGTGCACTCTATTTAGCCATTAGCACTTATCAGGCAATGTCTATGGGCAACTGACTGCACTCAGACCAAAGGAGGCTGAATAATTACGCACACCCCACTTTGCAGTTATTTATTTGTAAAAAATGTTTGGAATCATGTATGATTTTCGTTCCACTTCTCACGTGTACACCACTTTGTATTGGTCTTTCACGTGGAATTCCAATAAAATTGATTCATGTTTGTGGCTGTAATGTGACAAAATGTGGAAAAGTTCAAGGGGGCCGAATACTTTTGCAAGCCACTGTATCTTTGTACTATCCCACATTATTGAGGTTATAAGTAAAGTTGGGTGGACTTGCCTTTCCAGTACCTTTTCAAAATTATTCCTTTTACAAAGACCTTCATATAATTTGTTAAAATCTTCTGTAAAGAGGGACAGCTCATATAGTGCAAATTTTCAATCAAGACAATCACAGTCTCACATTTTCCCCAAGTATTTGGTTATATTGCATTGGTCATTTTAATGTGTAATTTACAGCCAAATAGCTTTCTAACCATGAACTAAACAGTGGATTCACAGCTTGTGTCATAAAATAGCATTTAACCAACATAACAAAATGGAACTGGAATTCATTATTTTTTGTTGTATATATATTTTTTTTTACAAAACATTTTATAAATATTTTTACAAAATGTATACAAAGCAATCTGCGAGACATTCTATGCAAACAAATGCTTTTTTTCAGCAAAAACGCTTAATAAATGAACAAACAGAAAGGTCGAATAAACTGTTTCTATGCAGCGGCTTACAGCAAATGCCTATTTCCACTCCAGTAAGTGCCAGCTTTAAATTTCTAATAAAATATGCTATCATTTCAAAAGTATATTTATTAAAAAAAAAAAAAACGTGATTCAAAATGGTAAAGTACAAAACATGGTAGAAAGCGCGTCAGTCTGAGCATTACAACACGGATCATGAATACACTTAATGCACAGTATAAGGCAGTGATTTCTTTTCACATTGAACTGTATGTGTCAATTAGCACTATATGTCTTACGTGATCTTATATGCTGTCATTATCTGGCAGTAACAGGGCAGCTAAAAGGCTTTGTTTTTGTGCCGAAAAAGGTGGGTAAAGTTTAGACAAAATGATCAGAGTGAGAAGCCAATAAGATATTATTATGCATCACTAATATAGCACTGGTATATTACGCAGCGCTTTACAGAGATTGTTCATCATTCACATTAGTCCCTGTACCAGTGGGTCCTACAGTGAGTGGATTCACAATGGGTCCCTACAAAGAGCACACACTAGGGTCAATTTAATCAGATATGAATTATTGAATCACACAAATCCTTTCTGTTTTTTTTCTAAAGGGTGGACCTAAAATACAGATTATAAAAAAGGGGCAGGACTGGTTTTGGCGCAAGTTAAGGTCTGTATTGGGAAGCATGAATTAAACGTGTTAGAAGCTGGAGCAAAGTGATGAGTGATCCACAAGTTGGCATTAGTACAAAAGGAATTAGACCCATGTTCACTTGAAAGATCACGTAGGAGCAGATTTATTCATACTGAAGGTTATGGCCATGCCTCAACTCCCATGATCTTTACAATTCATCAAATCAAACTTGTAACAAAAAAAAATTGTTGCCACCTAACACCATGCCATACAACTCAACAGGACTTATAACATCAGCTTTTAAACAAACTGATAATCGGTTTAGTTTATGTGCAGGTTTTTTTCCCATGATGAAGATTAAGCCATTCAAGATTTTTCTTAAATATGAAAATCGCTGCAAAAATAAACTGTGATTACAAACCATACCTCTCACAAAAATGAAGAAACCTGCCTCTTAGCCTACAGGTAGATTTCTAACTCCCAAAGTGTCTCTTGTAAGGTACAAGCACTGAAACACCCGCACTGACATGTAAAGTAGTTAGTAGTACTAATATGACATACACACGCTTACAAACACAAACATATATATTGCTTGAAACCTTTATGTTGAAGTTAGTCAGAAATTCTATATTACTGTATCTATCTCCAAGTGCTGAATAATGTACCATGTTGAATCAGGGACCAAAATTGTGGTTGTAGGCATGTACCCTTGTGACTAAAGGTGGCCATACATCGGCAGTTTTAGACTGCCGATTTGGCCCCATCTGATCAAGTTGGAAGCTTGTGTGGGGCCCTCGCACACCCTGCTTAACCGATATCTGGTCAGAAATAGTCCAAATATCAATCAGACAGTTTTGGAATTCCTGCTGGGGTAAGGATCATTGATACAGTCCTTGCCCTGACAGCCTGCATTCCCATCCACCTCAATATGGACGTATTGGGGCTCACCAAACAAGCGGATCTTTCAATGTATGGCCAGTTTAAACTGGACACATATCAGCAATGAATAACAAGGGCATTAGTAGTTGTGGGGTCCTAGGCTAAAAATACTTTGTAGGGCTCCATTATGTATATAACATTTGACTGTCCAACCTTTTGCCCCTTGGTGGTATTTTTTAAATGATAACACAAGGCAAAAACTTGAGCGGTACCGATTTGTGAGGCCCCAACAGGGAGTTCATAGGAGGAGAATAGTGAAGATATAGGGAGGCTTTGCCTTACCAAAAGGAGACCAGCCACTATATATTTGTATATAATGATAAGTTATAATTCTAATTCTTATAATTGTAGTTTCCCTAAACACAAATGTCACTCCCCAGCGCTATCTTTTCTGCTCTCCCAGCATTCAGCTTTTGGCTTAGCACATGGACAGTGATCTGGTAAAATATGTCATATGTGCGCCAAGCCAAAGACGGTTGAACACTATGAGGAAGATTTATCAAAATGTGAGTTTAGAGCTTAATACATTAAAATTCACCCACGTTCTAGTCATTCCTATGGGGTTTTTAGAAGCGTATTTATCAAATGCTGATAAATTGATCACCCACTGATAAATATGCTTCTACAGTTCTCGTAGGAATAAATAGAACATGGGTGAGTATTAATGTATTAAGCTCTAAACTCAGAATGTAAATTTATATTAAGTTCTGCCCCTTAGATAGTAAGGGAATGCCTCTTAAACTGTCACCCCAAAGTTTTTGGACTTTTGTTGACTGCTGTCTGGACTGCTGCTGCCTTGACCTCTATACCCCATTCTTCCTACCAACAACTGCTGCTTTGCACGGTCCTTGACAGTCATCCCATTTGGATCCCATTTTTAGAATAACAAGGGCAGGTTTGTCAATTATCTAGGTCAAGGCACCTAGGTATAACTGTCATTAAGGATTGCTATTTAAAACATAATAATGGGAATGTTGATCAGCTTATTTCATAGAAATGGCACAAAATAAAACAAAATGACAATAAGAAAAAAGTAAAGACCTTCCTTGAAAAAAGGTTTCACACATTACTTATTCACATATACATTCTTTCAGGTATGTCAGACTGTAAGACCCTAAATCTATCACCGATATATCATCATCCTATCCCCCAATATGTCGTTAAACGTACAAGGGCTATATCAGTATAAACTGAGTAAGATAAATGATTAGAAAACTGGTGTAACATTGTAATATCTCTGCCTGATACTCATTCATGTGCCCTTGGTCAAGATGTATTTTCCACATTCCAGCAGCAATAAAAATTGTCTGAAATTTGCTGAAGAGAATAATATATGGCAGCTTGCAACAATGTTAGTTATATTTATTTTCACAACAGTACTAATTAATAGAGAAAACTGTGGCCTTCTGCAAAATAACACATGGTAGCTAGACAGCTTTAACATGCATGATTACATGAGGGAGTTAATTCCTACAGACATTTTTGTTGTGGCATATTAAACAGGAGCAAACATAAAATGATTGCCACCAGAGTCTCCCAAAAGGTATTTTTGTCCATAACTTGAAATGCAAAATGTATGCCCCACACCACCACATTATCCGGTCAGATTTTTGAGGAATTCATTTTAAACCATTGTGCTTGCAATTAGTGAGAATGGTGACAAAGTTAAGTGGGTACAAAAAACAGCAAAACCACCAGTGACAATTCAAAATTCAAACATTTTTCCCCCCAAAGAAATATTATTTTGATATTATATGAGACTTTTGTTGATGTTTTTGCTCTGCAATTTGAGAAGCACTGCTTAACACAAAAATAAGTGTTGGTGGAGGGAAATTGTGGCCATTATTGATTTAGTTTCTTGTTTGATTTACTTTAAAACACTAGCCTTCAAACTGTAACCGCATTTTACAATCTCTAACATATCTATCTAAAATGTTATAGACCTTACCTATTACTAAGTACATATGCTGATGTATATTGTATACTACTGTCTTTATAAGTGTCCATCTAGTCTTGCAGGGGTACCCCAAATTTAGATTGTGATCTACTAGTAGCTCTTCAGTTGGTGACCAGTAGATCAGCAGTCCAGCTAATCTACTGGGCTGCCTTATTTGACTTGTTTGGAATTTCTATAAAATCCAAATACAACAACAGTTTCTATTGTAATGTAAGATTTGAGGTGGAAAGTCCAAATGTAAAAACTTTGCTAAAAGTAGACCACACATCAATAAAGTCTGGGTACCTCTCTCGTAACAGTATTGGGAAGAACAATATAGGTAAAGCCCACCACCAGAGTTTGAGATTTCTACAATAACTACTTTATATAGTTCATATTGCAGCACCTATGGAAAGTTCGGTAAACTAAGTACTTCCTCTGTTTCCTTAACTAGTCCATTATCCTCCACTCCTGTTTCTTGACTAGTCCATTAACCTCAGTTCTTGTTCCTTGACTAGTCCATTAACCACCCCTCTTATTTCTCTGTGTTTATATGGAGTGTGCCATTCTTTCTAGTAAGAAGGCAGTAGAAAGTATCTATATAGCACTTGTATCCTAATTAGATTTGAGTATAGCGTTTTATAGCAGTTAATGAAACTATCTTAGTTAACTTGTCAGGGGTCACAGGATATGTAGTTTCAAGCATAGAGATGACTTAACCTCTATACTGAAGTGTACACTACAGTGAAATATGCTGTTACCTTATAAATGTTAATAGAATTTTTTAAAGGCAAATGCCTTCCTAGCCCTAGCACTTGAATCTGTTGCCTAAGGGCAGCTAGCTACATTAGGTGATTTTAACTGGGCTAGTGCTCCATAAAGCTCTAGGCTAAGGATATCAGGAATTTAATTTAGACAATAGCTAGACACCCCTGGTGTGAACTAATGATGATCTAGGTTAATTTATAAAAATGAACAGACCAGATATATAATTTGTAGTTATTAAAATTATGTTGCCAATCCACTTTACGAGAATGATAAACTTAAGAATGTGCAAAACAGGAGAAGAATGGGCAGTCCCAGTCAGGCACGGCATGTGAGACATCTTGCGTCCACCTCTTAGGCGTCAAAATGTCTTAAGTCGCTACTTTTTTTACATGAGTGCTGCATTTATTTATGTACGTCTCTCCTAATGGCGAGACCTCTAGCTGGTCCCCTAATGTCAGTATGTATCCAGAAATCACTAACTGGGGCCGTGGTGCCTTTAAAATATTCCATTAAAGATTTGAAATTTTACATACTGACCATTGACGCCATTTGCCATGTGTGAATAAATGGATGTACATATTTATGTCTCTTTTCTGTTTGTCCACCCAACTTGTTTCCTTGTGAGTACAGTTGTGCACACTAATAAAATAGACAGCTTTTAGGCAATGAAGTATAAATGGTTTTTCATAGGAAGTGCAGATTTTAATCTTGTGAATCCTGGCACTTTTATCGCTCACATGGGAAGCAAGAAGAAAGTCTAGTTAATTCCAGGTTCTCTATTGGCCATTAACCAACTGCAGTGTAGCGGTATCACATGAAGGTATATGAAATCTTTTGCCCTGGGGCTGTTGGGTAACTTAACTGTTACCAAACTTACCAACCATACTACTTCATGTAATGCCTGCTTTAAATGTAAGAACAACAAAAATGCAGGAATGAGTTATGGGTATTATAGTATTAGTATTGCCCAGTGGTCAGAAGTCGCATTTACCAAGCCGCTATGTTTTTTTACACAGTTGTAGAGGGATTTAGTAGCTCTGTATTCATAAAGGCCTAGCAATGGGAGGCACATAGGGCCCTGTCCTGCACCCTATTCATTCCCAAACTTGCCCCTGCCACAATGTGCTTTGAGAATGAGCAAAGGGTCACGATTTTTAATGTATTAAAATAGATAGGGCATTTGTGTTTGAGAGCAACACGAACATATTATGCACTGGGGCTTATAAACCTGTTGCTACTCTGTTTTGAAGGGGGCAACCAACTGAATGTGCAGCTGTGCATATCTTTAATGTGGTGAATTTAAAGTATTGCATGGTGATAATTTAATGTGAACTGTATACTCTAGCTACAGTGGGTGATTTATCTACATTGGGCCAATGAATCCACTGCAGTAGGACAAAGACCCTAAATGTAATTATGCCAAATGAAAATAGCACAAAGCATATATTGGGTACTATTCAGTATCTAAATATGGAATGTAACAGCAGCACAATTTTATCTCTGGGTCTTTGGATTGCTGACAATCATATTTCCTTAAATGCACTTGGTTAAGGCCAGATTAGTAACCATTCAACTGACCCCAAATATTCCATACCACAGTGAAATTTGGTAACGTAGATGTTTTTATGTTTGCCACTGACTCTTGTTATTGTAACTAAAAATGATTCCTAACCATACAACCAATAACATTGATTAAAAAAAAGACATACATTACGCATCAACTGAGAGGCTCTGGCTCTGTTCTGTTTCAAGCTGCTGACAATGGTTTAAAAGATAAAAAATATTTTTCCCAGCAAAAGCACAACATTCAATTATTTCTATAAAGCTGCAGTATTTTCAGTTTGTGCAACTGAATGGACGTAAATGGAGCTAAATGGACCTAATTAGTACTGAACTATTCTGAGGAATGCGATAGAAAAGAATTTGCTCTATGGTATTTGTTGCCTTTCTGACCCATGAGAATGAAGTGACTCGACAATGGAGACTACTCTTTTGGTATCCTTCACAGGTAATGTAATGGTACCTTTCTATCCACAGCTGCTATTCCTCAACAAAAAATGAAAAGTGCTTGTATTTGTTGCTTTTGAGAAGATTGCAGCTTTTAAGAAGAACAAAATAAAATTAAATCAATTTGATTTTAATTAATGTATACCTAAAAAAAAAAAACAACAAAAAAAAAATAGATTTGTAGTTCTATATCCATCCTGATTGTCTATGGCAGGCGTGCTCATAAACGTTGAAGCAGAGCAGGTGAGCACTAAAATGATGCTTTTAGCAAATAGCCCAGCTTTCGAGGGCCCATTTATGGATACAGTAACTATTGCTCTTGAGTCGCATTTTATGCAGGTTTTCCTTCAGGAGAAGAAAAAAATCTCTCTCAGCACTCTAAGATGCTATTTACAGCTGCTTCTAAAACTGAATCTGTTTCTGATACACTCTCTCGGGTATCTGAAAATCGTTTGTCCACAAAGTTTTCATTGGATGCGGTGGGTGAGCTTTTCAAAAACTTTGTTTGTCTTGAACTGCTTCCACCAGGTTTGTTCTCTAAGTGCTTTTCTGTTAATTTCTGGTCCAACACGTTTGTTTTTGAACTGTGTATTAAGCTTTTCACATTTGGATCAGATCGACCTAAAATGCTCGAAGGTGAATTATAATTTCTTGCAGATGGTCCTGAAGTTGTAGCTTGGAGACACTTCTCTTCTGCTGTTCCCATTGTTCCTTCAGAAATTAGCTTGGGTCTTTTAGGACCTTTAGGATTGTCTTCTTCCTCTGATACTTTACATAATCCTAAAGGATGTTGCCTGCATCCTTCACCAAGCTGATGTTTTCTTGGAGAGACGCCTATTTTCTTTAGCTTCCCATCTTTACAAACCTCCTCTTTTTTTAATGATGGAGCATTGGGTATCTGTGGTGTTACGCTATCAGGTACAAGGCCAATAATATCATTTCTGCTGGATTCAGTTAAATCATTTCGGTCTTTTTTATCTCTAAGGTTTTGACACCAATTTGCTACAGTTTTGCTGGAATTTACATCAAGCTCAGCAAGCAGCGTTTCAGCCATAGACTCTTCTTGATATTTGGATGAACAACAAAATTCTGACAAGTAGCCATCTGCAAACAAAGTATAAGGCTATTAAACCAACACTCTAATAAATTAATAATTTGAAACATAATCACATTTAACTTTTTGATGCATAGAAAGTATTTAGAGTTTTAGGAGTACAACATTTAAAAGTCTTACTGGTTCACTGTCTAGTATGTAACTAACTTAAAACCATATTATAAAGTGCTGCTGAAGAGATATGGGTGAGACTGATCCATTGGGACATAAGCAATACTTGGACAATGTTTCTAGTGTGCCTAACCAAAAAAATTCCCATGAAAATTGGGAGGAAACATGAATCAATGGTTCTGGATGCATACGTCTATGAAGGTAGACATATGCATGTCTACCATCAGTCTGGTTTTGTATCGTTGCCTTGACCCAGGTGAAGCCACTCAATGCATTTATGGACTCCCAAAAATACACAAGGAAGGAGCCCCTCTGAGGCCAATTGGCAACACAGTACACCACATTCATAACTCCATGAACTTTGTTAACAAAGTGCATGAGGTGTCCTATGATGTTACATCTCTATTTACATGTATACCCATGACCAATGCAATTAATACAGTGAGGAATTGGCTGGACCAAAACACCACCCTCAGCAGCAGAACAAATCTGAACCCAGAACAAGTTTGTTCCTTACTGGACCTATGTCTTAATACCACTTACTTTAAGCACATGGAAGTTTTTTTATAAACAAAAACATGGCTGTGACATGCGTTTGCCTGTGTCTCTATTCATATCAAACCTTTACATGGAAGAAGTGGAAAAGAAAGCCCTGAACACCTTCAAGAGAACCACACCAAATCAGATATGTGGATGACACCTGGGTCAAAATTAAAGCACATGAGGATCCAGCCCTCGCTGAACACATAAACTTGCTGGACAAAAACATCAAGTTCATGAGGGAAGATGTGAAAGACAAACTAGTATTTTCAGAGAAGCTCTTTTTTGTGCAATAGTTATCAAAGAGGGGGGAACCTGGATATTGAAGTATACAAGAAACTCACTGATCAGTACTTGCTCTTTGATTTCTACCACCTTCTGGAACATAAACTGGGGGTTCTAAGGACTAAAACTGTGGCAACCAATGAAGAGGCTAAAGAGAATAAATACAAACATCTGCAAGGAGCTCTAAAACTTGTGGGTACTCAGACTGGGCCTTTATCAAAACAAAATTAAAGTCAAGCAAAAAGACTAGACCAGCGGTTCTCAACCTGGGGGTCGTGACCCCTTTGGGGGTTGAATGACCCTTTCACAGGGGTCGCGACAGTCCCGGTTTTTACAGCGCGTCCCGCTGTCCCGGATTGTTCAATGAATGTCCCGCATTACGAAAAATGCAGAACATTCATTAAACAATCCAGGCCAGCGGGACGCGCTGGCTGCAGCCGACCGCTCCGGCACCGTCTCTTCTTGCGGCTCCTGCTTCTTATTCGGCTCCTCGTACGGCGGCGACAGTTCCTTTTATAAGGTTGCGTGTGACGTCACACGTACGCACGGGCGCAACCTTATAAAAGGTCCTGTCGCCGCCGTACGAGGAGCCGAATAAGGAGCAGGAGCCGCAAGAAGTCTGTGGGGGAATTTTCTATTGGAGGTACTCTCTATGGGAGCAATTGGAGGGCTCTGTGTATGGGGGGGTACTGTGTATGGGGGGCACTGTATGGGGGGACACTGTAAGGAGGGCTACTGTGTATGGGGGGGCACTGTGTATGAAGGGTACTTTCTATGGGGGCTACTGTCTGTGGGGCAATTGAGGGCATAGTCTATGGGGTCAATTGGGGGCACTGTCTATGGGGGGGTACTGTTTATGGGGGTAAATGAGACACTGTGTATGGGGGGCACTGTATGGGGGTTCTGTCTATTGGGTTATCGTGGGTACTATTTTAACTATTTTTAAAATGGGGTGTGCCAATTGGGGCGTGGCCACAAAGTGGGCATGGTCAAAATATTTTTGTGGGGGTCACCACAACATGAGGAAATGTATTAAAGGGTCGCGGCATTAGGAAGGTTGAGAACCACTGGACTAGACCAACACAGAGGGGAGTACCATAGCAGGCGAACATCAGAAGAACTTCATAATTTTCAACAAACCCAATTTTTTTGAAAGCATTTGATACAGTACCTCACAGAAATTAATGATGAAATTGTGGAATATTGGCCTGGGACATAATATTTGCACTTGGATAGAAAACTGGCTGAAGGATAGATTACAAAGTGTGGTGGTAAATGAAACATTTTCTCATTGGGCCTGAATTGTTGGTGGAGGACCGCAGGGGTCAGTCCTTGGACCATTGCTTTTTAACTTGTTTATTAATGACCTGGAGGTGGGCATAGAGAGTACTGTTTCTATTTTTTCTGATGATACTAAGTTATGCAAAACTATAAGCTATAGATGATAGATAGATTTGACAGACTATAGAGCGATTTGACAAAAATGGAAAACTGGGCAGCAAAATGGAAAATGATGTTCAGTGTTAAAAAGTGCAAAGTTATGCACTTTGGTAGAAATAATTGGATTGGATGATTTTTTGAACAAACATAATATTCACAGCTAGACTGATGCTAAAATCTACAATTAGTATCAATGTTGGTATATATGGTTTATGTATGTGAGTGCATAGATAGGTCAGTATTGGTTTGTGTGTGCTGGGATCACGTGGAAAGGTTAACCTTGATGGACTGTGGTCTTTTTTCAACCCTATGTAACATCAATGCAAATGAAAAGTTATGTGGTCTACACTTTTCAGTGTAGTGAAGAGTGCTCAGATCTATACATTGAGGAAAGAACAACCATTCTGTAAGAGAATGGCCCAACATAGGAGGGCTAACTCCTCAAGACTCAGAAGTCTATCTACATCTTAAGGAAAAGGGACACTCTTTTGAGGACAGCAATGTGCATATTTTGGACCGAGAAGACAGATTAAAAGAAGTGCGAAAGAGGCCATTTATGCCAGACTGGAAAAAAACATCCCAGGTGGAGCACTGCTGCTCCCTAAATAGAATGCTCTTGGGAAAGGTATTTCAAAGCTAAATCCATCCCATTAAATAATGATAAAGAAGCATGTTTTTTACTGAAACGTCACTGTGCCAAAATATACAGTGAGTACAGATGGAAGGAGAACATAAAATCTTAATCGACACTTGGGCAATCAAATTAAAAATGGGGAGGAAAAAAAAAGAAATAAAGTAAAAAGCCAAGAAAAATGTAAATTTTGATGCTGGGGGAAAGAGGCCCAGAAGGGGGGAAGGTTATTTCAATATAAGTTCAATGGCTTATTTACTAAAGAAGTGTGAATAAGAGGCACCATTTTTTCATTTTATTTTTTTACCAACAATGCAACATTTTATAACACATTTCCAGCATCAGGTACAAAACAAACACCACAGGTGCAAAGATCTATGGCAGTAAGTAAACTGCAAAGGGATGATGACATGACATGGTGTGCACTTACAAAGCCTTCAATTGCATGCATTTCAACTGCCACAACTCTACTGCCATTTTCTCCTGGTCAAGAAACAAAAAGTTTACCTAAGAGCGCTTTAGCAAAGCTAGAGACATTAAGTTTGATGTATGGCCTTATTTCAGATATATTCAGGTCTTGTAAGTAAATTACTAGTTTATATAAATAAATTTATATTGTCTTAAAGGTTCTTTAAGTAAATATTTCAACTCACCTGGATCAACCAGTGCAAATCTTTTTTCACATGTTAGGGTAGCTCTTTCTTCCTGATTAAATATTCTGTCCAACATTACAACCTCCGCCGAAGGATTTATCCTCTGATAATAGAAAATGAAACCAACCGCAATTAACACAAAACATTGGCTTTGTAAAATATTAAGCCAAGCTAACATTTATACTACTTCAGGCTGACCCCTAATTTAGTGCTTTTAGTTCCACTTTGGGGGCAGCCACACAGAAATCATAGTTGCCATGCCATGTTTAGCTTTTTGATTTAATAAAAAAAATATGGAGTTCACTTTACATACCATTGCATCTTCCAACAGCAACAAGCGATACTTGTTCAGCATTGACTGTGTCTTCTTTAGAAGATGTATTGAAGCAGACTCAAATTCATTGTCCACTGCAATAAAAATGATCAATGATAATGGAAGTTTTTTCAGAATGTTTAGGGGGGTATCCTCAGTTGTAGGAAAAGAGAGAGAGAATTTATGTATATAAATAAATATATGTATGTATGTATGTGTTTTATATCTATATGTTTGTTGATATAGAGCCCTTTACTAAGCAGGGAATGCCTGGTCCTGCAAATGATCAAAGTGTATCAGTCCACACCATTAAGCCAATGCAGTTTAGTATTTCAAAGTGACCCCTAAATCTGCAAATTGAGACAGTTGATGACACATAATATTCTGACTTGATTGGAGGTCCAATTCCTGTAGCTATCTAGAGTTAACTGTGGGGGAACCATAGCGCTGGCAGCTGGTTGTCTAAAAACAACTTTAAAACAAAGTAACGTTAAACATTTTCAAAAAAGGTTTATTAAATGAATATACCTTTTTTCAAATCATCATCTGTTGGAAGTGATCCTTGGAACACATGGTATGGGAGAAGTCTTTCAGCAGCATCACTCAAAGACTCAAATGGGTTTTTATCTAGAAAAACAGCATGCTGCTGATCCTTGTGTAATCGCTGAAGGATTCTAAAGAAAAAGAACAGGCATATGTTACCTTTATAAGACTAAACCAGGTATATCCATTGAATACTATACTGAATCCATTTAACACTTTATCCCCTGCATCCAAACATCTCATTTATTGTGGCCAACCAAAAGTAATTATTGCAATAGTCTAATAAGTGATATTTATGGGTGATTCATTTGTCATTCTGGGCAGGGTGAAAATGATGGCAGTATTTTTTAGCCTTACTTGGGGGATAAACTAGTACAGGTATAGGATCCCTTATCCGGAAACCCGTTATCCAGAAAGTTCCAAATTACGGAAAGGCCATCTCCCATAGACTCCATTATAAGTAAATAATTCTAATTTTTAAAAATGATTTCCTTTTTCTCTGTAATAATAAAATAGTACCTTGTACTTGATCCCAACTGACATATAATTAATCCTTATTGGAGGCAAAACAATCCTGTTGGGTTTAAATATGTTTACATTATTTTTTAGTAGACTTAAGGTATGGAGATCCAAATTATGGAAAGATCCCTTATCCGGAAAGCCCCAGGTCCCAAGCATTCTGGATAACAGGTCCTATACCTGTATCAAAATACAGGGCCTGATCTAAAAGGATGATGGGGATCAAAATACTCAGTTTCTTAAATCTCTTAATAGAAAGTGTACCTTATAGTTTTCTTATACCTTATGTATACAGTGATATATTAAGAAAATCTGAAATTGATTATCATGTTTTTGTGTTGTTTGAAGTGATGGGGCAGTCCACTTTTATAATTATGATGATATAAACAGCAGTAGTCCTAGATAATTGAGTTTGCAGTTTAACCACAACTGCTGCAATATTTATGATTTCAAATTTTTAAAACATAAAATGTTGATCGTTATAAAGCATAAAAAAACTGAAAAGCTTGAATTACAAAAAATCAGCATCTTAAATTTAGTGAATTCAATGGGACAAATCGTTCCACGGTTTTTCTAAACTATTCAAGATTTTTTAGTCTGAATTGTAAAGAACTATAAAATGAAATAAATATTGCACCAACACACAAGGAGACAGGTATACCCTATAATTAGATTTTTTTACGATTTTTTAAAAACTCTTCAAGGTGCTAGCTAATAAACCATTTGAAAATTGTATTTTTTCCCCCAAATACTTAAAACCTCAAAATATTGGTCACATAAAATCATGCAAATAGTATATCATATTAAATAACTTTCTACTCTGCAAAATCTGAATTCTAGAAATCTTAAATTTGATAATAGCATTAATAATAGACCTCTCATTGTCTTCTACAGAAGCTCGGTAGGTTTTAACTACCGAATGATTTAGTTTATGTTTTTGAGATTTTTCTTGTTAGCTACATTTTGAAAATTCTAATTTAGAAAACTGAAATACAAAAATAATTGAAAAAATTAATTCTGGGTAAAATCACAATATCACATTTTTATAAGTCTGCCCCAAAGTTAACTGCTCTTTAACTCTTTATCCCGGCAATACATTTACAAACTACATTCACATTGACCATAGCAATTCGACAGCAGACTTCATTTAATCATTAAAATACCAAAAAGGTGCAAAATAAATTTATCTGAAAATAAACAATTACAAATTTAAGGAGAAATCAACTCACAAAGATGCTTTTCTAAGCTGCCTAGGACCAGACATCTTCATTACTCCTGAACGTCCATCAACCTTAAATTAGAAAAAAAAATCTAAATTAACATTTTTTAATCATACTATGTTTTCAAGAATAGAAAGCAATCACAAATATATTTACTAAAATACTAGCAGCCAAAATATTACCCCCCCCCCACTCTCAACACACCCACATCATATACATATAGCAGGCAAATATCACAAATCCCTCAAAACAAATAAATGCAAAAGTGTTCTTCAAAACACCTTCGTAATTTACATGTATTTATGTTTTTTTTTACTAGATTTCAAGATATTAGCAATTTTTTTATTGCTTTTATCATAAGATAAATAAGAGAAATATAAAACCCAAAAAATAAGCAACAAGTGATGCAAGATATTAGCAATTTTTGAAGTGTTAATTTGATGAAATTGAAGAAACACAGCCACATGCTAGTCTGTTTGGCCAACCAGGCTACAGTCAGGAGTAAATTTCAGAAGAGCAAACTAAGCTGTTACTCTGCTCAGGGCCAGATTTCCAAACAGGCCGCCCCCGGTCGTCGCGCATGCATGGAAGGCCGCACTTGCATACGGAGCAGTGGGGAGAAGTCCCCATTGCTCCGTATGGGAACAACATTTTAGGATTTTGCTGCGGCCGGACGGCATGCCGCCCCCAAGTTTGTGCCGCCCTAGGCCCGGGCCTTTGTGGCCTCTCCACAAATCCGGGACTGACTCTGCTTAGGAAACATCGGATAAACATCAAACTTTCCTCTTGTCTTTATTAAATAGAATAACATGAGAAGACTTTGATCGTCTTCTCTAAAATGTAATTATATTAGCAGAGTAAATTGCTTTTGTCTGTGTGAGACAGTCTCCTCAACCCTATTTATTTGTTTGTAGAACCACATGGTGACTCTACCTAAGCTGATCAGAAAACCCTGCACTACACTGATGAGCCCCCAAGAAGGGTGAAGCCGGTCTGTAGTTGGGAATCTGATCAGCTATTGTCCTGGCTTCAGCTTCAAACCCAGTGGGTGAGCTGTAGCCTATAGGATAAACCCATGTAAATGGGATTTTTTTCAAGAGTCTGGAATTCATTCCCAGAATTCCTTTTGTTTGCTTATTAGCAAAGTATAAACTCCTAAAAAAATTGTCAATTGCAAAAATCTCTAGAAGAGCACTTTAAGCAGTTTTACATTCATCTTTTTTTGATGAGTTACATGTCCTTTAATGAACATGTTGAACTGCCTCGGGCCACAGAAAGATAAATGAAATGAGCCAGACTTTTTTTTATGGGCGTCACATAAATGAATATGCATTTAGTTTAAATTCCCAACCTCCACAGGTCGCAGTTGTGTCCCAGCTATATTTTCTTGTGGTTGTGCAGGCGATACAGTGTAATGCATCTGTTTGCTTCCAGAGTGGTGCCCTGTGATATAAAGCATTTATTAATTATTTAAAATGAAACAGCTTTAGTAACAGCAAAAATACAACTATTATATTAACGGGCCACAAATCCATGTTTTGTCTTTAAAAAGAATAAAAGTAGCACTGTAGAGCAAAAGGAGAAACAAAATAAATAGTTGCTGTTTAAGAATTTTTAGCATTATTCTACTTCTTGGCAAATATGTGCTCTGCTCAAATGCCTAGGAACTTAGGATGCACTAAACCCATGTTTAAAATCCTGCTGAAAAATGCTAGAATTTGGCTGAACCCAGGATTCGGTGCAACCAAACAAGCAACAGATAAATAGTAAGTTTATCCTGCTGTTTCTCGTGCTGTATTTACCTGCTAGTGAGGTGGTACACAGCTGGTGTTGTCTGCTGTTTTCCTGGTTATTCAGTGATGAAACAGGAGACACGTGGTCCATAACTTCTTTCTGGGCCTGACATATTAGAAGAAAAAGAAAAGGCCAGCCATCTTAATCCTGGGGAAACCACTCCGTTATACTTTTTTATTTAATTCTGATTTTTTTTCAGTAGTTCAATTCAGATCAGTTCCCAGGCAGTTAAAAATTTTCTTGAACACAAAATAACAGCTGATGATAGTGACACTGGGTTCTAACAGGTGACTGTAAGAACTTTCTATAGACGCTGTTTTGGCTACAGGTCCTGAAGGATTGGTCGATGCCAACATAGCAAGCAGTAAGGTGCAAGGGTTCTGGGTTTCTCATCACTCCCCTCTACCCGCTCATGAATCTCTAGCCTTGGGTGCACTAAATACTTTGCGCCACACTGATTTTACTGTTTGCATGGAATGTTTTAGGCCCCAACATGCCATATCTAAATTGAGAAGCTGAGAATGGGCACAGAAATATGGTGTGTTACCAGCAGTTGTATTTTGTTTAACTATTACATGCTGACTGAAACATGGTGGCGGGCCAAGCATAACTTGCTTAAACAGGTGTGCCTGGGAATCTTTACATTATGCACTTTTGATTTTACCAGTAAATACCTATTTTTTTCAGAAAAAATGAAATGTCATAGACCATGTTCTGTTGATTAAAATGATAATTCTGCCAATTTAGCTAGGGAATGCTACATTGAAAAGTTTCTCTATTTCAAAAAACATATATTTGCAGTGCAATGTGTTTCTGACATTCTTCCTTTACCCTTCGAACAAAAAGTGTCCACAACTGGTGACAATGGGTACTACAACGAATTAACACCTATTTAATACCTGCAATCTGTAAGGGCTCTGGCACACGGGGGAGATTAGTCGCCCGCGACAAAACTCCCTGTTCGCGGACGACTAATCTCCCTGAGTTGCCATGACCCGCCATCCCGCCGGCGAACATGTAAGTCGCCGGCGGGATGGCACACGCGGCGGCGCGATTTCCCGAAATCGCCGAAAAAGACTCGGGAGTCTTTTCCGCCGATTTCGGGAAATCGCGCCGCCGCGTGTGCCATCCCGCCGGCGACTTACATGTTCGCCGGCGGGATGGCGGGTCATGGCAACTCGGGGAGATTAGTCACCCGCGAACAGGGAGTTTTGTCGCGGGCGACTAATCTCCCCCGTGTGCCAGAGCCCTAATACCTTAAAGTTAAATATGCTCAACAACATATCTTTGTTTCATAATTTAACAGGGAAATGGTTTAAGGAGCTTTATCTGATTTGTAATATCCAGAGCAGCTCCATCACCCTTCTTTCCTGATGTCTTTACAAAACCGGACAGCCAATCAAAAATAGTTGTGTCTCTACTAATTTGCACAAAAATTCACAAAATCTAAAACCTCCAAGTACCTCTATTCACATTTGGAAAAAATAAATGATTTTATCAATTCAAAAGGAAACAATATCATACCTGTCCACAGGAAAATGTATGTTGAGAGCCAGACGTGGAGCTAAAAATGTTAGCAGGCTGGCCAGTTGAGGTTTGAACATGAGATTCACTTATTCCAGAATGGCTTCTGCTTTGTTGCTGATCGCCTGTAGAAGTGTGAAAGGATGGTCCCATGCTTTGAATTACAGTTCCAGAACTTAACACAGTGAAACGACCCGAAGAAGACATGTTGGGGTTGCTATGTGGCAATGAAGGAAAAGTTGATCTACTTTGAGTGTTACTACCCGGACTCGGTGACAAGTGTAAAACTGTAGGTGATACTTGTGACATCTGTCCTCCAACAATATGAGACGTTCCATGGTTAACAATAAATTGTCCACTGGGTCCAGTGAATGTCTGACCAGAAATAAGCTGCACGGCTGTCCCTTGACTATTTAGCATTTGCCCAGAATATGGCTGACTAGGCCTAACCATATTAGCTATGTTTCCACTAAGCATTACATGGTCTGCAGATACTTGATGAGGACCAAGATGGGCTGTCTGGGTCTGTACAAGTTGTGTATTTATGGACTGAATGTGTTGTACTGGATTAGAATTTACAGAAAGACCTGCAGGTATAACAAACTGGTTGGTATGCCCATGTGCTTGCCCCATTGGAGAATGGATGACAATGCTGCTTCCAGGTTGTTGACCTACTGGTTTCTGAGGGTTTTGCTGATGAACAGGCAGTTGCTGGCTAACTGCTGAACTTTGTGGGGAATTAGCAGAAGAAAAGGGAATCCCTTGATGCACATGATGTTGTTGCATACCTAAATTATTCACATTATATGGTATCTGTCCAGCTTGTACAGGCTTTGGCTGAATGTTAATAGGCATTTTATTAGCATTAGGGACAGAGCCTCTGTGTATAATAATGTTATGAACAGGTAAAGAGGTTTGAAAGTTACTTCCACAAGATGTAACTGCGACAGGATGCCCTGCTGGGCTGGAATCAGGGCTTCCAAACATTGCATTTCCATTCTGTCGAACAAATGATCCCCCACTAGAATTTGCAGGCATTTGTTGTCCACTTTTGAGTATTATTTGTGATCCATCTACGTTATTAATAGCCATCACTGGAGGCTGATTATTAATAGAACCAATTAGATGAATCTGTCCAGAAGAATTTTGGTTACTACTGGGAATATGTTGGCTAGGAATAATTCCTACATGTTGCATAAAACCGTGCTGAACACCTACTGTATTGCTTCTAAATGATGTGCCTACTTGCTGCTGCACAAGAGGCACTCCTACTGAATGCAGTGTTTGACCTGAGTAATTAGGGATACTTGTAGCCTGAGTAAAGGATGAGGATGAATGCGAATGAACTGAAGCAGTTGCAAAATGTTGACTGGAGACTACACTGTCGTCCAGATAAGCCTCTTCTGCCAATGTCTGTTCGGTGATATTGGCCACTTGCAGTGATTTTTGAAGAATGTCAAAGGGTTGGTCTTCATTGATATCATGAATAGGGGAGGTTTCAAGTTCATCATCAAGAAAATGAAGACTGCTTAAAGACTGTAATCCATCGTTATGGCCTTCTGCTGCTTGGTTATGCACACCTTTGATTGACGATTTGGGATCAGCATGCTAATAATTAAAAATAAATTACTATTAAACATAAATATTTATTAAAATTAAACAATCATGAAAACTATTACAAAAGCTTTATAAATATCATGTAGCACACATTTTACAATAGGTTGCTATGGGTTACAAAACCAGTAGCAAACATTGTATATTTTATAACATTAATCCCCAGTAGGTTTTATATTGCTGCATTCAGGTCATCCACATGATTAAGGTCTTTAGAGTTAGTTAATGCAACATAAACACATTGCTATCCATAACGTTACTCTTACTATCCATTCTGATACTTACACTACCACTGCTGAATATGGAATTTGTGTTAGGAGCAGAAAGAGATGTACTTGTTAGTTCTTCATCAACCTGTAAGGTAGGAAATGATCATTTTTAAGAACTTTAATAATTTGAACTTGTTGTCAGCCAAATTTGTTTGAAAAACTTACGGTTTTATTTCCAGATCCATGCCAAAAGAAATTCAGTTCTTGGGTGTCACTTAAAAAAGAAGAAAAATTTAGATAAAACCGTGTCATTAAATCAGGTGCCAGAATGGTACATATAGACTAAAGGCTAAGGGGGAAATTGTATTTTTATAACCTGTATGAACCTGCCACCCACCATTGCTTGGACTGGCCAGAACGGGCATGAAACTAAAGTGCCAATATAACACCTGGGGTTTTACGATAAGCTACCTTTACCCCTCAATTAACTTTAAGTCAGCTTGTAGGTAGGGAGGAGGCAGTGGAAGAAATAAGAGTATAATGTGCACAAATTGAGAAGTCACTGACATTATACAAGATCAAGCAACATTTAGGGGCTGATTTACTTACCCACGAACGGGTCGAATGGAGTCCGATTGCGTTTTTTTCGTAATGATCGGTACTTTGCGATTTTTTCGTTTGTTTTGCGATTTTTTCGGATTCTTTACGAATTTTTCGTTACCAATACGATTTTTGCGTAAAAACGCGAGTTTTCCTATCCATTACGAAAGTTGCGTAAAAAGTTGCGCATTTTGCGTAGCATTAAAACTTATGCGAAAAATGCGCAACTTTTCGCGTAAGTTTTAACGCTACGAAAAATGCGCAACTTTTTACGCAACTTTCGTAATGGATACGAAAAACTCGCGTTTTTACGCAAAAATCGTATTGGTAACGAAAAATTCGTACAGAATCCGAAAAAATCGCAAAACATACGAAAAAGTCGCAAAATGTTCGTTTTCAAGTCGGAACTTTTCCAATTCGGGTCGGATTCGTGGGTTAGTAAATCAGCCCCTTAGACTGCAGGACAAACAATCAATGCTTTAAAGGCTTGCCAAAAGCCTTTACTGATCTCAATATAGGAATGAATGAAGTCTTACTTAAGATGCTGCCAGACATCACCCCTGCTCAAACAGTTGATCCCAACTAAGATATAATTACCCCTTATTGGGGGCAGAATAGTCCTATTGGGTTTATTTAATGGTTAAATGATTCCCTTTTCTCTGTATTAATAAAACAGTACCTGTACTTGATCCCAACTAAGATATAATTACCCCTTATTGGGGGCAGAACAGCCCTATTGGGTTTATTTAATGGTTAAATGATTCCCTTTTCTCTGTAATAATAAAACAGTACCTGTACTTGATCCCAACTAAGATATAATTACCCCTTATTGGGGGCAGAACAGCCCTATTGGGTTTATTTCATGGTTAAATGATTCCCTTTTCTCTGTAATAATAAAACAGTACCTGTACTTGATCCCAACTAAGATGCAAAGCAATCCTATTGGGTTTATTCAATATTTAAATGATTTTTAGCAGACTTAAGGTATGGAGATCCAAATTACAGAAAGATCCCTTATCCGGAAAAACCCCAGGTCTCAAGCATTCTGGATAACAGGTCCCATACCTGTATTCAGATACCCCTAATGCAAATAACAGCCTCAGTTATACCCTTGCGTGATCACTTTTGGGATAATCAACATTTCTTAAAGTGGGGAGTAATGTAAAGGGAAGATGGCACTGGTTTCTGATGGTGCAACAAGCAAACTAAAACTTAGACCATTAGGCACAACTGCCCTAGTAGGAGAAAA
Source organism: Xenopus tropicalis (assembly GCF_000004195.4). Taxonomy (NCBI): domain Eukaryota; kingdom Metazoa; phylum Chordata; class Amphibia; order Anura; family Pipidae; genus Xenopus; species Xenopus tropicalis. Next base: position 15,041,342 of record NC_030681.2, read on the forward strand.
GAAGCCTGCATGCCCTCAAAAGAACAAGGCCCAAAATTTAAAAAGAGGGGACTTAATTTAAGCATATAGAATAATAAACATCACAACTCAATATAAAAATATAACTTTTCTCCCATGACAGCCAAGATTGGTCTACCTACCTACTCTGTAAATTCTGGTTGTTTTATTTCCTTGTATCTTCCAAATATGTTGCAATGTTTGGAACATTTATAAAAATTATATATATATATATATATATATATATCAGTCCTGATGGTGTCTGCACTCCAAGGCTTTAGTATTCTGTGGGGTGCACAGCCAAAATCTCAGTATTCAAATAATCCATGGCCGGCACACCCTTAAAATTCAAAAAAAATTTTTATTGAAAACTCATTGTTTAAAAACCAACGTTTCGGTCCTCATTAGGACCTTTATCAAGAAAGACAGTGAGCTGCACACACCAGGACTTGGCAAAAAATGATAAGTTTATTTAAGCAAAGAAATCCAACGTTTCGAGCACTAACTGTGCTCTTCCTCAGGGAAAAATATATATATAAATTAGGGATGCACCGGACCCATTTTTTGGGGTTCGGCCGAACCCCCGAACCCAGCCAGAAGAATTTGGCCGAATCCTAATCAGCATATGCTGATTAGGATCGGAAAGGGTTAAAAATCTTTTCCCCCTGACCATTTAACCCTTTCCAAATTCTAATTAGCATATGCTAATGTATGCTAATTTGGTTCGGCCAGGACCGCGGATCCCGCGGCCAAAGCCGAATCCTTCAAAAAAAGTCTGGATTTGGCACATCCCTAATACCATTAGTAGGTACCATAGTACTAGTACCATAGTTTAAATGTACAAAAGCTAAAAAAAAAAAATGATTTATTTTTTTTTCAAATAAAAAAGTTCAAATAAACTTGAATTCTCTAAAATCTCGATTGCTAGTTTTTTTATAACAGAACTTAAATAGCAAAAACTCTAAAATCACATTCTCCTATTAAATTTCAATAAAAATAGCTGCCAATGAGATTTTTTTTTTTTTTTTTTAATTTTCAGGTTTTTTTTATTTGCTAAATCTTTAAAATTCAAGTTCTGAAAAATTTGAATTAATTAAAATATTCACAAACATATTTTTTTTTGTTTTGAAAAATGATGTTTATAGCAGTTACATTAAAAAAGTACTTCCCTCAACCCTAAAACCAAATATGCTTTGAAAGGAAAGGAGACCATTGTTTATATGAAGTTGCAAACACAAGGCACAATCCCCAGCTATTATTATTATTATTATTATTAACATTTATTTATAAAGCGCCAACATATCCCGCAGCGCTGTACAATAAGTGGGTTACATACATTGGACATACAGAGTAACATATAAAGCAATCAATAACTGATACAAGAGGTGAAGAGAGCCCTGCCCAAAAGAGCTTACAATCTACAAGCTAATAGACTACATTGAAAATCTAGATGGAAAACAATATGAAAAGTTGGGGGCTTCTCCTCACAACACACCAAACCTCCAAGGCTAGATTCCCATAACCAGGGACGCACCCAACTATGGTTATTATTTATAAACAGATCTCCTTGACAAAATCAACTCAAACGAGTTTTTGATTACAGCTAATCAGTTGAGTGGGTTAATGGATAGGCTAATTCATCTATATCAAATTAGATTAATCTCCTAAAGTTATAACTATATACATCTCCAAGACATGTAATAACTCTACATTTCAAAGACTGTTAAAGAAAATACAATTTTCTGTAACTATTAACTAATGATTTTACATGTGATCTTACCCAATGAAATCAAGAAGACCAGAGTCATCATCCATGTTAGCTGTACAAAAAAAAAAAGAACACCTTTGTTCTTATACATACTTAGTCATACAATCTTTACGATGCAATTTGACAATCTGCAGCTTACCCTTAACTGTAGATTCAGTCACCACAAATACACAGAATCTGAACACCAAGTTAAAATAAGGGGTTGTAAAGCCAAACAGAAAATTAATGCAAATTTCTGTATATAATAAAAAATGTTCAAGTTGTAAAAACAATAATTAAGAACCTGGCCTGCTTCCCAAAAAATCTCTACATTGATTATCTCGACACTTTTTTTTATGCACTAATTCCAGAAAGTACCTTATTTTCCAAAGTTTTAACATAACTTCTGTTGTTTCCATCTATAGGTGACTCCATGTTCCAATAATTGAAACCAGTCCATTGTGATCAAGAATAATCTGCAACGAAAGACAGATTTACGAAACATAGCCCTTTTGCCTAAAAGACAAATAAAAATCATGTTACTATTTACATCATAGTTCTCAATATCCTTGATTTTATTTATTTTTTTAAAGATATTTTTGGCTTTAAATTTACAAAAGCTGAAAAAAACATTAAAAAAATATAGAAATGTTTTTCAAATAAAAAGCTTCAAATAAACTTGAATTCTCTAAAATCCTGATTGCTAGCTTATTTATAACAGAACTTAAATAGCAAAAACGCTAAAATCACATTCTCCTATTCATTTTCATTCTACAAAATCTCAAATGTTTTCATAAAAATCGCCTTAAAAAATATTTGACTGCTAAAACTATAATACTCGAATTGGAAAAATTCCGATTGGAAACTAACATTTTGCGACTTTTTTGTATTTTTTGCGATTTTTTCGGCGTCTTTACGATTTTTGCGTAAAAATGCGAGTTTTTCGGCGTCTTTACGAAAGTTGCGCAAAGTCGCGATTTTTTCGTAGCGTTAACACTTGCGCGCAATGTCGCGCCTTTTTCGTAGCGTTAAAACTTAAAAGGCGCGACGTTTCGCGCAAGTTTTAACGCTACGAAAAAATCGCGACTTTGCGCAACTTTCGTTATGGCTACGAAAAACTCACGTTTTTACGCAAAAATCGTAAAGACGCCGAAAAACTCGCGGTTTTACGCAAAAATCGTAAAGACGCCGAAAAAAAACGCAAAATTACCGATCATTACGAAAAAAACGCAATCGGACGCATTCGGCCCGTTCGTGGGTTAGTAAATGTGCCCCTAAATCTACCTCAAAAGGTTTATCCGAATCCCACACGAAATCCATATCCTAATTTGCATATACAAATGAGTAAAAATCGTTCCCAATATTTTCACTTTAAATTGTCCAGTGGTATAAATTCATGTGATATTAAAGAAGAAAGAAAGGTAAAAACTCAGTAAGCTTTATCAGATAGGTCTATGTAAATACAGCCAGCCATAAGCACTCACAGAAACGCTGCACTGACTTCTCTGTCAAAAGATTTCTTGTGTCTGATTTTCTTGTTTTCCTTTGCCAGAAACTCCCCTCTCCTGCTCCTCCTCCCTCAAGAATGCTAAGAACTCATTCCCCCCCTTAGGAATCTGGATCTGAGCCAATCAGCAGGAAGCTGACTCATAGGGGCCGATTCATTAAAACACGAGTTTGAATCCTGAATGGGACAAATTCGCAAAAATCACGAAAATTCTTACAAAAAAATCGTATTAGTCATGATAATATTGTATTGGCGATCCGAAAGTCACAACATTTTCATATCCGAACGATCATAATATGCAGGAAAACCTTTCCGACTTTGATCCTTCTGTGCATGATTTTGGAAGTCTTAGGAATCAATGGCACTCTGCAGCTCCAACCTGGCCCAAGGAAAGTCTCCCATAGGGCTCAATGGCCCTCTGCAGCTCCAACCCGGCCAAAGAAAATCTCCCATAGGGCTCAATGGCACTCTGCAGCTCCAACCTGGCCCAAGGAAAGTCTCCCATAGGGCTCAATGGCACTCTGCAGCTCAAGGAAAGTCTCCCATAGGGCTCAATGGCACTCTGCAGCTCCAACCCGGCCCAAGGAAAGCCTCCCATAGGGCTCAATGGCACTCTGCAGCTCCAACCCAGCCCAAGAAAAGTTACCCATAGGGCTCAATGGCACTCTGCAGCTCCAACCCGGCCCAAGGAAAGTCTCCCATAGGGCTCAATGTCACTCTGCAGCTCCAACCTGGCCCAAGGAAAGTCTCCCATAGGGCTCAATGGCACTCTGCAGCTCCAACCTGGCCCAAGGAAAGTCTCCCATAGGGCTCAATGGCACTCTGCAGCTCCAACCCGGCCCAAGGAAAGTCTCCCATAGGGTTCAATGGCACTCTGCAGCTTCAACCCGACCCAAGGAAAGTCTCCCATAGGGCTCAATGGCACTCTGCAGCTCCAACCCGGCCCAAGGAAAGCCTCCCATAGGGCTCAATGGCACTCTGCAGCTCCAACCTGGCTCAAGGAAAGCCTCCCATAGGGCTCAATGGCACTCTGCAGCTCCAACCTGGCCCAAGGAAAGTCTCCCATAGGGCTCAATGGCACTCTGCAGCTCCAACCTGGCCCAAGGAAAGTCTCCCATAGGGCTCAATGGCACTCTGCAGCTCGAACCTGGCCCAAAGAAAGTCTCCCATAGGGCTCAATGGCACTCTGCAGCTCCAACCTGGCCCAAGGAAAGTCTCCCATAGGGCTCAATGGCACTCTGCAGCTCCAACCTGGCCCAAGGAAAATCTCGATACTGAAGCTTGAAGGAATCCGAAACTTCGTGTTTCGTGTCGCGAAAATTTGGTCGCAAAGTACAAAAAAGTTGTGAAAGCAACGAAAAAGTCGTGCTAGGTACGAAACACGATAAAAAAACACGATTACGGAAAAAACGCATTCAGAGCGTTCGTGCATTAATAAATCCCCCCCATAGTCTTACTAACTGAGCATGTACAGGGGTCTTTTGATTGGGTAAAACAAATCAAAAAATAAAAACACATGGCCAGGCCAGGGTGGGTAATACTTGGGGTTAAATGCTTACGTAATATTACAGATGTTGATTAAACTATTGACTATTTAAAAAAAAAAAAATCTTTTTAAATATTTGTAATCTTGTTACGAGCAGAAGGTATCTGCTGTAAATAAAATAATAAATTCCCTCAGACTTACATACCAACATTCTTTATTTAACTGTCATTCATTTCTGAGTTCAATCTTTAATACATCTGCTTTTGAATCTTCAACAGCCACGGACTGTACTTAGCAACAACTGTTCTTTATAGGGAGACAGTCATTACATATTACCCCCTTTATATTACAGTTATACCGCATTTCTTAAACAAGTTTTCATTGTTACTTACACATCAGCTTTCATATATTTCTATAGTCTGGAAGCTTGAGGTTTCTGTTTACTCACTGGGTACATTTTATTAGGCATAGAGGCGGGGCAGACAATTACTTTTAGTTTCCATTCAACACTCACTTTCCCCCTCCCTCCTCACTATCTAATTGTGTAGCCAGTGCATGGGCATGGACACCAGTCTCCCATTCTGGCACATAAACAAGAGTTTGGCATGATGCAAGCTATCCTTACTAACAAAGTGGTTCCTACGTGCATGCTGTAGTGTTGTAATTACAAGACTAAAGGAAACAAGATTTAATTAATTTATATAGTGTAAATGAAGTAAATTATGCTTGACTAACCCAAAAGATAAGAATTTGGAATTATATCTTAGGGTGACAGGTCCCCTTTAAGGTTTGTAGGTGTTATATTGTCTGATGGTAACTGTCCTTGGTTCAGGCCCACTGGAACTACCATTAGATCCTGGAGTACTCTGGTGGCCCAGTTGTTACACCTACTGTAGAGAGAACATCGCTTCCATTTATCATGCTGGGTTGAGAGGTGGTGTGATACTGTCACAGGCTGTGCTTAACCACTTTAGCCCTTCTTTAGGGTGAAAACACACAGAGCTACTAGTAGCAGCTACTTGTCTAAAACAGACAATGCTAACCATCTACTGATAACTGTGTCTACGTGTGTTCTAGTAGAGGCAATTTTCAGTACTGTCTATGGCAGGGAATTTTCGGGAGTTTAGTTGCCATGAAAAAGTAGCTGCTACTAGTAGCCCAGTGTCTCTTCACCCTTTCAGAAGGTAGATTCTGATGGGCTGGGTGTGGCTTAGGGGGGGAAACTGACACACTTCTACTAGTTAAAGCAATGTGTCAGTGTCAATGTATTGGAGTGCAACCCAACCATACTGATATGTTCCTTATAGGAACATGTGGGTATCACTAAGGTACTCAGGGTTTAGGTTTCTTGGTGGCTAGCATTATTACCTTGCAGTTTTGGGGTCTTGAGTTTACTTTTGAACAGGGCATTATCTGCATAGGTTTCCATCTGCACTGCAAAAAAATGTATAGTATAGGTAAATTGGGTTCTGATCAAACTGTTAATGTCCTAATGTGTGTAGGACCTTGAAATGTGTCACTGGGCATTGATCAATAGAAAGTGTTATACAATCTCTGTAAAGCACTATGTAACCTCAGCATTAAATATAAGACAATGTGGTTATATGGGCAAAATTTATGCTGGTTCAATAATTCAGAGCAGTGATATACGGTAGTTCTCAAAAGTTTGTGAATCTTAAATGTGACCTAAAACATCATCTGATTCTCAAACAAGTCTAAAAAGTAGATGAAGAAAACCTAGTTAAAGAAATAAAACAAAATTATTATATTTCGTCATGTATTTATTGAAAAATAATGATCCAGTAACATATCTGCATGTGGCAAAAGTAAGTGAATCCTTAGGATTATCGTATAATTTGAAGGTGAAATCAAAGTCTGATGTTTTCAGTCAATGGGATGACAATCAGGTGTGAGTGAGAGACCCAGTTTTATTTAAAGCATGGGGATCTAGCAAAGCCTGATCACATATATGTGGATGTGTATCATGGTTCGAACAAAGCAGGTTTCTGAGAACCTCAAAAAAAAGTCTCTAAAGAGTTTGGACTCCACCAATCAACAGCAGTCAAACAGATTGTGTACTAATGGAGGAAATTCAAGACCGTTTTTATTGTATCTAGAAGTGGTTGACCATCAAAGATGACTCCAACTGCAAGGCATCCAATAGTCTGAGAGCTTACAAAGGAACCAGGGTAATTTCTTAGCAACTGAATCCCTGTCTCACACTGGCGATTGTTGATGTTCAGGAGAACATATATATATATATATATATATATATATATATATAACAGCAGTTTATAGAAACCATTTGCAACCAGTCATAGGGGCACATTCATGAAAACGAGAGTTCGAATCCCGAATGGGATAAATTTGGATTGGATATGATAATTTCTTAAGATCGCAAATATCACAAATATGCTTACGAAAAAATCGTATTAGTCACGATAATATCGTATTGGCGATCTGAAAATCACAAAATTTTCGTATCCGAATGATCGTAAAATGCAGGAAAACCTTTCCAACTTTGATCCTTCACTGCATGATTTTGGAAGCCTCCCATAGGGCTCAATGGCACTCTGCAGCTTCAACCCGGCCCAAGGAAAGTCTCCCATAGGGCTCAATGGCACTCTGCAGCTCCAACCCGGCCCAAGGAAAGTCTCCCATAGGACTCAATGGCACTCTGCAGCTCCAACCTGGCCCAAGGAAAGTCTCCCATAGGGCTCAATGGCACTCTGCAGCTCCAACCCGGCCCAAGGAAAGTCTCCCATAGGGCTCAATGGCACTCTGCAGCTCCAACCCGGCCCAAGGAAAGCCTCCCATAGGGCTCAATGGCACTCTGCAGCTCCAACCTGGCCCAAGGAAAGTCACGATAACGAAGCTTGAATGAATCCGAAACTTTCGTACTCAGCGCGACAATATGAATTTGTCGCAAAGTACGAAAAATACGCGCAGGTACAAAAAAGTTGCCGAAAATACGCCGATCGAACACTTGGAGCATTCGTGGATTAGTAAATCTCCCCCATAGTGTGTCTAGTAGGGCATTATGGTCTTGTGTATAACAGAAAACAGATTAACTATTTACACTACCTATTAATATCCAGTATCTATACATATATATCAAGTATTTTCATTTTTTATTTGCCCCTTTAACAAATAAAAATACATGCAGCTTCAGTACAGGGATTTCTCATGGGAATTCATTATTTCAAGAACAACTGATGTAACAGTGCCATCCCTTGTGAGCAGAAGAAGGAGTTTTTGTAGCTTTCTCTTGTGAATAGAGGAAAGAGATATAAAGGAACACTATCATCAAAACTAAAGTTTATTTTTATGCCAAAAAAAATATGCATTATATTTACTGGAATACAGTCATTTAAAGACAAAATTACTTATTTTATCAGAATAACAAGTTTTGTACTTACATGGGGAGGTGTAATAAAATAACTTTGATGAATTAAATCTGGTCATCTCTACAGCAGATGAGATTCAGAGGGGACAAAGTCGTAGTGTAGAGAAGAAGGGTTTGGTTTTCTAGAGTACTGGGCTGATTTTTTTTTGGGGGGGGGGTGTTCAATTTTTACAGCTTCAATACCATTGTATTTGCAAGCAGACATCAGATGTTACTACATTTTGGTCCTGTATTTACATAATTTTGTAGAGTTAGACCTATAGTTACTGTTAGACATATTTTTCTGTTACACTGAGTACACTGGTATCACTGAGACCTGGTGAGACGAATCACGTGACTCGGAGGTGAATTTATATTGTTATACCTTTTTAAAGGAGAAGGAAAGTAAGTAAGCTTTATTAGAAAAGTCTATGTAAATACAGCCATAAGCACTCACAGAAAAGCTGCGTTGAGTCCTCTATCAAAAGAAACACAGGATTCCTTGTCTCCTTTTTTGTTCTAAGTTAGAACGCTATATTTATTCTATAGAAACAGCCCTAGAAGCTCCTTCTTTTTGTTTAAGATAGCAGCTGCCAGTTTAGCTTGGTCTCATTAGCTTCCATGCTACAGCTGTAGCTGCTGGTAGCAAACAGTAGACTTATGCCCATGCTCCGAAGGATTTTTCCGAGAGAGGAAGTCTGATACCGAAGAACATCTTTACAAAAAAAGAGACAAGAAATCCTGTTTCTTTGATAGAGGACTCAGTGCAGCTTTTTTGTGTGCTGAGTGCTTATGGCTGTATTTACCTAGACCTTTCTGATAAAACTTACTTAGTTTTTAACTTTCCTTCTCCTTTAAAGGGTAGGGCATTTATTGGTAGCTCAATGTATAGAATGTCTTAATGTCCTATATATATATATTGATAATGGGTATGTGCACAGGATCTCTTGTTGCGGTCTGTATAAATAGTGAATAATATACCCCCTATAAAAATCTAAGGATATGATATAGATATAAATAAGTCATCAAGGAGTTCCATGATCACATATAGACAAAAGGCTATTTTATATAGATCATGGAACTCCAAGGTGACTTCTAATGTCTTCATATCTAATAACAGCATGTACGCTATCTGTTGTGATATCATTGTTTATAAGGATATAATGGTCATGAAACACCTATTTTTTCAATAGGGGTAGTTTATTTGCTACATATATGCTTTGGGAATGGTTTTAAGGGACTGAACTTTATGGGTCATTCTAACTGTAATATTATGCATATTGTGTTTAAAACATATTTAGGCACTTTATATCCTTATGAGTACTTGTCACAGAAGGTTGTATATATAGCAAGCAATGCCAGTCAGAAAAATATCATACTTAAAGGGATATGCCTCAATAGAGCATAGCAATATAATATATCCACAATATTATCTAAATTTCCCACAGGGAAGAGAACGATAACCATATCAACAGTCAAAACTCACCATTTATAACTTAAAGAGGCACAGCACAGAAGTGCTAACACATTTGCTCATACCTAAATGGTAATAGGAATGCTTGTGGTTGTCAATAAGAGCACTGAGATGCACTTAGCGACTGCTATATTGTTTCTGTCATCTCTTCCACATAGAGGTCAATGAGAGTGCTGACAGATAAAGTGAGTGAAGAGGCAAGTGGAATACTGGACGTCACCCTGCAGTTCTGTGACCGTTCTTAATGCACAGGGCTGCCGGTCTTGTGCTTTATATGGTTTCGGAACTCCTCAGATGGCTACTTATTAAAGAATGTATCTTACTAAGGGAACATAAGCACATTCTTTTTGATAAGTAAGGTTTCATATTAAAGGAACACTATCATCATATAATTACCCTCTTTTAGTTATATCATTTTTTTTTTTTACACGATCTTTAAAGAAAAATTAAAGCTATTTGAAAACCCCAGGCCTGCCTCCCCCTCCTTCCGAACTATGTTACCAAAGGCTCACTAAACTATTTATTTTTCTGACTGAAAAATTCATAGTAGCCCAGTGGTTACTATTTGTGTTTGGCTTCTCTTCATTGCGATCTTCGCCATAGGAGTATACTCAGTTAAAACCAATCAAGACTAGGCTTCACCTGTCCATGCTATCTGCAAGCAATTGTGCAGTGAAGAGGACATTAAATAGTGGGACAAAGTGCTTGCCAACCCTGCTGCACTACTCTGCATTTTTCAGTTAAGAAAATCAGTAGATGATGTTTTGCAAGTCCTTGGTGGTGCCGTTCGAGACTTAGGGGGGACCTGTGGTTGTCAGAATGGTTTCATTCTCCTTTAATAATGTAGAATATTTGGCACATGCATAAAAAACTATAATTCCAGTGCTGTACATTTGCAGTTTGGTCTTTTCTGTATGATGAACATTTATGTAAAAGACAACACATACAGATCAGAGACAGCACTGAAAGAGTTAAGTGTTCTGAGGTGATTGAGATGGGGGCGGGGGGATCAAAATATGCAGGGCCATTTCAAGTGGGGAGCTGACGTTTTTAGCACAAAAAGTTGTTCATCGCATTTGGTAATACTGTGTCCAGTATGCACCTGTTAACCTCAATAAAAAGCTGCCCATATATGCCTATATTTGTAATGTCAGGTATTGTTTTTGACATCTTGCAGTCCTATCACATAGTCCTGTTTGAAATCTTTATCTGCCAATGCTTCGTGTCATTGTGTAAATTAAAGAGCAGATAATTTCCATTTACTGCAGTTTCAATTATCTGACCATAACAAAGAAAAGTTTTTGATCTATTAAAGTCAGAAATCTCCATAAATATATACACATTTGGTATTGGGACATTTGAGAGACATGGTGTTTTCCAAATCTGCTGTATTTTCATGTATAAAAAATATATGGGTATGGGACCTGCTATCCATGTTTTGAATTATTTGATTAAAATTGAGCCTATGGGTGCAATTAGGAGCTTTCTGGATAACGGGTTTACGGATAACAGATCCCATACCTGTATTTGATTTGAAAAACATTCAGTTAATATGAGATTATAATTTGAATATGTATATTATGAAAAATATACATAATTTAGTTTCTTATTTGAAGCCCTATATCTGGTTACAGAAGTGGATTAACACAAAATCAGATTTAGGGGGAGATTTAAAAAACCACGAATGGTCCAAAGGCGTCTGAATGCGATTTTTCGTAATGGTATTTTTGCGACTTTTTCGTATATTTTCCGAGAAAAAATCAGATCGGTTTTTCCCGCCGTTTATAATTGCTCAATAAGAAAAAATCGCGGTGGCGACGAAATAGTCGCGCAAAATACTTTACAAAATTTTCATTTCCAATCCGATTGCTTCCCTTTCGGGATTCGGATTTGTGGATTAGTAAATCTCCCCCTTAGTTTATGTTGTCTTAAAAAAACATGTTTTCCACTCTACTGTGCATGCTCTGACCCCGGGATTCCAAAGATAAATGAGGAAAAGAAGAGGATCGCTCGTTTGCATGAACCCGGGGCCAGTGCAGTTTTCAGCTAACAGGAGCACCAGCTTAGTGTATCAGGTACTTGATTACTATCACTGGGGGGCAAGGATGTATTTATAAGGCACCCAAGGGCCTTTGCCTAGGGCGCAGCTTTTGGGGGCGACCCTCAGGTGCCCATGTATTTTGTTTTTATTAAAAAAATAAATAAAATATTGCCCAGTGTCCACCATGAATTTCCATAGGAAATCCGACGAGAGGTAGGGTAGTGGGGGTAGGGAGTCGGATAGTTCGGCGGAAGTGATGTCACGCGCGTGCCCCAGTGATTGTAACTTTCCGATTCAGGCTGCTGTATAATTTTACAAACTAAACACACAATTTCAGGACACCAGCAATATAAAACTAGTATGATTTTAATACAAACAAGTTACATTAATATTTAACTACCAAGTAAAAATTATACAAGCTCAGAATATACCAAACTACAGAATATAAATTGGGGGGGGAAATGGCTGTATGCTAAGCGAAAGTATTAAAAAAAAAATTAAAACCATATAACTTTAAAATATTTCTTTAATTTCTTGAAATGGATGGCAACTGTGTGACAGCATAGATAGTAAGGGCGAAGACACACATGACGATTAGTTGCGGTGGGTGACTTTTTAAAGGAGAAGGAAAGGCTAAGTCACTTGGGGGTGCCAAAATGTTAGGCACCCCCAAGTGACTTAGATCGCTTACCTTTTACCCCTGTAGGGAGAGAACAGCACCAGCCAGGGGTAGCAGCGAGTGCTTCCTCCTTCCTTATCGCATGCGCCGGCCGACGGATTTCGCCGGCAGAAGAGAAAGGAAGGAGGAAGCGCTTCCTACAGGTACCCTGGGCTGGTGCTTTTTTCTTCTAACAGGGGCATCAGCCCAGGGTACAAGGTAAGCGATCTAAGCCTAACATTTTGGCACCCCCAAGTGACTTAGCCTTTCCTTCCCCTTTAAAAAGTATCAGAACTGTTCACCCAGTTTAGTTAGTTTTTGACAAAACTCGGTGTGCTCCCCAGTCAGTGCTCAAAAAAGGAACAATTGGGAATAAATTGCTCTAGTGTCACTGAACCAAAAGCTCCTAGGCTCATAAGGACTGCACAGACACAAACATCACCTAACAAATCCAGTGACATTTCACCATCTAACATTAACATTTTTCACTAAAATCAAAGTAATTATCACATGGATTGATCCAGACTTGAAATCTGTCATAGACATTTTTAAAAACAGGCCCCACTAATGGGCCTGCGGTAGCCTTAGCCAGGGCGTTTGAGTCACAGTCAGTGTTGGACTGGCCCACAGGGATACCAGGAAAATTCCTGGTGGGCCCAGGTTTCAGTGGGCCCTCCTGCTTCTAGCCATTTGGCCTAATTCATGGTCATTACTTATTTTTCTATGGAAACAATGCAACTAAATATTTAGAATAGATTATAGTATGTAAAGATATAACAAAAAAAAAACTAGAAAAAAATAAAGACTGAGTTATGAAAAATATTTTGGAGAGTGGGCCCATGGTCTAAGGTTTTATGGTGGGCCCCGGGCATCCCAGTCCAACACTGGTCACCGTCCAGGCTTGGTGCAAAACTCATCATACAACAATCTACTTTCTGCCTTCAACATTAATCTGCTAGAGCCCCTTTTGGCCCAGTCTGTGTGCAGGCAGATTTACACTCTATAACGCCATAATCCTACCAATTTCACTATAGTTCCATAATAGCCGGATGTCTCCAGGCTGTAGGGTCCTTACTAGGTTTGCCACCTGGCCAGTATGCCAATTAAATGAGATTAAACATACAGTAAGGTTGGTATTTTTTCCCCAGAAAATGTGGCAACCCTATTCCTTACATGCAAATCTAATTACTATATACAGGAGTGTCACCTACACCCAATAACATAATGGAGCAATGTGTCCACTCCAGGCAGAAATGGTTTTCCATGATATACCACCTGTGCCCTTACTTTTCCTTTCTCCAACCCGGAGGAAGGGGTGCAATGTTACCAGGTTAACTTGCCAGACACAGCAACCTAAGGTTTTAACCGTGCTTCACTACAAATGCACCACTATTACAGAGAAATGTACAGGTATGGGATCCCTTATCCAGAAACCCGTTGTCCAGAAAGCTCTGAATTACGGAAAGCCCATCTCCTATAGACTCCATTTTAATTAAATAATTCAGAATTTTAAAACTGGATTTCCTTTTTCTCTGTAATAATAAAACAGTACCTGTACTTGATCCCAACTAAGATATAATTACCCCTTATTGGGGCAGAACAGTCCTATTGGGTTTATTTAATGGTTAAATGATTCCCTTTTCTCTGTAATAATAAAACAGTACCTGTACTTGATCCCAACTAAGATATAATTACCCCTTATTGGGGGCAGAACAGCCCTATTGGGTTTATTTCATGGTTAAATGATTCCCTTTTCTCTGTAATAATAAAACAGTACCTGTACTTGATCCCAACTAAGATATAATTACCCTTTATTGGGGGCAGAACAGCCCTATTGGGTTTATTTAGTGGTTAAATGATTCCCTTTTCTCTGTAATAATAAAACAGTACCTGTACTTGATCCTAACTAAGATATAATTACCCCTTATTGGGGGCAGAACAGCCCTATTGGGTTTATTTAATGGTTAAATGATTCCCTTTTCTCTGTAATAATAAAACAGTACCTGTACTTGATCCCAACTAAGATATAATTACCCCTTATTGGGGGCAAAACAATCCTATTGGGTTTAATACATGTTTTAATGATTTTTTAGTAGACTTAAGGAATGGAGATCCAAATTACAGAAAGACCCCTTATCTGGAATACCCTTGGTCCCAAGCATTCTGGATAATAGGTCCTATACCTGTACCATAAAAAGGAAATTGCTTTGCAAATACCTGGACACAGCTATATGACAAATAGCCCCGCTTTATATCAATTTCGGTACAAGATAGCCCTGACTAACAACGAAACTTAAGCGCAAACAAAGGAATAAATCTCACACAGCACCAACACAAGGGCATTTGCCTAAAATGGACGCCGAAGTAGAAGTGCGCCATCCTGCCTGGCCTGAAGCCAAGAGCAGCCGCCATGTTCCCCGCACCCCATTAACAACACGTAACACTCAGTTACACACAGTATATACACACGGACAGTGTATACACACACATCCAACGTGAAAACAACATGTATTCCTACACCGCAAACAAGAGACGAAATAGTGCCGCGCACGGAAATAAAACCCCTGAAACGATGCGAATAAACAAGCTCCGTCAGTGCGGAGGCCGCGTCTGTCTTATTCGGTCCTCCGGCGGCATAAAATAGATTTTCTAAAAAAAAAAATCCCAGTAACGTATCAATAAAATGACAGGTTAATCAAATCCGAATAGTAAAAAATAAACAAAACAAAAAAAAATAAATTTCCTCCATTATCGGCCTCGCCGCGTCTTCCAGTGCGGAATAATATCCACAGGAAAACCCGTAACTCGGCGGCGGCGGTAGAAGAAACTCCGAGGTAAAAAGGTGCCGACTGTAGTGAATTGTATTGAGGCAGCGGCGCTCGGAGCCCGGCGGAAGGATCGCAAGCCAGCGGAGCCCAGAGAGCTTGGGGCCGGACATGCCTGGCGGCAGCCTCCTTCCCTCAGCGCCGCGGCCGACCAGAAGAGCTTAAAGCGGGTAATAGGAGCGGAGAGGAGAGGAGGGGAGGGGATTGCTAAAGATTAGTTTTCTCTTCTATTTTTTCCTCCCTGTCTCTCCCATCCCTAATGGTGATGATGATGATGATTCCAGGGTGGCGGTTCTGACATGGGAGGTGGGAGTAGAAAGGGGGGGAAAAAGTATTTTAAAACCGGCACAAATCAATGAGTCATTGGAAGAAGGCTTCTCTTCCCTCCCTACTTCAATTTGCATCGACTAAGGCAACCTGTGGCCCTCCACATGTGCAACTGCAACTCCCAACGCCCTGCGAGTTGTGCTTCCACAGCTGGAGGGCCACACACTCCCCTCCCAGCCAGCCCTGTCACCTAATATGCTGCTTTCTTCCCTGTCAAAGGCTACTTTTTTTGGGGGGGTTCATTGCCACCTCCTGTAGGGAAGGAAACAAAACAACCCTCTCCTCTTCCTCCTCCCTTCAACCACCACCCCCTGCCATCTAACCAGAAATAAATATTTTATTATTCTCTCCACAAGACATTTTCTTAGCTGCCAAATTCTGAAAAGAGAGGAGTAAAAGAGAAAAAAGTGAGAGCCAATAGCTCTGTAGGCTGAAACCTAATATCCTGCTTTTGGCAACTGGGTTTTTTATTTAATTATTTTATTTTTTTTTTAAATTTACTCCTTTTTTTTTTCCCCCTCTCTTGTCTGTCTGGAGATAGATTTCCCCGTCTCATTTTTTTTTCCCTCCCCGAAGGAAGGGAGGAAGGAGGTTTGTGTGTTTTTTTTTTTTTTTTTTCCTTGAAATTTTTATCACAAAATTATAATACACTCAAAGGGAAACTCACCGTCATGAAAAAGCAGTGCCTTGTCAACGGGGTTTCTTCGCCATCACATCAGGGGCTGGCAGTGTAGGAAGAGAGAGAGAGAGAGTGAGAAACATGAGCCTCTCTCAGCCACAAGGAGCAGATAGAGCGAGCGAGAGTGAGAGAGAGCGCACAGGGAGATGGGGACACACGCACACACACACACACTCTCAAAAAACATTATAACAAAAAAAAAAAAAAATTCTCAAATCCTATAAACCATAATTGCTTTTATTTAGAATTAAGCTATCATTTACTTATGACTCTAGTTTTTAAAACCAAGAGCGTTTATTCTTACTTTATTTTAGCTGGATTTATATAATCGATGTGAAGAAAAGAAATAAAAGTGGCCGTTATCCACGTGTGCTCTGTTCGATCAAGTGCCGTTGTGTTCTGAGAGGTGCTTGTTTGTAAACTGGCACGTTCTCGTTTAATGCTTGCATTGTTGTGTTGCCCATATGTTGCCAACATTCAGGGCAATGGCACACTGGGAAATTTGCCTTGTGGATTTTTTTTTTTCCCTCTAGCCTGAACACATGACATCAGAACTCCGACGCCCTCTATTGGCCCCATCGAGAAATGCTTGAAAGTGCAGAAGTGCAAAATACCAGAAATCTTCAATGCCGTTGCACTTAGTGATGTCCTTATTTCCCTGACCAGATGGCTAGATATCAGTGCAGTTTGGACATGTGTATTGCAAAGTTGCACCAACATGCTGGTTAGCAGGCAAGCTGATAGTTCAGACCATAGGTAGATATTTCGGTAATGCTGCTCAAAGCCAGTTGGAGTAAATTTTAGGTCCAGACAGATTCAAAATATGCTTTGCCATTTTAGGTACACAGAGACCCAAACAGCCCCCCACAGGCCCAATAAATAGTTACTACCTATGGAAAATTACAGCAGAAAAAGGGGGCAAAAAAAGGAATACATATTAAGTTCAGAAGTTGACAGACTTGTATTGACTAACCTAATGGCTAATGCCAGACAAGGTGTAGGGTGGATATCCGCTCACCGAAAATATCCACCCTAGGCCTTGTCTGGCATTAGCTTAAAGCACCCTATGTGCTTTGTGTCCGTTTTGGTGTCTTAAACAGTAATCACAAGATGTCCGCAAATTAACAACTGCAGTAGATTTAAGCTGACGACATACTGGCCAATATTGCGGTAGAGTGAATTTGATTGAATAATTGGTATGGTTTGGTCACATATTGATGGGCTTGTTAGAGTTTAAACAGCTGGATCTGTAAGGAGAAGTGAAGGGTAGTGCAGATTTTTCTTATTATAGTGCTGACATGTTTCCACTTTACAGAGATTGCTTATTATCATGCCAGACATAGTGGAAAAATGGCTTAGTGGAGGGTAGGATCTGTTGGCAAAAGAAACGTAACTGCTCCCCCCACTGCGCTGGACAAAATAGAATATTTTTTTTACAGAGGGCAATAGAACTGTGCGCTTTTTTAAGATTATTCTGTTAGAGGCAGGAGCTGAGCTTGCTGGTCAAGAGAAAAATGGTGGGCGATGCGCTGGTGAATATGTTTTGGGACCTTGATTTCAGTCCAAGGCTATGAAACAGTGAAAAGTGTTTGTATGAAAGGGCAGGGCAGGGCAGACTAATAATAGGTACAAAATTGCAGAGAGGTTAACACACTTTAGACAATGGTCCACAGCTATTTTTCTCTGGTTATCCATAAAGGGATTCTGTCATGATTTTTATTGTGTACTTTTTATTTCTAAAATACACTGTTTACACAGCAAATAATTCCCTCTACCATTTAAAATTTTATTTTTGAACCAACAAAGGTATTTGTAGCTGTAATATTGGTGTGTAGGCGCCATCTCAGTGCATTGTGCCTGAGTCTGAGACAGTTCTCATTGACTTCTGTTGAACCTCGCTAGCTTTTGCTATATATATATATATATATATATATATATATATATATATATATATAATATAATTTCATTGATTTTTTTTCTTCAATAAATACCGGCTATTCATGATTTTTTTTCTTGATTCGTGATAAAAAACGCAAACTCGAATTTTGAGAAATCAGCCCCTTAGTGTTCTAACACTCTGTTTTAGCAATAAAGCTGTTAACCTGAATGGAAAAAAATAGAACAGAGAAAATAAAAAAGTTTGAAGTGGGAAATAAGTGGTCATTAAAGAAGAAGAAATCAAAAGACAACAAAGAAGATAAAAATAAGTGGAGTAGGAGAAAGGAAAAGAAGACAAAAGATAACAAGAGAGCAAACAAGCAAAAAGCGAAGACAAATGTGGAACTGGCTGATCTAGAGTGACACAATAAGAGGAGTGAACAAAGGTAGGAGAAAAAGGTAAAAGAAGAAAGTAAAACTATGATGAGAGGAAAAAAGCTAAACTGGCCATACACAATCCAATTTATTTTCTTTGACAGTGTATGGGGTCAAACCAATGGGCCGTGGGACTTATTTCTGTCTAAGCATCATCGAGATATCTATCAGACATAAAAATTCCTGTCAGCAGAGAACCGCTTTGACTTGTAGATGTGATCCTTTTCTGATAGGTCTGCTGAAACCTCTATTTAAAAATCAAAGAAGAATGGGGGGCACCCTGGGACAACAAAACTTTATCCATAAACCGTTATAAATCTAAACACGGGTGCAAAGATTAACAAATTCTTTCCCATTAAAGCATCAATACAGACTAAAAGTGAATATATTTTGCACACTGAAAAAGTCAAATGCACAGAATTGGTATTGCAATTAAGAATAATCTTCACCAAATATTACATTGTAATCACATTGTCATGGGGTATCTTGTAGTGATGTGGGGGTCGAAAAAAACCATAACCTGCTCTCTAGCTACCCGCATCCGACCTGGCACTCTGAGCTAAGTCCATTTATATACTTGTGCCCTCCCTGCCTCTGAAGTCATGGAGGGGACGGAGCAAGGGCGCGTCTATAAACAGATGGTGTCAGAGCTGGAAGAATGGAACAGATATGGGGAGGACGTAGGAAGAGCTCAGCCCAACCACAAACTGCATAATTACTGTACTTGTCAGCTCGACTCGACACATCACTAGTGCCTTGTCAAGGGAATTCTTCCTTGACAAATGTAATCTTGCCAAAATGTTGGGGTAATTCTCTTGCCTGGAGTATCCTCTTTCATATCTATAGGCGCTTTTTGCTGGGGGGCATGTATATACTTCTTTGTGAAAAGAGGTGGATTAGAGAGGAACAGAATAAAAAAACAAAACACAAATTTACCCGCAATTTATTTATTTGTATTACTCTGAAATACAAAAACTTCAACAAGAAAATAAAATGCTGACTGCCTTCTCTTGGTTATGAGATGTAGACAGCATTTTGTACAAAGTGCTAAATGTAAAAACCACATCAGCTGTACAGTGACTAATTTAACTCAAAATACACAGTATAAAAGTACAATGGATCATACAATGTGTAACCAGAAAATACACAATAAAGGCAGTAAACAAGTTCATTCTGGTAACTATAAAAGTTTTGTTTTCCTGTCTTACATTCTTATTTAACCAATTTTCACGGTTAAAGATAACACTCGGCTCTATTTTTATACAGATCAAACACCTAAAAAACATATATACACCTTGTCAATGGAAAAATAGTTACAATACTTTTTGCAATATAACTTTTATGTCATAAAATAGATTCTTATATATACCCTGAAACAGGTACAACGTGGCTTAAGCAGATACCAACACCCACAAAATAACTCTGTATGTAACTAAAATAAAACGATTCTCAGACATATATGAAAAGATTTCATTCAACCAACCTTGTTTATACAGCTGTACATTTTGTAATTAAAATACATCTAAAAAAGTTACAACAAGCAAAATTTGTAGAAAAAAAAAAAACTGATGAGAAGAGAGAGCCCTTCATGGTTACCTCTCCATAGCCCAGAAGAGGATGAGAACACATCTCGGGGGTCATGTACAACCCACAAATGCACTTTAGGTCGAAATTGCAATGTGGGTAAAAACAAAGCAGCATTTCCTCATAAATCCAAAGTATTATGGTCTCAAGGGGGGATGCAGCAAAATCTGAGCAATTGTGGAAATGCTCTGTGGGTATTGAGACAGGCTGCTGTAGGAACCACGGAGCAACCTCCACCTTCGGAGGGTTCCCATGTGCTTCATTCAGAACAGGTGGCATTATGGGCCAAGCAGTGTTGAGCACAACTATATGGAAGTGTGAGGAGCTGTTTTAACTCAAGTACCTTTAATGAATAGGATTTTTTTAAGGCACTGACTGCGTGCAATTTAGCATGACTGCAACTGCACTTGTGTCAGTAAATGACCCCTCTTATCTTTTTAAACTGTGCAGTAGATCTACAATCTGTAATATTTATTAAAAGAGCTATGTTATCACGTCTGCCTATTTCTCGTGCAAAGTTCCATTCAAACAACTGATTGGTAGGGTCAGTGAACTTATTAACCAGAGATTAAGATCAACTGCATGTTGTTTTGCATTACCCAAGCACCACTAATAATGTAACGAGAGGAAATTCACACCCAAAAAGCTTTTTGAATAGCACAGCTCGTTTTGAGAAGTTTTCTTTTTGAGCTCAGACAGGGGATATGATTTAGCAGCAGAATTTGGGAATTTCATGTGTACCTAAGAGGCAACCAATCAGATCTGGTTTTGAGAAGCAAACACCATTCTCATATGGTTAGAGGGTAGCATAAAAGGAAATCCTTACATATGTTTCAAACATGGGCTGCAGCCTTGCTACGCTTTATTTTTAAAGGAGAAGGAAAGGTAAAAACTCAGTAAGCATTATCAGAAAGGTCTATGTAAATACAGCCATAAGCACTCACAGAGTCCTCTATCAAAAGAAACAGGATTTTGTCTCCTTTTTTGTAAACATGTTCTTTGGTATCAGATTTTCTCTCCTTTAAGGGCTCTGGCACACGGGGAGATTAGTCGCCCGCGACAAATCTCCCGTGTCTCAGGCGACTAATCTCCCCGAGTTGCCATCACCTGCCATCCCACCGGCGAAAGTGTAAGTCGCCAGTGGGATGGCACACGCGGCGGCGCGATTTCAGTGAGAGGAAACTTGCGCGATCTCACTGAAATCGCTCCGCCTCGTGTGCCATCCCACCAGCGATTTACATTTTCCCCGGTGGGATGGCAATCCGGGGAGATCAGTCGCCTGAGACACGGGAGATTTGTCGCGGGCGACTAATCTCCCCGTGTGCCAGAGCCCTAAGACCTTCAGGTTTGGGGCACGAGTCTGTTAAGTTCTTTCCTCTCTCCCTCCCATAAAAATTCATAAGAACTCGCTTTCCCCACCCCTAGGAATGTGAGCTTCCAACGACCAGAGCTGCAGAAGAAAGCTACGAAGACCAAGCTAAAATGGCAGCTGCTATGTTAAACAAATGGAGGGAGCTTCTAGGGCTTTCTGCAGAATAAATGTAGCATTCTAGGTGGCACTAATGTGGCAAATTTATTGGCAGTAAAATGCCAAAATGACTTTCCTTCTTCTTTAATATTTAGCAAACCCGATCATTCTTTAAAGCAGAGAGAATGTACTCATTTTGCTCCAATTGAAAATAAGAAAAAGGTACTATATTCAAGCCCAAGGAGCCTATTTATTAACATTTCATTTTTCCATCTCAACACGTGTTAAAAAAAAATTTTTTTACTTTTTTTTGCATTTTACAAAGTAAGCAGTCATTTAGAACTATTGGAATCACTGAAAGTAAAACCCACTGAGCGGGAAGTCACTGCGATTTCCCCATTGCACTGAATGTAATTTCTAATTGTGGGCGGGGAATATGACACCTGGATTTGTGGGAAATAGAATCTGTTGTTGTAATCGCTTGTTAGGAAAAGACGAGCGACTTGTTGCTGGAACTCACTTTCTAATAGGGATGCACTGAATCCCAGCGTTTTGTTAAGGATTCTGTTTCGCCCGTTTGTGCGGTCCCGGCCGAACCGAATCCTAATTAGCATAAATTAGCATATGCTAATTACAATTCCGAAAAGGTTAAATGGGCAGTGAAAACAAATTTTTTTAAACCCTTCCGTTCCTAATCAGCATATGCTAATTAGGGTTCGGTTCAGGATTCGGCCGGATCCTGCTAAGTAAGTGGGTTCGGCTGAACCCAAAAAAGTGGGTTTGGTGCATCCCTACTTTTTTTTAAAAATCCCAGCGACTAATCTCGCTGTGGGACATTAGCCTTAGACAAATACAATATGCAATGGAATTCTAGTGCTGCATCAGTTCATGGTATCGGTAGGATAAATCATTACAAATCATTGTTTGGCAGCCGGCTGATAGAATTAAGGCACATGACTGATAGGGTCAAACTAAACTTTTTTTTTTTAATTCTTTACAATCCAATAAGAAACCCAACCATACAATTAGACAATAAGTGCAAACTCCACGAGTCTGTTTTAAAGTTCAATGCAAATCCCCATTATTGGGAATATATTAACATTATTTAACAAAAAAATGCTCTGTAAGTTTGGCGTAACCATGTAAGTGCAGAAAAGGTCTATACAGTATCAACTTCGTGAGCATCATCATCATTTCCTGGTTTGTAATCTGTCTCCTACGGCACGGAATGCAATGTAATGTTTTGTGAACACTGGTGGATACTAGCGTTGACTGTAGCCTCAGTCAAAAGAGTTAAAGAACCGTACAGACTTAAGGGCAGATTTACTAATCCACGAACGGACCGAAAGCGTCCGAACGCGTTTTTTGGTAATGATCGGTATTTTTGCGACTTTTTTGACGCCGTCGCGACTTTTTCGTATATTTTCCGCTACTTTTTCGTCGCCGTCACAAAAAATCGGATAGGTTTTTCTGCCGTTAACTATCGCTCAATACGAAAAAATCACACAAAATATGATAAAGTCGCGACAGCGACGAAAAAGTCGTGACAAATACAAAAAATCACGACGGCGATGAAAAATTCGCAAAATTTTCGTTTCCAATACGATTTTTTCCCTTTTGGGATTCGGATTCATGGATTAGTAAATCTGCCCCTCTGGCTACTGGCCTATATACTCCGCTGAAGTAAACAACCTGTGTGCCATTAGCCTAAAGCTAGTGTCCCATGTCAATTTTTTCAGTTTTTTGTTTTTTTTTTGCAAAAGGAACCATGGTTTGTGTATAGTGCCCGGCAACTTACCCGTCCTACTTTTTACCAAGAAATGCATCACAGAAAAGTAGCAATGCTGTATAGTTTAGTGCATTTTGACTATTTGAAAGGCAGGGTTGTGATCAGGGCCGGAACTAGGGGTAGGCAGAAGAGGCAGCTGCCTAGGGCGCAACGATTGAGGGGCACCAGGCAGGTACCTCTCCTGCCTACCCCTAGTGCTACTTTGTCATTGCCTCCTCCGCTTGTCATTAGCGGCGGAGGCAATGACCGATCTAATCGCCCCGCCCCCCCCTGCACCGCCTCCTGTGCTTTGGCGCACATGCGCCGTTCGGGGGGGGGGAGGTGGGCGGAGTTGGCCAACCGGGTTGCCTAGGGCGCCCGGTCGGGTTGGCCCGCCCCTGGTTGTGATGTATTTTAGGACATTTAATTTTTATATTTTCTTTTCTACCCTGACATATCACATTATTCAGGGCTGTGACTACAGTATTTTCTTTAGTGCTAGGAATTTGTTACAAATGATCACCACACATTATATATTAAGGCATTAGAAAGGCTTTGCTTTCAGTCTGGACACAAAATTGGTGATGTATCCATCTGTCTAGCCTATACTGGTCATTGTGCTGCTGGGGAGGCTGTGTCTTGTATCTGAGCAATATTGCTGCACCTTAAGGATCACTGATACCCAAAAATAAAGAAAAAAGTAGAAAATATGGGACAGGTAGATCCATGGGGCTAATGGCACAAACATGGACATACATGATTGTGATAGTACTTCCTGGTACAAGAGAATATGTACAATATTCAGGTGTATATCTTTGGTTCCCTTGGATAATCTTTACTTTGTGCATATACTACATTCTCTTTCTTTAAACAGATGTTTTAACATTGCGTTCATAACAGTTATTTAAGAAAGTCATTTTTTTTAAATCAGAGATGATTACACATGGGCAAATATATTTTAGACCACAATGACCAACATCTTAACCTGGTGTATGGGTCCCAACAACCTGAATTCAAATGGGGAATCTGCTTACAATCAAAAAGACTCCAATCAAGCGTATTGGTAATTTCAAGTCTGTGACTGCACTGGCAAGCATATACGATCATTGGCCAAAAGGATTATTGGGAATAATTTGCTCAATCTTATTTGGGTGGCATTCAAACAAGGTGCAAAGGTCTCTCTTGGTGGATCTACCAGAATGAATAGCCACAGACAGCAGGTCTACAAGTTCATATTTACATGGGATTTTGCTTATACAGATACTAACTGGCCAGCTACTCTTTCAAGATTAAACATGTGAACTGTTTTAAAGCTGGGTATACTGTCAGTTGATTCTGGATACTTTTCAACCAGATTTGTATCTCTGCCCCTGTACTTGCCTTAAAACAGCATATTTTATCTAAACATTCTGTCTGCACTTGTATATTCACCTAAACAGTAAAATATGGACAATAATAAAATGTCGGGGGAATTGAATTTGCCAGATCTGAGATCCTGAACCCAGTCACCTGGGTTTTTCTACGAAACATCTTCCACTGCTTCAAAGAACCTCCATTTAGGCCTGCGGCTCAATCACCTCCTTGAATACACTGCTGAAAGACTGAATCTGGATAAAGAAATGGAATACTCTGCCAAACTGAGTCTTCAATGCATCAAGGTACCTCAAGTGCAACACTTAAACTAATCCTTCAGAAGATTGCTTAAAGGCTGGATCTTGGGGAGTAAGGGGCACTTATCTGCAAAAGGTGTAAGCTGGTTACAAATGCATCAGCCCTGAGAGGATTTTTCTGCATAAAATGTTCCAGTGCTTAATAAGGTGCACCAAAAGTTATTATTAACATATCAATAGAACCCAAACGCCCCAAATTGCTTTGACACATATAAAAAAACAAGTTCATATGGAGATAACAACAGGCACTCCAATAGTAAACTTCTATTTTTTTCTTAATAAAACACAGTGGACCCTAATGGTTTCCCTACAGAACAGCCCCATCTTGAAGCAAATCTTCATCATCCAGGAGTAGATCAGCATGAATAATGTCTGTCTCTTCTAGGACATCCTCCAAATCTTGGGCAACATCATTATCAAAGTCTTGCTCCATGCTTTTTACAAGGCTCGGGTGATCGAAAGGCAGAATGTGCTCAACAGGCACTGTAGTCCTTACTATGGTCCTTGCAATGGTGTCTGCCATCTCTGCTGCTACTGCAGCTTTCTGGGCTTTTTGTCTCTGTTGCTCTTCTTGCTGCCGGTGAGTTTTCATGTGTGCGTTCCTGCTTTTGATCTTGAAAAATACCCTGAATGTGCAGCGATGAAAAGCAATTACATTAGAAGAATATACATAAACTGTAAATGATTTGGACACTAAAGGTGCCCATACACGGGCCGATTGTAGCTGCTATCGGTCCCTTAGACAGATTCGTCAGCTTATCGGCCATGTAGGGGCAGCAACGACTGGCATGCTTGGCCAGATATCGATCAGCAGGTTAAAAGATTCAGTCGGATCGGGGACCGCAACGGCTCGTTGATGCGGTCCCAGAACCGACTGCGCCCTTAACAGTCGTTATAATTCGATCGTTTGGCCCCAGGGCCAAACGACCAAATTAGCCTAAATTCCCCCGATATTGCCCACCCATAGGTGGGGATAACGGGAGAAGATCCGCTCGCTTGGCGACCAGATCGTTACGTGTATGGCCACCTTAAAAAGTGTTTATGTATAAAGTCATGATGCAAAAAAGCATAAACCATAGTAGAACCCCAATTTTACGTTTTCCCTGAATTGATGCCGTTCTGTCTGCCTCCATTTTTTCTTTCCCCGATTTAATGATTTTCTGAATTTTGTGCTGTTTTAACGCAGTCCCCTGGGAAATGTAAAATCGGGCTACTACAAGTGTTTTTGTTCTGCTATTGTGAAAGACATATGTGACCCGTTAATGATGATTTCTTGGCATTTAGGGCGAAGACACACGAGGCAATTAGCCCCGCGACTTTTAATTAACCCAGTTGCCGCAACTAATGGCGGCTACTTTTCGCCCATAGAGTATAATGACGTCATTGTGACAAATCACACTCTCACACACGGGGCAACTAATCGCCCTGTGTGTATTTGCCCTTAGACCTCAGATAAATAGAGACAAAAAGAGAGGTCATAACTATGGCCAGGTCACAGGGGATAACACACTATGGCACGTAAACAACTAGTTGTTCTGCTGCTGTTTGTAGCTGGCTACAAAAGGTTTTGTTGTTTTCTACAGAGTAAGCCACAAGTAATTTTTAGGTCATTGAGAGTGTTGAATACTCACAATTGTACAGAACACAAAATGTAACAATGCTGCACTCTGCTGCTCACTGATTAACTACGCACAGGACTATGATTAAATTGTACTTACTTGCCACACACTTTGCACGGAAAAATTGTGGACATATCAGTCTCTCCGCTGGTGTTGCTGTGAGCCGGAGAGCTTTTCACTGAGCAGTACCCACTCTGAGTGTTGGACTTTGTTCTAGTGCTACCTGGGACTGGAAAGCCTTTAGTTGGTACACTTGTTCCTCCGTGAATACGAGCATGCCCGTTCAGAGCCTGCCGGGAACAAAATATCTGCAAAGCAAGTAAAATAAATTTTAGGAAAGTAAAGGATCTGTTGGTTTTATCTCTACACTGGTTAGATAAATGAAAGTGATAGCCCCAGGCCAAGCTGTTGTGAGCGTAATGCTGCTTTTACATGGGCGTCCTGTAGCGTCTGTTATCGAGCACCAGTTTTTATAAAAAAAAACTCCTGGCAAATTAAACTCTTATCCTGCTGCAAGGAAAGCTACACTTTGCGTAAGTGCATAGACTGTATGTCAGGCTCCAGCTTCCCTGGAATCTCTTGCATCAGCCTGAAGCCTCACACACATGCCTGTAGTGTTATTCACTGAAGCAAAACCTGGAGAGGAAAGACAAACTGTGGGGAGCCAGAAGCTTGTGAATTACTACAAGCAACAAAACCAGCTCCACAAATCCACAAAATGGCCCTCCAAAAGCTCCAAACGTGAAACTGCACTAAATACAACTGTATTACAGAACATCTTGCCTTACGATACTTCTTGCTGCAGTTTTCTCAAATGCACATTGGTTTGTTCATAATCTGCAAGTTAGGGATATATAAGCTGTAAGCAAAGCTCAGATGGGAGACTGAGGGCTTTGTGGGGAGGGGTAGGAACCTGCAGGGTGGTGATAAAATGAGATTTTAGAAAGGTCTTTAGGTTGAAGACACATGCAGCGATTAGTCGCTTCAACTTTTTTTAAAAAGTTGCAGCGACAAATCCGTGCAGCGAAAAACCATGTGTGATTAGTTGCAGCGACTTATACAGTAACCCTATGGAGGGAAAGTCACTGCGATAAGTCGATGAGACCGATTTTTCAAGTCGCTGCGATTAATTGCCCCATGTGTCTTTGCCCTTAGGCAGACCTCACAAGTGTAGGAGCCTTTGGCTTTTGGCAAGGTTAGTAAAACTGAGCTTTGGGGGCATATTTGGGGCAAAAGGAGACATTCTTAATGCTGAGACAGAAAAGTAAAGGGGTCTTTGAAGGAACTAGAGATAAAAGTAGATGGAAGCATTAGGGGAAGAAGTACTGAAGTCAGACATGGTGAGAATGTTATCTTGGATAGGTTTATATTTCCTGTCAATGAAGGTGGTACGACTCCTCATAAATTCCATACACAGAACCCATAAGCCAGATTCTAATTAACTCATTTAATGAATATGAATTATAAGCTTTATCGCACTGAAATAAGACATTTTCTAAATAAAATCTATATAAAATTCTATACTGTTTCTTAAATAGTGAAGATACTCTTCACTTTAAACCTCTCCGCAATCTGTTTATTTCTTCATTCTCTCGTCATGCAGGATAGAGGAGTCTGATTTTGATTGACAGATCTTATTTAGCCTTTGGGGGTGCCCTCTTTTTGCCTAGAAGATGTACTACAGCTGTTAAAATCACCAGAAATACTGTCTCTCTACATGCAAGATCTGTGCTAAAGTCAGCTATTCTGTTAGACTTTGTGCTGGAACCAGTTATTTGAGTGAGCTCTAATACAGGAAAAGGGGAAAGGGAGTGTCCCCCAAATCTTATGTAGGGCCATCTACTAACACTCTGAATTTTTTTCCCCCAATTTGGGTTTTTTAGTGCTAAAAGTTGGAGAACAAGAAAAGCAAATTTTTCGAGATTTTCTATGCGTAAAAATCTGAATCCGACAATTCATCAGCTAAAACTTGCTGAGATCATGAAGTCAATGGCAGATCCTTCCCTGAATGATCCTTCTTTTGCTTTGAAACTTTAGACGTTTCAAATTCCGACTTTTCTGCCTCTTTTTCCCACGTGGATGTTTTTATTTCAGACCTTTTAGTAAATGTAAGACATTCGTGGAAACAAGTTTATTGAATTTTAGAATAAAAAAAAAAAGAAATGTTAGAGTTTAAAGCTGGCCATACACGTGGCGATCTCACGATGTTTCGTACGACCGTCGGTCGCACGAAACATCGTCAGATCCGCCACACACCATTCAGGGCTGAATCGGCAGGTAAGGAGGTAGAAACAATAGGATTTCTACCTCCTTCTGCCGATTCAGCTCTGAAGGGAGAATTTTGGTCAGGCGCCTTCTATGGCGCCCGATCAAAATTTTCTAACTTGGCCGATCGGCGAGCCGACCGATTTCAGCAGCTTCCTGCGATATCGGTCGGCTCGCTGACATGCCATACACGCACCGATTATCGTACGAAACGAGGTTTCGTACGATAATATCGGTGCGTGTATGGCCACCTTTAGTAAATCTGCCTCTATCTGTCAATCAAAATCTGACAGCCAACTCCTGCATGAAGAGAGAGTGAAGACAGGCTCATGCTGAGAGGGAAACAGATAGTGAAGAGTTTCTGATGTCAGGATGATGAAGCTTATATTATAATATTTTTATTTGTTACAATAGTTCCCGTTACCAATTCCCATGTTATTTTAACATATATTGGTAAATCGTCAACATATTCAACAGCGTTGAACTATAAATGAATGTATACAATAAACATACAAAATAAATAAATAAAAGACAAATACAAGAGGTAGAGAGGGCTGTGCCCATATGAGCCTGGAAAGTGCCCGCTGTCTATGAGTTTATGACTTACAGCGCCACAGTTGCCCATCTCACAAACAAACGAGCCAATAGTCGGAACACCATATGCGCCAGCGGCCCGAGGCAGGTCTGGGGATTTCTGCATCAGTTCACAGCCACTTTCATATCTTTTGTCTTCCAGTTCTTCGTCCTCTTCTGCGTCATCGTCAGCACTTGTCTGTCAGAAAACAATTTGGCTGTTAGGGTCAGTTCTACAGAGAAACCATAGTAATACTCTCACCATACCCAGCCAGAGGGAAAACCAGAACCCCAAACCAGGCCCTGATTTAGACTAGGCCCTGGCATTTCAAGTACACAGAGGCCCAAACAGCCCCCCCCCCCCACCTATCTCTGTCTGCCCCAATGGGGCCCTGCACCAAACAGCAGTCATTTCAACCGCTACAGGTTATGTTCATTGCTGCACCAGTCAAAGCACCCCTAACATCTCACATAATCATTTATAATCAGTGTAAAATGGGATTGTGTCCGTGATTACAATAAAGGCTGCATTTACTAATGTTCGGTTTCTTTTTCACATTTTGTTTTGCATTTTATAATGCGACAATTCCGAAAGAAAAAATACACCAAAAAGCTGTCATGATCATATAGACGTCACTGGCAGGTTCCTTTTTACAGCTGGAAGATCTTTCTTTGCTTTTTTGTTTTTTGAAACTTCTTTTTCTTGTGCATAATCAATAATAGCAGTTTACATAGTTACATTCGTTTGCTTTTTTGTATTTGAGGTTTTTTTTTACACTTTTGTTTGTGCAACAGTATAAAAAAAGTCACAGTTTTCCGTGTCTTTTTTTGTTCCTGCTTTTTTAATTCAAATCTTTTAATAAATGACTAGACATTTGTGGTATCAGTGGAAATTAGTTTTTTTTTCATGGTTACACTAAAACCATAGAAATCTAAATGCTGATAAATCTCCCTGTGTAACAACAGTTTAACTAGAAAAACAGATAATGGACAACAATGAAGTACTAAAAATGTTACATAGGGTTGAAAAAAGACCAGTGTCCATCAAGTTCAACCCTTCCAAGTAAACCCAGCACACCTAACCCACACCTACCAATCTATACACTCGCATACATAAACTATATATACAACCAGTAATACTGACTGTAGATATTAGTATCACAATAGCCTTGGATATTCTGCTTGTTCAAGAACTCATCCAGGCCCCTCTTATAGGCATTAACAGAATCTGCCATTACAGCATCACTAGGAAGGGCATTCCCCAACCCCCTCACTGCCCTCACCGTGAGGAACCCCCTACGCTGCTTCAAATGGAAGCTCCATTCCTCTAATCTAAAGGGGGGCCTCTGGTGTGTTTATGGAAAAAAAGAACCCCCCTATCTGCCTATAATCCCCTCTAATGTACTTGTACAGAGTAATCATGTCCCCTCGCAAGCGTCTCTTTTCCAGAGAAAACAACCCCAACCCTGACAGTCTCACCTCATAGTTTAACCCTTCCATCCCCTTTACCAGTTTAGTTGCAGTCTCTGCACTTTCAAAAATATGTTCTCATCCCTTGAGTCAATGCCCTTTTTTATACAAGACAGCACTTTATTTGCTTTAGTAGCCACAGAATGACACTGCCTGGAATTAGACAACTTGTTATCTACACAAACCCCCAGATCCTTCTCCATTAAGGAAACCCCCAACACACTACCATTCAGTAGATAGTTTGCGTTTATATTATTCCTACCAAAGTGCATAACTTTGCACTTATCAACATTGAACCTCATTTCCCAGTTTGCTGCCCAGTTTTCCAATTTAGTCAAATCGCTCTGCAAAGCGGCAGCATCCTGCATGGAACTTATAGTTTTGCACAATTTAGTGTCATCAGCAAAAATAGAAACATTACTCTCTATGCCCACCTCCAGGTCATTAATAAACAAGTTAAAAAGCAAAGGACCAAGGACTGACCCCTGCGGTACTCCACTAACCACACTGGCCCAATTAGAAAATGTTCCATTTACCCCCACTCTTTGTACTCTATCCTTCAGCCAGTTCTCTATCCAATTACAAATATTATGTTCTAGGCCAATATTCCTTAATTTGATCATTAACCTTCTGTGAGGTACTGTATCAAACGCTTTAGCAAAGTCCAAGTAGATGACATCAACTGCCATTCCAGCATCAAGGTTCCTACTCACCTCCTCATAAAAGGCGACTAAATTAGTCTGGCAAGATCTGTTACGCACAAAATAAGAAGTTATTATATGTATGGGTATTAGTGGGGTCAGTAGGAGTGCAGCACCCTGCTGTAGATTTGCAATGGAGGAAAAAGGGGCACAGATAAATGCCTATATAGATATTGTGATCCTGGCAGAGCAGGAATACAGTGTGTTGGATCAAAACATACTGAGCCGGTGCTTAAAGATCCCTTTAGCCACAAATGTACCATGTGAAGGGCTATTCACAGTAGTTGGAGCTGCGGCTTAAGTGCCACTCACATATTCTCCAGAATACAAAGAGGCATTGAATTCCAGAGGTGTGGGGCAGCAGGGCTTAGCATGGAAGAGGGTGGTGTGAAAAGGCTCTGTAAGGAATGGGAATGATAAAATGGGGGAAAGTTAGTTAATGTGGCCACACATGGGCCAATCAAACCTGCCAAATGAGTGCAGTTATTATTTACAGCAAGACAGTGGCGTACAGCTCGGTACCAATGTACAGCAGCGGGGCACAGGGTGTTCAGTGTGACACCAAAGGCAGTTTGCAGTTCAGCTAAACATCAGTAAAGTGAGTGTATACAGAGACAGGCCAAATCACTGGGCACCCTCGTGTATCCTGGGCTTTGCCCTGAGCCAGGGGGTCTATATTTTCTCAAACTTTTCTGGGCACTGATTATTGGTACCCATCCAATTTAAAACAACTATTTTTTTGGCATTGTATAATACAACCCATGTCAATGATCTGGTTTTACGGATAATAAATAGGGCCATCAGTCAATGCTTCTGGTGTAGCAAATATTAGGAACAGTGGTGGGCCAAGCTGGCTGGGTGCCCAAGGCAAACTGGCCAGTCTCATTGGGCAACCCCCCCCCCCCCATGTGCGTGAGTGTGCAAACAGGAGCCCGCACCTGCACTGAAGTCTGGGGGAGGGTGTTAATGTTGTCATACAGGTGGTAGGGGGGGGCAAGGGCCTGGACTAGGGGTAGGCTAAAGAGGTACATGTATAGTGCTCCCTCACAGTTGTGCCCTAGGCATCTGCCTCTTCTGCCTTCCCCTAGTTCAAGCCCTGATTAGGAAATTCCAGGGTTTATACAATGTACTGAATCACCACCTCCAATTATCACTTAATCACAATGCAGTATACTGATATGTAACCGAAAATCTGGCAGATAGCTATTGGCCACATGTGCAAATCCTGTGCAGGAGCACTGCGTCGGCTTTCACATCGGCCCATGTAATTGGATCAGCCCAGTATGGACCTTTACTGTATTTGGCTCCTGTTGCACTTTGAGTCTTACAATAAATAAGCAGAATGTTTACAAGGATTTGTTGATTCAAAGTATGAAAACATTGTTCTTTCTGAATTAACAAGAAAAAAATAAAATAAAATAAACCTGTTTCTCGTTTATGTTCTCTGAACAGAGCAATTTTATTACTATTACGATTAGTGAGTAATGTGAATGGTATTAAAGACAGTAACATCATTGTAGTCTATGCCTTCATATTTATTGACATCTAAGGATTTTAGATAGACTGGCCGCCTTTGACTTAACTTAATTTCCACAAATCTGACATTTACAAAAAAAATCTAAACTGAAAAAGTTGCAGAAATGGCAATTGTTGCCCCGAAAACTTAAATTTTTTTAATAGTTGCACAAAAACCAGCGTCAAAAATCCGGAACCTCTAAAGTTTTAAGGCAAAAGAAGGATCTTTCAGGAAAGGGAAGGGACATCTGCCATTGGCTTCTACATGGTCTCAGCAAGTTTTAGCTGGGGAATTGTCAGATTCAGATTTTTAGCCGTTTGGACGCATAGTAAATCTCGTAAAAGCCACAACTTTTTTTCCCGGTGACTTTTAGTGCTAAAGTTTCGAATCGGGAAGGAAAAAAAATCCAGTGGTTAGTGAATGGCCCCCTATATCTTATACCTTCTTGTAAACAAAGATTATGTAGATATCAAATTACAGCTTATACTTTAGGAGCATTTTCTTTAATCCAATTTAAATATAAAAAAACAGAAATTAAGTATTTCCTTTGGGAAAGCAAAAGGTTAATTTTTGTTTACCAGTCAAACAGACTCTTTATATCTAATAATGCAAATAGTGGGTGTAATTGTATATTATATATAGTTATATCTCTTATGACTCAAGCCATTTCCAGAAACTTTTTATAGCTGGGCTTAACTGCATGTAATGGAAAATGTCTACTTTATGTTCCCTACATTTCTGGCACAATGATATGAATCTAGAGTCTTCTGATAAATTGTTCTATGACCTGGGGGTGAATAAATCAAAATTGTTGATCCAACTTTCTAAGTTAATACAATTTCTGTAATTTTTTATGGCCTTTAATAGTTCTTTAGAAGTGATTTTTTTATTCCTAGAAAGGAGGACCACGTTTCTCCCACCTTATCTTAAGGATATTCTCCTATTGAAAGGAATATTCTTTTTGTTTGGGAGATCATACGAAGTTTGTTCATATTGGGGTGATCAATAAGATGTGAGATGGATTCATAAAAAGGGTGTTTAAAAGATATAATTAATCCTAATTGAAGGCAAAACAATCCCATTGGTATTAATAAATGTTTAAATAATTTTCAAGTAGTCCTAAGGTACGGGGATCCAAATTACAGGGAGATCCCTTTTCCGCAAAACTTCAGGTCCTAAGCATTCTGGATAACAGGTCCCATACCTGTACTTACAGTAAGGGTAAAGTTCAGTGCTGTGCTGCACCCTGTGCCTCAATCACTGCATCAGGCCCAATGGGCACACTAGCAGTATATATCACTGTATATATCATATAAAATAGTGCAATTTTGATAAAAGTAATTCTCTTTATATTCGAATAAAGGCTAATGCATTTCTAAATCTACTTGTAGTTCTAAACTGAGCCACAAGATGGCAACATAATACCCTCCAATAGCATAGAATGTACTATGGCTCAAACCCTAGTTGCTTAGTAACACGCAGTAGAAACACAACAGCAGCTCCGTTTTCATACATAACAGAAATGGCAGATTTCATTTCCTTGTAGAACACTTCATAATAAAGCCACTTCCACATACAAAGCAGTTCTTTGGAACAGGAAGATGTACAGAGTCTTCTTCCTTATAATTAAAGGAGAACTACATCTCAACAAAGAATTGGGCAAGAAATGATGAACATTATGTTTTGTGGCTCTGTACCAGCCAAGATCTGTGCCTCTGAAGATGCCCCGAGTACTTGAACTTAGGGTCTGCTGACTTACAATATACAGTGTATGTATGTATGTGTATATATATATATATATATAATATAAATACTAGTGCAGTTAGTAAGTAATTCAGAATCAGGTTACCCAGCAGCATTAGCTTCTGTGATGCCACTTTGTGCTTATGTGTTAATGGGTTTCTGACAACCCCTAAGCTCAGCTTCTTAACAGCAGCCCACTGAGCATGTGCAGTGCCACTGACACACAAAAGATGGCCTTCTTAACAGCAGCCCACTGAGCATGTGCAGTGCCACTGACACACAAAAGATGGCCTTCTTAACAGCAGCCCACTGAGCATGTGCAGTGCCACTGACACACAAAAGATGGCCTTCTTAACAGCAGCCCACTGAGCATGTGCAGTGCCACTGACACACACAAAATGGCCTGACCAGATCAGCTGCTGTGGATAACTTGTAAAGCTTGGATTATTATGGTTATACTGTTGCTGCATCTTAGGACTGGGGCCATAACAATCACTCCTATTGTTCCAGGGATATCTAAGAAAGTAATTGTGCATTTACCCTCAAATTTCACTGTAATAGGTCCCTTTCCACTGCTTTGGGCCTCCTACAGGGATCAGCCCCAAATATTAGAAAGCTCTCTATTTTTCAAGCAATAACAACAATAATTCAGATATGACCAACTGTCATGTTTGAAATCCAGAAGGATGTTTCCCTGGTCACGCTGGTTTTTAATAGGCTGAGATCAGATTGAAACTAATACATTGCTTTTGTTGTATTTTTGTATTAATAAAATGTACAAGGTTTATGAATGCACTTGTGGTATAGCCTATGGCAAACTTCATTTCATTTAGAAGCAGGCAACTGCATTTTCCTCTTTGTTTTGGTTTTTAAAAAAGAAAAAGGCCCCAGTCGGCAGCAGCACATTCACTGTTAAACTTCTGTTTCTGCTTATAGAAACTGCAAATCACATAATGTGCCGGTAGCGTTGGGACTGTACGGAATGTAAGTGCAAACAGAGAGGCGCTGAAGGGGATCCCAAGGAGCCCAGTACCTCTGTAAGTTTCCTATCATCTGTATTTATATATTAAGGTTCTAATGGTCTTTATTGTCATGTTGCATGGGTAGGAGATTCTCTTAGCTCTTATTTAAATTAAAAATGCACCAAATCCACTATTTTCAGATTCAGCCTAATCCCGAATCCTTTCTAAAAGATTCAACCGAACTGAACTGAATCTGAATTCGCATATACAAATTAGGATACGTAAGGGTTAAAGAAAACCACATGCAAAACGTGCAGCAAAATTTTTCCAAGTTCCGTGTTCACCTGATTTTAAGGATTCGGATCCCATTTGGCCAGGAGCGTGGATTTGGCCAAATCCTGTTTATAAAAGGCCGAATCCCAAACTGAATTCTGGATTTGATGCATCACTTATTTATATGTGAAAGAAATAAAGTCGCCAACTCTCATTAGCACTTACCATACCATCTTCATTATTAACCACAGCACACCGAGTTCTGTGCCCAGTTCTCCCCAGGTGTAAGATCTTTTTCCAGGTGTAGTAATATTCCACACACTGTGACACGGTCTTTGACTTAATCTGAAATGCAGGAGGGGCATCAATCAGTAAGAGCATCACACATCTCAACTATACAAAAAAAAAAAAGAAATAGTGACTAAGGGCCTTGTGGCTGTCAGATCCTAGAACTAATGGGGTGCGGAAGCTGGGAAGCGTTCACTAGATGGAATGTAATGCCAAGCGTCTTCCAAATAGTGCAACATACAAAAAAGCATCAATTCTAAGCTCTGTTGACACCACTGTAAGTACGGCCAGTGGGTGCCAGTGCCTGATATGTTGCTGTACGGAGCTTAATTACCAGCAAGAACAAAGCAAACCCAACCCTAGCAGCACAAACCCAAGCAGCTAGTTAAACGCCTATATACCTTATATATATCCTAGCCTAGGCCAACCTTGCATTCCCATGTTATCATCTGCTTGCTCAGAGGCTGAAGGGCATTTTAGGATTAAGCCTCCCTATTGTGGGCTAATCACAAAGCTTTAGTTATACCAAAATAATAGCCAAAACAGTAAACCAAACGTAATTGTGTCACAATAATACACAGAGTTGCCACCTTGCCAGTATATTAACCAGCCTAGCCACTAACACATGCCAAATCCAGGGCCGGAATTACAAATTTACTGGCAAAGTAGTTGCTTCTAAATCTGTAGTACCCTGATCTGCCCCAGTCTGGCAAGAACTTGCTTTATCTCTGCCTAGATGCGCTCCTTAACCCACCCTCCTGCCATCACCTCATATCCCCGCCTATTTGGGTCATCAACCCCATGTCCTTTTCCTACTTCCCAGGGGGCGGCCCATAGTGCTTAAAATGGCAGTTTTCTATTTAGGATTACCCAATGGCACATACTAGTAAAAAAGTATATTTATATGAAAATAGTTTATTTAGATGAAGCAGGTTTTACATATGAGCTGTTTATGCTATATATTTTTATAGAGACCTACATTGTTTGGGGGTATAGGTTTTCTTTAAAGAAATGCAGTCCTGCTAAAATGTTGTCTAAAGAAACATCTAAGAAATTTAATAGAAAAATGTAACTTACCATCTTTTGTACATGAAAAAAGTCTTTGTTGCAGGTGTTTAATGCCTTGTTAAAGTTCTTCTTTTCTGTAGCGCTCCATTTGTCTGACCCTAAAATATAATGAAAATAATTATGTATTAAACGTGTAGAATGGTCTGTCCTGAGAATGAACACAGCTGCTTGCTGCCATAGCAATACACACATCTGCTTGCCGTCCTACAAACTGTCAGCTGCCATAAAGCATTTCTCTCTTTCAGGGCACTACTGGCAAATCAACATGCTCTAGGTTGCTTTTATTTCCACATGAGACTATGTAAATACACAGGCTGTATGTATACACTATGTGGGACATTCACATATAGATTAAAGGAACAGTAACACCAAAAAATGAAAGTGTATAAAAGTAATAACAAAATAATGTAGTGTTGCCCTGCATTGCTACAATTGGTGTGTTTGCCTCAGAAAGACTACTATAGTTTATATAAGTTAAGGCCCCCATACACAGGCCGATAGAAGCTGCCGATATGGGTCCCTTGGACCGATTTGGCAGCTAATCAGCCCGTGTAGGGGCAGAAACGAGGGGCCTGGCCGACCGATATCTGACCTGAAATTGGCCAGATATTGATCGGCCAGGTTAGAAAATCCGGTCGGATCGGGGACCGCATCGGCTCGTTGATGCGGTCCCCGAACCGACTGCCCATGGCCGCAAACGATCGGATTATTGCCTCAGGGCCAAACGATCGGATTATTTTTTTTTTAAAGCAACTTCCTACCCGATATCGCCCACCCGTAGGTGGTCTTATAGTGTATTGGGGACCTTTAGCTGCTGTGTAGCCCCAGGGGCAGCCATTCAAAGGGGAAAAGGCACAGGTTACTTAGCAGATAACAGCTAAACCCCCATTATATGGGGCTTATCTACTAGTTATCTGCTATGTAACCTGTGCCTTTTCTCCTTTTTTCCAGCTTGAATGGCTGTCCCCATGGCTACACAGCAGCTTATTTATATAGTAGTATTTTTTTGTAGCAAAAACACCAGTTTTTTGCAGAGCAACAGCACATTATATTTTAATTACTTTAAAACACTTTAATTTTTTGATGTTACTGTTTTTTAAGAGCACTTTTTGGGTCACTTTTTGGGAAAGGCCACAAAGTCCCCTCCCAGTTCCCCACGTGGCTCAATTGTTTGCAAAAAAAAAAAAAAAAAGCTTTGTATATAAGGTGCTGCACAGGTCAGGAGATCCAACCAATTGGGTCAGATTGCCCGTTATGCAGGCAGTTATGTGGAATTATCAGCAGAAACCCAGTTTTCTGATGGGTAACGTGAGCGCGAGTGCATTGCATGGGGCAGAATAGCAGCGAGACGAGTAGGACACACTGCTGCCAGACTGTTGGGAAGACATAACTGTTCTGTACCTGACTAGTTCTCTTGCTGTATGTGAACACGGAACAACCAGACACATATCTACAATAAACATTCCAGAGATTTTATTAAACCAGTTAGTCCTGCTTGTGCCATAGGCTCCGTCTCACTTGTTACAGGCAATGTGCCCCTTCCTCCAGAACATACCCCCCCTCGTTCTACCCACCCACCTCCCACTAATAAAAACTGCCACTGCCACTGCGATATCACCTGGCTCTGCCACGTCACCTAGTGCCATCCTTACAGTCATATTCAGAAATGCTCTAATTTTGGTCTTTTCTATTTTGGGAAATAGGAACCCAACCCAGCAACTCTTTTATTAGAAGCACTCTCTGGGCTCCTTCCTATTCTGGGCGGAAATTTAACAGACAAGCAAAGTCTTAAGTCACGTTTTAGTCATGGACATTGTACATACATAAGAAAAATCCCTTCTAACCAATCATCAGCCCAGCAGTACTTGTGAGGTTTGTTAATAAAAGAAGACTATTGGGGTTATGTAATAAAAGGCACAAAGTTTGCCCAAATGCAGTAACCCATAGCAACCAACCAGCAGGCAGAATTTCCTGGTAACCTGTTTAAATGCAAACATCTTATTGGTTGCTATGGGTTACTGCATGTGGGCAAACGTCATGCCTTTTATTACATAACCCCAATAGTCTTCTTTTATTAACAAACCTCACGAGTACCTCTGGGCAAACTTAGTGCCTTAGTGCCTATTATTATACATGGGGATGAGGTCCTTCATTACTAATAATACTTATACATTCCAATCCAACTTGGTGAGATCTGTCACCCATAGCAAATCTGTGCAACAAAGGCAACAAACCTACTGAAAATGCCTTCCCATTGCCTGACATTTGAATAGCTGCAAGTAAAACACATTACTCGTGGCAATGGGGCTTAATTGTGGGAAATCAGAGACTTCTTTTGCATTTTCCCATGATTAAGCTGGATCTCTGCTAGTAAAATGCTTTACTTGCAGCAATCTAAATGTAAGTTTGCCACCCACAATAGCACAGATTTATCACAGGTGACAAACCTCCTTAATGAAAGCTCCCTTACACAGGATTTTTTGAGGAAAGCTATACACCCCCACAATGAATACTTAACCAATGAGTAGTTTATATCATATTACGTGACCTATTAAAGAATCTCACCAAACTGGAATATGTTTATCAGTAAATATTGCCCTTTTACATCCTTTCCCTTGAGCTGCCATTTAGTGATGGGCTGTGTGCTCCCTCAGAGATCAGCTGACAGGAAGTGATGCAGCTCTGACTGTAACAGGAAGTAGTGTGAGAGCAAAAGGCAGAACTCTGCCCATTCATTGGCTGATAGGGCCTAGCATGTATGTGTGCCTTGGCTTGTTTGTGTGCACCGTGAAGCGTATGATCCCAGGGGGCGGCCCTTAGTACAAATGGCAGTTTTCTATTTAGGATTACCCAATAGCACATGCTACTAAAAAGTATGTTGTTATGTAACTGGTTTATTTAGATGAAGCAGGGTTTTACATCTAAACTGTAATTATGTGATTTATTTTTACAGAGACCTAGATTGTTAGGGGTATAGTTTTCCTTTAATCTGCTGCAGTGCGCACAGTACAGGTGCTGGGAAGGCCCAAGGAACAGTGCATGGTTACGCTGGGCTCTATACTGTGAGCTAATGACCCCGACAGCCCAAGGTACAAGCTATGATTTGTACACACGTATTACTGTGCCTAAATAAACTCCCTGTACATATAAACCTATACAAGTATAGTATAAGCAAACCACAGCGCTTCCTTGCAAACACATGTGATAATGAGTATTCTGATTTCTGTCCCCCCCCCCCGTGCTTATTATGCTTACTGTCCGTGTGAGGAGCACTTCCGACTGAATGACGGCTTGTGGTTTTATTGTCTACAATACACATGGCACTCAGTGACCACAATGGTTTTCAGACACATTATATTTTCCATGCTGAATAATTGTCAGGGGATAAAACATGATGCAGCATAATAGCAACAGCTTTTCACATAAGCCACTCTTACTTCTAATGACCCTGATTAAGGGCAACAACACAGGGGGCAATTCCCAGCTATTTGCCACCCACCCAATTTTCACCTTGGTGAATAAAACTCTATGGGCTGCCCCCTCCTCTGACTTGTATGGTAAATGCCTTGACTATGAGCTGCCCCCTCCTCTGACTTGTATGGTAAATTCCCTGACTATGAGCTGCCCCCTCCTCTGACTTGTATGGTAAATGCCCTGACTATGAGCTGCCCCCTCCTCTGACTTGTATGGTAAATTCCCTGACTATGAGCTGCCCCCTCCTCTGACTTGTATGGTAAATGCCTTGACTATGAGCTGCCCCCTCCTCTGACTTGTATGGTAAATGCCTTGACTATGAGCTGCCCCCTCCTCTGACTTGTATGGTAAATGCCTTGACTATGAGCTGCCCCCTCCAATGACTTGTATAGTAAATGCCTTGACTATGAGCTGCCCCCTCCTCTGACTTGTATGGTAAATGCCTTGACTATGAGCTGCCCCCTCCAATGACTTGTATAGTAAATGCCCTGACTATGAGCTGCCCCCTCCTCTGACTTGTATGGTAAATGCCCTGACTATGAGCTGCCCCCTCCTCTGACTTGTATGGTAAATGCCTTGACTATGAGCTGCCCCCTCCAATGACTTGTATAGTAAATGCCTTGATCCTGCCGGTGCACTAGTGGGTCAGTCAGTTACGGCTATAATAACTGGCAGGCCCTTGAGAGCACTGACAAGGTGCAGGGAATTACCATTCAAGTCAAAGGAGTTTCCATGTTTTGCCTCCTGCTTGCCAAGTTCAGTAGGAAATATCAGACACTGTGCTGCATAATAATAATAATAATACCTGCATAGTGATAATTGGCTAAGGGGTGGGTATGCAGCCTTGGGGGACATTTCAAAAGCAGCGTCTCCAGCGCACCCTGAAAAACACAAAAGCAGAATAAATGCAGTGTAGAACAGAGTAAGCCAAAGTGAAATGAGATTACAATAACAAACCTAAGCTAAATTACACTGGCTTTGACTTTACAGCCATTAATAACCCATCAATACAAATTATATTAAATTAATTATATACATACACACACACACATATATTTTCCTACGGAAACACACATATTTATAATTTACCACGAGTAGTGATACCATTGGTTTCTTACCGTGACGTTACCGTTGCACTCATACAGCACATGCAATGCGTACTCCAGATTGGTTCCGCCCCCAGGCACCACGCTGGAACAGGATAGGCTCAGGAAAACGTCCACTGTGTGAGAGGAACAAAGTCATGGGAGACAAAGAATAGAAGAAAGCCAGTTGGCAGGGCGTAGTTAGTAGCCAGTGAGTGCAAAGAAGGTGCCAAATGCTGGCAGATCCTTTTGGCTTATTTGTCCTTTGTTAGAATAATATTCCATCTCTTGGCCCATGTATGGAACTAAGCTTCAGCAACGTGGCAGCAGGTTATGTTTAAAGTAAAACTATTCCCCCAGAATAAAAACCAACCGACAGTTTATATTATGTTAAATGACCTACTAAAGAATCTCGGCAAACTGGAATATATATATCCGTAAATATTGCCCTTTTACATCCTTTCCCTTGAGCCGCCATTTAGTGATGGGCTGTGTGCTCCCTCAGAGATCAGCTGACAGGAAGTAATGCAGGAAGTTGTGTGGGAGTAAAGGCAGAACAATGTCCATTCATTGGCTGATGGGGCCTAGCATGTATGTGTGCCTTGGCTTGTTTGTGTGCACTGTGAATCCTATGATCCCAGGGGGCGGCCGTCGATTCTTAAAATGGCAGTTTTCTATTTAGGATTACCCAATAGCACATACTACTAAAAAGGTATATTTATATGAAAATGGCTTATTTAGATGAAGCAGGATTTACATATGAGCTGTTTTATGCAATATCTATGGGTGATGACCTTCCTGTAATTCTGAACTTTCTGGATAATGGGTTTCCAGATAACAGATCCCATACCTGTACTACATCTTACATCATACTAAGATGAAGTACCCCCTTCATTAGTAATACCCTGCCACTACCCCCCAAATACATTTGCAAGATGCTTAGCAACCATGTAAGTTAGGAAAATAAAATGTACATTTCACTTGTAAGTAAGTAAACTGTTGCCCAACCACTACTCGGGTTCCGATAAAACAACAACCAGAATTCTAAGGAAATATTTAGTGTCCTTCAGCG
Organism: Xenopus tropicalis; assembly: GCF_000004195.4. Taxonomy (NCBI): domain Eukaryota; kingdom Metazoa; phylum Chordata; class Amphibia; order Anura; family Pipidae; genus Xenopus; species Xenopus tropicalis. Next base: position 15,084,380 of record NC_030681.2, read on the forward strand.
AAATGCAGAACAAATAAATTGCTTCACTCGGCAGAATAAGTACCGACCCGGCTTTCAACAGGGATTGGATGTGTTCCCAAGTGTGTGCCTGAGCTGCGCTACTCAGCAACTGCTTTGTAAGAGGCTTGTTTTACCAGTCCCCGGGCCACTGGACCTTAACATAACCTCTCCTATTTACTGGGTCCAATTACCTAGTTCAAGAAGTTCAGCCACTCTTTTTTTTAACATCTTTTTTATGAAACTGACCCCGGTCTGTGTCACATGAATGTGATAGGAACCAAGACTGTATGTTCCTCTGGGGACTGATGTGAAAAGTCTGTACAGCGCTCTGTACAAATAGCACTATATAAACAAGGAATAACAATAAGAGATACGTTTATGGAAAGTTACATTGAAGAGTTCCTTTACAGAAAACAATAGCAAGAATATAGTACGGGAGGTGGAACTTTGGAGAGGGAAATGGTAAAACTGAAGTGAGAAGACAGAGCTGGTGCAATGAGGGGAGAATAAAACAGGGGTTCCTAAACTGTAGGGCTGCCCCCCCCTGGGGTTAGGAGTATTGGCATGGGGGGGGATCTCAACCTGAGAATTGGAAAGAAAGTCTATTTGCTCTCCTAGATATACCCAAAACCCAGATTAAAAGTCAGTTAGCTTTCATAAGATAAGGTGGGCCTTGACTAAAGGTTGGACCTTCTAGCGGGTCTTAAAAAGTAGGGATGCATTGTATCCACTATTTTCAGATTCAGGCGAACCCTGAATCCATCGTAAAAAATTCGGAATGAATATCGGAATGAATTGTAACCCTAAATTGCAAATGCAAATTAGGATACAAAAGGGTGAAAGAGAACCGCGTACATAGTGCGCAGGGATTCGGATTCGGTTCCTCCAGCAGAATGGATTTGGACAAATCGGAATCCTGCTGAAAAAGGCCAAATCTTGGCTGAATCCTGGATTGGGTGCTTCCCTGCTTAAAAGGTTTGACAACCACTGGAATAAAGGGAGTGGGGTTTTTTGGTAGATTATAAAAGATGTAAAGCACAAGTGAGAGATAAGTGATGGAGCATGGAAGAGTGTATGGGGAGGTGCTGTGGGAAAGGGAAGGGAATAGATTAACATTTACCTGTATTTATAAAGCGCCAACATACCCTGCAGCGCTGTACAATAAGTGGGTTACATACATTGGACAGAGAGTAACATATAAAGCAATCAATAACCGATACAAGAGGTGAAGAGGGCCCTGCCCAAAAGAGCTTACAATCTACAAGGAGAAAGGGTTGAGACACAAGGTGTGGGAATGGGCATGACCAGAATTGTGAAAGGTGGGGCACAGGGTATTGCTTTTAGCAGCACACTGAGGTTATGTTAAACTAGATTAGCGGAAGCTTCTCTAAATAAATGTGTTTTTAGAGATCTCTTGAAGGCAGAGAGATTGGGAGAAAGTCTGACAGTTTTTAGATATAAGGCTAATGCAACACGAGGCGTAGGGCTGAAATTTTCGGCAAGCGGATAAACGCTTGCCGAAAATTCAGCCCTACGCCTCCTACTTGTGCCTGCACCCGAATGAATGGGATACGCTCGGGTGCAGGCACATGTAGCCGATATACGCATGAATACACGAGACTTTGCATTCTCTCGCGTTTTCATGCGTATATCGGCTACATGTGCCTGCACCCGAGCGTATCTCATTCATTCGGGTGCAGGCACAAGTAGCAGGCGTAAGGCTGATTTTTCGGCAAACGTTTTTCCACTTGCCGAAAAAATCAGCCCTACACCGCGTGTGGCATCAGCCTAAGGCACAACAGGAGACATGGGGCTTTGGGTAAATAAGGAGACAGAAACAAAGTGATATTAACACCTGGGGGGGGGGGGGGTACAAGGCAGGAGGTAAAATAAAAAGGAACACTGAAGCCATTAGGAAAATAAGAGTAGGGAAAACTGGAAATCTTTCTCCCCCAGCCATCATTCGAAAGGATTTAACTCGAGTTAAGGACAGACATACCTCTTTGTTGGGAGTCTCTGCTTTCTAGATCTGGCAACGGTTTCCAAACCAAAGTTGCATTGTCCACTTCTGCCAAAAGGGATAACGGAGCCTGAAGTTCTGGAATCTCTGCCTGGAATCTTGACCCTATATTAATCCGTCTTTAAATAGAATGGGGAAAAAATGGCAGTTATTCTGATACTTATTTTCACCAGGCCTGATTTTAAAGACAAACTGTGGGTTTTCTCTACATGGGAGCATGAGTTGATTATTGAAGCTTGTGTTGCTACTAGTATATCAGGCTGAAGCCATACATGTACTGATAATATCATACCAAACGTTGGTGATATGATTTTCAGTATGTTTGTGCTGTCTGGACAATCCTGGCCAATATTTATGTACCACGGATATCCTCACTTCCTGCAGTTCTGAATGTTCAGGTTGTTGGCCCAAATACAACGGAACAACCCAAATGTCACCACTCATATGGTATCTACAGGCCGATTGGTCGGATATTGTACAGGACCAGCAAGTGTATGATAAACTTAACTTAAGCTGGCCATACACATCATTTTTCTTTCCTGAGTGACCGATTTAAGTATGATAACTAGGTGCACCAAATCCACTATTTTTGGATTCAGCCGAATCCTGAATTCTTCGTAAAGGATTAGCTGTGCGCATGGCGAAGATTTTTTAACTTCCGTGTATTTTTTACAAAAAGTCATGTGATTTCAAGGATTCGGATTTGGTTCGGCCAAGACCATGGATTAGGTTGAATTCGAATCCTGCTGAAAAAGCCTGAATCTTGGCCGAATCCCAAACCGAATCCTGTATTCGTTAGTTAATGATAACAAAAAGATCTTTTAAAGAGCTACACATGTATGGCCAGATTAAGGGGGTTATTTATCAACGTTCAAGTTTGATTTTTTTTTTCACAAATAGAGGTTTTTTTTTGCCCTAATTATGGTTCAAAAACTTAAATGTCTGGTATTTATAAAGAGCTAAAAAATCGAAAACTCGAATGGAAAATTTTTCCACCTAAAAGCTTGCGAGTTTCTACAGAAGTCAACGGGAGTCGTCCTAGGCAAAGTCACACCATATTTGCAAACTTGAATTTTTCGTGTTTACAAACTCATATTTCAGTTTTTCTTATTAATAAATAAGTGAGCATTCGACATGCAAATGTATTCGTTTTAGAGAAACCAACTAATCCCCTGATGGTAATGCGGTCACTAAAGGCCATTATACTGTATTCTGCTCCTTCTGAGTTGTACTATATCTGTCCTGTCTGTATTTCTTCAGTTTCATTAGATTTACTTCATTGTTAGAATAATATTCCTTCCCCTTGGTTAAAGAATGTGGTATAAGCTGTAAAGCACCTTTTGGGGAGGGAAGTAGTGGTGTTGCCCTCAGCACCATTTGCTAAATCTCCCTAAGGCTCAGTTCTCGCTAAAGAGAACACAACTTCCACCTGAAAGTTTAGTTTAGCGTGCGCTTTAAGGCCGAGGGTCTCAGGATTCTGCCCAACCGTGTGGCTTTTAAGGACATTCTCACAGCTCCACAGGAAGTTGCAAACACACTTGGGAACATCGTTCATCCCGAGTAATCTGCATGAATTCATGTAAAAATAATAGACTCTGCTCTTATGAGAGGCCTTCATTCATCTAATTGTGAAACTATACTCTGGTTATCAGAACCTATGAATTCAGTTACATAATCCATATACATTTCTGTACGTAACCTCTTTTAAGGTCATAATTATTACAAATAATGGTTTCTATGACACTAATGGTTTGCCTGGACTGGATTCAATCGAATCTGAAAACAAAAATCCCATTGAATCTATGAGGGAATCTGGCAATAAACTATTTTATAGGTTTTCCTTATGAAAATGATAAGCCCCTCCCAGAATTCCCTACAAGACAAAAGCAAAAGGGAGTGTTGGCACAGTGGCTCAGTGGGCAGTAAGGTGGATGTGAATGAATGTAATAGGGACCTTAGATTGTAAGCTCCTCTGGGACAGGGACTGATGGGAATGTGATAGGGACCTTAGATTGTAAGCTCACTGGGGCAGGGGCTGATGGGAATGTGATAGGGACCTTAGATTGTAAGCTCCTCTGGGACAGGGACTGATGGGAATGTGATAGGGATCTTAGATTGTAAGCTCACTGGGGCAGGGGCTGATGGGAATGTGATAGGGACCTTAGATTGTAAGCTCCTCTGGGACAGGGACTGATGGGAATGTGATAGGGACCTTAGATTGTAAGCTCACTGGGGCAGGGACTGATGGGAATGGGATAGGGACCTAATATTGTAAGCTCACTGGGGCAGGGATTGATGGGAATGTGATAGGGTCCTTAGATTGTAAGCTCCACTGGGGCAGGGACTGATGGGAATGGGATAGGGACCTTAGATTGTAAGCTCACTGGGGCAGGGACTGATGGGAATGTGATAGGGACCTTAGATTGTAAGCTTACTGGGGCAGGGACTGATGGGAATGTGATAGGGACCTTAGATTGTAAGCTCACTGGGGCAGGGACTGATGGGAATGTGATAGGGACCTTAGATTGTAAGCTCCACTGGGGCAGGGACTGATGGGAATGGGATAGGGACCTTAGATTGTAAGCTCACTGGGGCAGGGGCTGATGGGAATGGGATAGGGACCTTAGATTGTAAGCTCCACTGGGGCAGGGACTGATGGGAATGTGATTGGGACCTTAGATTGTAAGCTCCACTGGGGCAGGGACTGATGGGAATGTGATAGGGACCTTAGATTGTAAGCTCCACTGGGGCAGGGACTGATGGGAATGGGATAGGGACCTTAGATTTTAAGCTCCACTGGGGCAGGGACTGATGGGAATGTGATAGGGACCTTAGATTGTAAGCTCCACTGGGGCAGGGACTGATGGGAATGTGATAGGGACCTTAGATTGTAAGCTCCACTGGGGCAGGGACCGGTGGGAATGTGATAGGGACCTTAGATTGTAAGCTCACTGGGGCAGGGACCGGTGGGAATGTGATAGGGACCTTAGATTGTAAGCTCCTCTGGGACAGGGACTGATGGGAATGAGGAAAATTCTCTGTAAAGCGCTGTGCAAATGTTTCGCACTATATCAATAACAGGAAATAAAATAAATAAAAATAGTGAGTAAAATATTTCTTACGGTTCAACATCAGTGGTCTGTTCTCCTGGTCCCGGTGTTACTGTGGTACAGCCGACATCAATGCTGTCTGAATAACAAGCACAACACTGTCATGGTACAGTAATAGCTCAGAAAAACATGTGCCTAGAAACATGTCAAATAGGTAGTCTGTCCAGGCAGGTAAACCACTACTTGTTTGGGCTGCTAGATGTGCAATAATGTTTATACTGCTCATATAATTCTGGGCAATTTAAAGGAGAAGGAAAGGTCTATGTAAATACAGCCATAAGCACTCACTGAAACGCAGCACTGAGTCCTCTATCAAAAGAAACACAGGATTTCTTGTCTCCTTTTATGTAAACACGTTCTTCGGTATCTGACTTCCTCTCAGAAGAATCCTTCATTCTGGGGGCGGAGTCTGCACAGTTCTCTCCTCTTTCCCTCCCTTCTCCTGCTCCCCCTCCCAACTGTGCTGTGTAATCTGAGATAACAGCAGCTAGAGCTGCAGCAGGAAATCTACTGAGACCAAGCTAAAATGGCGGCTGCTATCTTACACAAACGGAGAAAGTTTTCTAGGGCTGTTTACTCAGGTATGGTAAAGCTTTCTGCAGGATAAATATATTGTTCTAGATGGCACTAATGTGGCAAATCTATTGGCAGTAAAATGCCAACATGACTTTCCTTCTCCTTTAAAGTGGTTGGTTCACCTTCAAATTAACTTTTATATGACACAGACATTGACATTCTGAGACAATTTGCAATCGGTTTTCATTTTTTAGTTTTTGCAGCATTCCAGTTATTTAGCTTTCTCTTCAGCAGCTCTCCAGTTTGGAATATCAGCAGCTATCTGGTTGCTAGGGTCTTGTTTACCTCAGCAACCAGTCAGTGGTTTGAATGAGAGACAGGCAGATGAATAAAACAGGATATGACTATAAAGTAAAACTAATAATAAAATTGTGAGCAATAGTTGTTTGACTGCTGGGGTCAGTGACCCCCATTTGAAAGATGTACAAGAGGAAGACAAATAATTCAAACACAATAAAAATAATGAAGACCAATTGCCAAGTTGCTGGGAATAGTTAATAGCCATAAGAGGGAAGCAGGTACTTACTGGGCCGCCCAAGCAGCACTCTGGGTGAAGGTGTGAGCGGAGTCAGCGGGAGGTGTGCGTTGTGTACTGATGTGATGACGCTGCTGAACAGGCCGGACCCTTGGCGCACAGGGCTCAGCATGGGAGGGGGAGTGTATGTAGGTAACTCCTGATTTCCCCCCAGCAAACTGTCCCCCAGGACGCGGGGAGAGCGCAGCTGGCTTTGGTACAGGGTGGCACCCGAGTGACATGAGCTGACAATGAAGGCAGGAGGAGGGATGAAGAGCGGTTCTGGCCGATGTCGGTACTTTCTCTTTTCCTGCTGAGGTTTGAGGCTTTCTTCTGAGTTGCCCGATTTCGAGCTGCTTTGCTGAATCTTTCTAATCATTTCCTAAACAGAATTTCACAGTTTTTAGCCAGAAACCCTATTATCTAACCCAACACAATTTTCCTTGCTGATAGCCAGGTCTGGGTGGTCATATGTGTGGTTTTCCTGTTATAACCCACACTATTAATTGTTCTGCGGCTGAGGGAGACACTCTGAAACAGCCTGGGGATTTGTTCATAGTCTTTTTATGTTAAAGGCAGATACATGCTGAGCTATCGGCCTCTGTCCTGCACCAGAATTAGCACTACAGGCATGTTTGCAGGAAAAATTCTATACACAGACACACATGAAATGTTTTGTCACTATATGTGCCCTTCTCCTCCACCGCCTTATGGATGTGTGAGTGAGTAAAGGTGGCCATACACGGGCCGATTCTAGCTGCCGGTATCAGTCCCTTAGACCAATTCGGCAGTTTATCGGCCCGTGTATGGGCAAACAACCGAATTAGCTTGATATTGCCCACCCGTAGGTGGGGATATCGGGAGAAGATCCGCTCGCTTGGCGATCTTCCCAAGTGAGCAGAACTTTAGCGTGTATGGCCACCTTAACTCTACAACCATGGGTCTTGCAGAAAGTAACTGGCACGCAGCCCACTGCCCCTCCATGGGGTGTCGGAAGGCTAGTGGGTGCAGTCAGGAGAGGTGGGGTACTGGGGATACTGGTGCTGGGCAGTGCCCTGGCAGTGTGGGGTCTGCTCTCCCCTATAGTTACTCCATTAAAAGTGAACCTGTATCAGAGCATGCATATATATACTTATTGTCCTTCATTATGAATTAGCTGAGAGTATCTACTGCAGCTCAGAAGTCCAGTTTATCAGATCCAGAGCCCATAACATTACTGCCTGAAATGCTCACCCAAATGAACATGCAGGAACAATATACAAACCCAATTTAACTCAATAAAAACCAGTTGGGGTCAACAGGTATACTTACTAAACTGAGTTGGGGGCAAAGAGCATACTTACTACTATTACTACTGAACTTATTTTAATAGTATTTATGCATTGAATGATTTATACTATAATGCACACAACTGGGTGGCAGTTTCTGACCTATCAGTAGGTAGGACATATGGATCTCATGAACTGTGACGTTATGGGAGGTGGCCGGAAGGAAGGGAGGTAAAGAGGATGCACCAAACACAGGATAATCCCTAGCACTAAGCCACCAGTGTTGACTGCGACTTTGCTTCTACTCTGAGTTCTGTAATAGGCATTGGGAATAGAGCAATGCAAGGGCTGAACTGCTACTCCCTGCAAACAAAGGCTACTGAGGTATGGAGTACAGGTTGCACATCCCCAATGTATATAATTGTTTTACTCCTCCAGAAGAAACCTGTCCCAAGAAACTCACAGCTGCTACTGCCCAATTCACCAACAATTACCCCATTCGTTGGTTGGAGACTTACCCAACCCAATATTCCACTTTCCTTTACAGTTTGTCCCAGTAAAACCAAAACATTTTGCTCTACGTATTGGTAAAGGGACATGTGATCTGTGCAAGAAGCAAGCTTTTGGGCAAGGCACTGGAAAAAGCACATGGTACAGTACATACAACACAATAGGGACAAATGATACAACATTAAAGAAGGGCTAAGAACACACGGAACTGCATGTGTAGCAAAAACGGGTACAAATTGTTCTTCTCAGGAACTGTGTATTACACTCAGGGATCTTTAATTTATGGCTCCCACGTGGTTATTCAGATAATGCAGGGATCCCCAACCTTTTTTTTACTCTCAAGTTACATTCAAATGGAAAAAGTGTTAGGGAGCAACACAGGTATTAAAAAATGTATTTGGAGTACCAAATAAGAGCTATGATTGGCTATTTGGTAGCCCCTAATCGGACTGCCAGCCTACAGAAGGCTCTGTTTGGCATTACACATGGTCTTTATGCCTCCAACCCAGGAATTCAAACATAATTACTTGCTTTGAGGCCACTGGGAGCAACATCCAAGGGGTTGGGGAGCAACATGTTACTCTTGAGCCACTGGTTGGGGATCACTATTAAAAGAGAAAACCTTTATGTGCAAGGTCACCATAGGGAAACCATTTAGTCTTCTGAGGCCTGAAACAATATGAAAGTATTTTGGGGCTACTGAGCAGTATGAATACTGGGGAAATCTACTTTTACCCATTATAATCATGGTGTAATGGTATCTGAGTGCAATACAGCAGCAGCTCCAGGCCTTTGGCTCGGTAGCACACAGTGTGGAATGGTTACTTGGCAAAGAAACAAGCGGCAGTAAAGGATAAGCACTCACAGAAGATGCACAAGAGCTGACCGCCTTGGGCGGGGACGGCGGGGAGGAAGACATCCGTGTAAGGACTGGCATGTCGTCATCGGACACGCAGCTCTCGGGCTGCTCTTTCCCCTCTCTGCAGCTGGTTTGCAGGCTAGGCTCAGGCAGGGGAAGGGTTACAGGCACAGACACAGGCATAACAATTGGGGGGACGCTATCCGCCTCGCTCCCCTGCTGCTTCTCTCCTTCCTCCTGCACAAACAATTCAGCCAACAGGATTCTTATAGCCATTATATGAAAAGCCCTAAAGCTGCTCTGATCCACAAGCTCCCATCAAGCTCTTGAGAAATGATGTGGCATTCGCAGCTCTAGAATGAATTGAGGCATTCTGGGAGTTTGTGGATAAGAAAAGAGGGTGAGATGAGGTTAACTAATAATAAATAACTACATTATATTTATCTTATAAAATATCAAAAAACTTTATGTGCAAATTCTAAAGGCAAAGCTGAGATTTAAATAATCTACACATTGATAATAAAATACTAATGAAATAAACCATTTCTACTATGTCCTACTCACTCTTTCAGCTTAGCGTAGGCTGTCTATGTGTCCCAAATTTACCACTGAAAATCTGTAGGGATAAATAGCCCTCCTATTGTGTTATAATCCCTTTACACGAAGCATGCTAGTGAAATCTGACATCATTTGTCGTCATCACAATATAGCCACCAATGGTTTTGCATTAGTATTCTGCAGTACTAAGCATGATTCATAGAAATACTTTTGGAATTACCTGTTAAAGGAAAACTATCCCCCCAGAATGAATACTTAACCAACAGATAGCTTATATCATATTAAGTGACCTATTAAAGAATCTCGCCAAACTGGAATATATATATCAGTAAATATTGCCCTTTTACATCCTTTCCCTTGAGCCGCCATTTAGTGCTGGGCTGTGTGCTCCCTCAGAGATCAGCTGACAGGAAGTGATGCAGCTCTAACTGTAACAGGAAGTAGTGTGGGAGCAAAAGGCAGAACTCTGCCCATTCATTGGCTGATGGGGCCTAGCATGTATGTATGCCTTGGCTTGTTTGTGTGCACTGTGAATCCTATGATGCCAGGGGGCGGCACTTAATTCTTCAAATGGCAGTTTTCTATTTAGGATTACCCAATGAAAATGGTTTATTTAGATGGAGCAGGGATTTACATTGTTTGGGGGTATACAGTGGTGTGAAAAACTATTTGCCCCCTTCCTGATTTCTTATTCTTTTGCATGTTTGTCACACAAAATGTTTCTGATCATCAAACACATTTAACTATTAGTCAAAGATAACACAAGTAAACACAAAATGCAGTTTTTAAATGAGGGTTTTTATTATTTAGGGAGAAAAAAAATCCAAACCTACATGGCCCTGTGTGAAAAAGTAATTGCCCCCTGAACCTAATAACTGGTTGGGCCACCCTTAGCAGCAATAACTGCAATCAAGCGTTTGCGATAACTTGCAACGAGTCTTTTACAGCGCTCTGGAGGAATTTTGGCCCACTCATCTTTGCAGAATTGTTGTAATTCAGCTTTATTTGAGGGTTTTCTAGCATGAACCGCCTTTTTAAGGTCATGCCACAACATCTCAATAGGATTCAGGTCAGGACTTTGACTAGGCCACTCCAAAGTCTTCATTTTGTTTTTCTTCAGCCATTCAGAGGTGGATTTGCTGGTGTGTTTTGGGTCATTGTCCTGCTGCAGCACCCAAGATCGCTTCAGCTTGAGTTGACGAACAGATGGCCGGACATTCTCCTTCAGGATTTTTTGGTAGACAGTAGAATTCATGGTTCCATCTATCACAGCAAGCCTTCCAGGTCCTGAAGCAGCAAAACAACCCCAGACCATCACACTACCACCACCATATTTTACTGTTGGTATGATGTTCTTTTTCTGAAATGCTGTGTTACTTTTACGCCAGATGTAACGGGACACGCACCTTCCAAAAAGTTCAACTTTTGTCTCGTCGATCCACAAGGTATTTTCCCAAAAGTCTTGGCAATCATTGAGATGTTTTTTAGCAAAATTGAGACGAGCCATAATGTTCTTTTTGCTTAAAAGTGGTTTGCGCCTTGGAAATCTGCCATGCAGGCCGTTTTTGCCCAGTCTCTTTCTTATGGTGGAGTCGTGAACACTGACCTTAATTGAGGCAAGTGAGGCCTGCAGTTCTTTAGATGTTGTCCTGGGGTCTTTTGTGGCCTCTCGGATGAGTTGTCTCTGCGCTCTTGGGGTAATTTTGGACGGCCGGCCACTCCTGGGAAGGTTCACCACTGTTCCATGTTTTTGCCATTTGTGGATAATGGCTCTCACTGTGGTTCGCTGGAGTCCCAAAGCTTTAGAAATGGCTTTATAACCTTTACCAGACTGATAGATCTCAATTACTTTTGTTCTCATTTGTTCCTCAATTTCTTTGGATCTTGGCATGATGTCTAGCTTTTGAGGTGCTTTTGGGCTACTTCTCTGTGTCAGGTAGCTCCTATTTAAGTGATTTCTTGATTGAAACAGGTGTGGCAGTAATCAGGCCTGGGGGTGACTACAGAAATTGAACTCAGGTGTGATAAACCACAGTTAAGTTATTTTTTAACAAGGGGGGCAATCACTTTTTCACACAGGGCCATGTAGATTTGGAGTTTTTTTTCTCCCTTAATAACGTAAACCTTCATTTAAAAACTGCATTTTGTGTTCAATTATGTTATCTTTGACTAATAGTTAACGGTTTTTGATGAGCAGAAACATTTAAGTGTGACAAACTTGCAAAAGAATAAGAAATCAGGAAGGGGGCAAATAGTTTTTCACACCACTGTAGTTTCCCTTTAAGTGAGACCCTGCTACCTCTGTTACATGGGTTCTGGGCACACTGTGAGACACGGTTGCCTGAGCAGTTGAGTCTGCAGCAAGCGAACTCCTTTGAGGCCGTACCTGACGGATTATCTGGCAGCACAATACACAGGCACATTGGGTTTGCTGACTTACTTGCTTTAGGCTGGAGGGTCTCACCCCCCCATGGGACCTCAGGTGGCCGTTCAGGGCAGGAAGGCTTTTGAATTCCTTAAAGCACATGGAGCACGTGAGTCGGTTCCTGGAGTCTGGCCTCTCAGAATACACGCCTCTATTTTGACTTTATTTTGAAAGATGAAAACAGAAACAGGGAGAAGACTTGAATGAATTACATGGAGATGGGTATGGAGTACATAAAGGGTAAATGAACCCTTCAACAGACAGAGAGAAATGATTTTGCTCAGCTATGCCTTACCCAAATGTGGCTGGCCTACAATTCCTCGCACAGCCAAATGGTTAAAACACGCTGCTGTCCAGCAATATCAGGGGTCAATTTAACCTTTTATTCTTGAACCAACAAATGTATTTGTAGCTGTAATATTGGTGTGTAGGCGCCATCTCAGTGCATTGTGCCTGAGTCTGAGCTTTCAGCCAGTGCTACACATTAGAACTGCTTTCAGCTAACCTATTGTTTCTCCTACTCCCATGTAACTGGAGGAGTCCCAAGCCGGACTTGGATTTCTTACTATTGAGTGCTATTCTGATACCTACTGGGAGCTGCTATCTTGCTCCCTTCCCATTGTTCTGCTGATCGGCTGCTGGGAGGGGGGAGATATCACTCCAACTTGCAGCGCAGCAGTAAAGTGTGACTGAAGTTTATCAGAGCACAGGTCACATGGCTGTGGCACCCTGGGAAATGAAGAATATGGCTAGCCCCATGTGACATTTCAAAATTAAATATAAAAAAAAAATCTGTTTGCATTCTTAAAAAACAGATTACAATGCAGGATTCTGCTGGAGAAGCTCTATTAACTAATTTTGAAAAAAAACATGTTTTCCCATGACAGTATTCCTTTAAGTGTGCATCACCAGACAAGGGTTATTGTTGGAGAACTGATTTTTCACCATACGACTGAAACGTGGCACAAGGCAGGGGTGTCCTCTAACCCCTCTGTTTTTTAAACTGGGTATTGGCCTGCTAGAACTGAAAATAATGGCTAATAAGGAAACTAAGGGGCTCCATCTGGGGATGTGACTGACAAGGCAGCTGTGTAGTCGGGTGTTTTTCTTGGAAGACAAAGTCTGTTCCTGTGCAGGTACGTCGCTCCAGGGAGTTACAATAACTAAATATAAACCACACCTACGGCTCAATCACTTGTCATACAGAGACTGGCATTTTTAAGTGTCAGGGATCCCACCCCCTAGAACAGGATTATAATTAAGTCATTTTTTATTTTATAATTAAGCTACATTTAATTGCCACTTCATTACTGCATACTTATTGGGTACAAATATATTATACTCCTTGATCCAAAGTGCCAAAAAAATATAGAAATGGAGGCGTCAGTCCAGCTGTAACTGGGCAAATCTAAGTACATTGGGAATACATGAACCAACAGCCCCATTTAACAGTTGTGACATTTAAGAGCAATCCAGGGAGGGGCTCCCCGTGTGGTTTGCTACATAGAAAACACAAGTTAAAATTACAGGAACTACATCTCTATCTATAATCTTTCTGTTAATATTTAGTTGAGGTGTTTAATTAGACTCATGTGACTCAGGCTGCTGCTTTTACTTACTAACGGGGCAGAACTGACGAGTAGGTGGCACTCAGGTTCCTGAATGTCATCTTCTAGCAACTCTCATACCTGAAGATGATGGGAGTTGTAGTTATACAAACTCCAACTCAGGCTGCTGGTTAGACAGTGCTACAGTACAGGTATCGGACCCCTTATCCGGAAACCCGTTATCCAGAAAGCACCGAATTACGGAATGCCCGTCTCCCATAGACTCCATTTTAATCAAATAATTCAAAATTTTAAAACTGATTTCCTTTTTCTATGTAGAAATACAACAGAACCTTTTAATTGATCCCAACTGAGATATAATTAATCCTTATTGGATGCAAAACAATCCTATTTGGTTTAATTAATGTTTTATTGATTTTTTAGTAGACTTAAGGTACTGAGATCCAAATTACGGAAAGACCCCTTATCCGGAATACCCTTGGTCCCGAGCATTCTGGATAATGGGTCCCATACCTGTACAAGGAATAGGATGCCAGGTTTTCTCCACGTGTCCCTTATAACTGATCCAACCCCCACACCCAAGCCGTCCTGCCCATTACTGTATGGACCCGTGTCACTGGATGTGTCTGTATGGACCCGTGTCACTGGATGTGTCTGTATGGACCCGTGTCACTGGATGTGTCTGTATGGACCCGTGTCACTGGATGTGTCTGTATGGACCCGTGTCACTGGATGTGTCTGTATGGACCCGTGTCACTGGATGTGTCTGTATGGACCCGTGTCACTGGATGTGTCTGTATGGACCCGTGTCACTGGATGTGTCTGTATCGTATATTTTACTTACTAAACTCAATGCAATTGAAAAATGTACCTGTGATCTGGTGAAACAGTGGGAAGACTGGCATCTGACACAATCTAAAAAAGAGATACATTTTGGGTGAGAAAATGCAGAAACAAACATTTTGACACAAAAGAAGTAGAAAACCTGCTTTACAACATGCGTCATACAGTCTGGAACACTGAGCACCCGAGGGGTCATTCACCAAAGGGAAGGCAGTGTGCAAAATGCAAGAAACGGGTGAAATCCACGAGAAGTTGGTCAGTAGAGTCATGTAGGTTTATACCCTCAGTGCTGCCCCCAACAGGTTCCTGTTCTTAATGACTGCCCTATGGCAGGACCAGCCTGCACCTACCAACATTGCCCTCTCTCCAGAATACTGGCACCGGTGGCACAGCACTGCCAATCCCTGGGTGCAACCTTGTGCCCCTTACTGCTCTTGCATTTCTGCCTGGGGGTTATGTAAATTACCCCCTCTGCTTTTAGGAACACTATGAAATCTTATGCCAAGTTGCCAGAATATCACAAAGCCTAGCTCAGCTGGATGCTGATGGTTGGAGCAGTGGGCCAACACTAGCCAGGTTTAGCAGGGTAAGGACAGGGCCGGCCTGCACCCACTGGTGGGAGGAGATCATACACACTGGGTATTGTGCAAATATTTAAAATACACAATTTTGCAAAATATAACCCAGTGCTGCTGATCATCAATATATATATTTTATACATTTTTACTGTTCACCTGGATGATCATCATTTAAAGTGGGGCTTTCCCTCCTACTGTGCGTCTGGCAAGGACCATCAGGATATGCCCCCCCCCCCCCCTCATTTGAATCACAGACAGGGACCTGAGAGGATCTATAGGGAGATCCCCACCTATCTGTGTATGAGAGTTATAGTGTGGCCCTTTACCTGAGGCCAGGCAGCAGTAGAAGACGGATGGGTTCCTCTGCTATTCACCATGAATGTAGAGTCCGGTGCCAGGACAGCATGCTGGGAAATGGCGTTTCCAATACCACCCACATCATTATAATTATCTACGGCGTCTACATTTGTAAATCCAACCGCAGTTTCCATGACAACTTGTGGCTGGCTTTCATATGGCTTCTGCTGGCTTGACTCTTGGTGCAGAGACTGCTGCTGCGGCGCCATGTTCTGCTTATACACGTGCCTGAATGGCTGTGAGTTCTGATAGACATACTGCGGCACTGACCCCAGCTGGATGAGCTGCATGGCTTGCGTCTGATCCTGCTGGAAATACTCAGCCTTTTGATTGCAGTCCCTGTGATACGGAGGCGGTTGCATTTGCACGTGATGATGATGCAGCGACTGCAACGTTGGGTGCAGCTCCGGCCTCGGTGTCTGCGAATGGTAATACTGAGGCGCTTGACCTGAGAACTGGCGCTGCTGCTGTATTTCCTGAGAAGCTGCACGTTGCTGCCCCGACTGAGCGGCTTGTATGTAATAATGAGATTGTTGCATTTGCTGCGCTTGCTGCGGCAATACCTGATGAGACTGCATTTGCTGCAAATACTGTTGCCCTTGTTGCATTAAAGACTGTGAATGCATCTGGCTCCCATGCTGAGGGTATTCATAGTAAATATGCTGCTGTGGGTGCTGCATGGCCTGCATCTGGTGCTTCTGGCCCGAATTTGCCTGGTTTGGCTGCATTTGTTGGAACCTTTCCATGGTCGCTGTAAGAGTTTGCTGCTCCGCCCCGGGCTTGACAGAAAGCAGCTGCCTTAGCGCACTCTCACTATCCATTAGAGATGGCTGTTCATGAAGTCCCTGAGATGCGGAAGGATTGCGTAAATTCTGCCGCGCAAATACCTTTGTAAATGAGTCGAGTTTGTGTAAAGCACCGCTGGTCATTTTGGATCGGTTTTCGCTGAGTTGATTAAAACAGGGCAGCTGGAAAGAGTCTATGACTTCACTTTGCGCCTGGGAATTCCACGGCAAGCTTTGGTCGTAGCTGTTTAAATGATTTCTCCCCTGGACGTGGTTGCCAGAACCAGAATAAGTCCAATTGGCCGGCACGGCTGCATCCACAGATCTGACACTTTTAGTAGCTGCGGGCAAAGTGAGATCCCTGGAGTCCTGGGATAAATGAGGAGACGACGAAGAAGACTCTGAGGCATTCGTGTCCAGCGAGTCGTAGCTGTGGTCGAGAGATTGGCTGCTTGCTTCATTCTGTAGTTGTTGAAAGTACAAATGTTCGTTAGTGCCAAGCGCAAGGCTGCCCTTGAATAGCTGCTGATCTTCCATAGTGATCTTCCCCTGATATTCTGGGCATAGGCCCACACAGGATAAAGTCCCTGAGAAACCAGAAACTATATGGCATTAAGTATTCAGTGCACCCATTTATGTGCCCCGGGGCCCTCTGCTTATCCTAAGTGCAGAAGAAAATGGAGTCTGAGCTGCTCAACATCTTCAATAAAGAATAAGCTGTGTGAGATATTCTTGTGTAAAGGCCATCCATCTGCAAAGGCAAAGAGAAACCTCATGATTAGCAATAGCTTGTATAGAAAATATATCGACAAGACATCTGCTGCCGTTCCCATGTAACTGGGTGCTTAGAAACACACAAAAGGGGCCCATTGATCACCATTCTGATTTTTGTGGTTTGAGAGGTTTTTGAAACCAAAGATAAACTCATTATCACCAGGAATGTCTAGTAGGTTAATAAAAAAGTGTCAGGCTGGGCTGAAACCTATACAAACATGCAATATCTTATATCCATAGCTTGGGTTGCTCCACAAGTATCACATTAAAGGGGTAGTTCGGCTTTAAATGAACTTTTAGTAGTTACATAGACATTGATATTCTGAGACAATTTTCAACTGGTCTTAATTTTTTATGGTTTTTCAGTTATTTAGCTTAATGTTCAGCAGCTTTCCAGTTTGGTATTTCAGTAGGTATCTGGTTGCTAGGGTCTAATTTACTCTAGCAACCAGGCAGTAGATCAATAGAGAGACTGAAATATCCACAGGATAGGACCTGCATAGAAAGATAATTAATAAAAAGTAAATATAACAATTAAATTGTAGCTTCTGAGCAATACAATACTCTAAAGAATAAAAATAAATGATGGAAACCAATTGCAAGGTTGCTGGGAATAGGGTGCTCTATAACGTACTTAAAGTTAACTTAGAGGTGAACCAAACCTTTAATAAAGCTTTTCACTTCCATATTAATTTTATCACGTTGTAGAGGAATTCCAAAACAATTTGCAACTGGTCTTTATTTTTTATTCTTGGTGTTAGGGACCGACCTGTGATTTGGTTGCCAGGGTTTCACTTGCCCTAGTGACCACGCGTGGGGTTTAAATTGGGAGACTGGAAAACAAACAGGGCAGAGTCTGGATGGCAAAATATCTGAAACACAATCACTGTGTCTTGCTGTAAAGTTTCTAGCTATATTCATATGAAGGCTTAAGTTCTCCTTTAGAGAAGTTTGCCCACTTTTCATAACAACCAGACTGTGGTTTGAATGGGGGATTGGAAGATGAGTCTGGAGAGAAAGTTATTCAACAAATTCAGTAATTCAATTACCAGGCATTGATGGCCCATAGCCATACTCTACATCACAGACGCTAAATGGTAAAGTAGGGTTGCCACCTGTATGGTTTTGACCCAGACAGCCTGGTTTTTGGTAGGGCTGTCCAGCTCAAAACTACCTGCCGATTTACCCAATTTGGAAAACGGGCAGGATTCTATAACATTAACGTGGCGATTAGCCAAACGCTGTGTCATAGCCCCGCCCCCGTGACATCACGCCCCGCCTCCATGGCCGGAATTCCCAGGCAGGAGAGATGGCAACCCTATGGTAAAGCCTGCAAAATCTTACAAAATGAGCTTAAACTAATCTCATAAAATCAATATCTGCATCATACTAACGGTTATTTCCAAGATAGATTTCCCTTTTAAAATATGAATTAAGAAGGTGATGAATTGAGAAGCAACAGGCAGAGAGGTCGCTGGAGAGGGGGCCGAGCAGGGAAAAAGGCTGAAAAGTTGGAGTTGTGTCCCAGCAATTTCCAACAGAAGTGCAGACCTGTCTTACGGTTATTCTGATTGTTTTCACATTTAGGACTAAACTACAAAGCTAAGGAAAGGTTTGTAATTGGGAAGTGGAAATTATATCTAAATGCCATGAACAGACAAATGAGACAGAGGGCTCAACGAGGAGTCAGCTGATGAAACAACTGGGCACCGGTAAAAGTCACCGTAACTAATACTGTATGTATGAATTATAGCTACTATGTTATCCAGAATGCTCGGGACCTAGAGGTTTTCACATAAGGGATCTTTCTGTAATTTGGGTGACCATACCTTAAGGCAGGGATCCCCAACCTTTCTTACTCGGGAGCCACAGTCAAATGTAAAAAGACTTGGGGAGCAACACAAGCACCATAAAAGTTCATGGAGGAGCCAAATAAGGGCTGTGATTGGCTATTAGGCAGCCTCTATGCACCCTATCAGCTTACAGAGGGCTTTATTTGGTAGGAAATCTTGTTTTTATTCAACCAAAACTTGCCCCCAAGTCAGGAATTCAAAAATAACTCCCTGGTTTGGGGGCACTGAGAGCAACATCCAAGGGTTTGGGGAGCAACATGTTGCCCTGAGCCACTGGTTGGGGATCACTGCCTTAAGGCAACTAAAAAATATTTTCAACATTAAATAGGAATGTTTTAGCCATAAATGCTCAGGAAAGTACTGAGCCCTGCACCAAGCGTACGTTACTGGTACCTAATGGCAATACAAGATGCTCTCACTGACCCAATGGGAGCTGTAGCTGAGGGAAAGCAGCTAAAGGAGAAAGAAACACATCTTACCTCTACATTCATAAAAGCTGTGGTGGAATATTGCTTCGTTTTCCCTTGACTTCCATCTAATTTTCTAATGAATGCATCTGTTAAAAAAAGGAAAATGTATCATTATTTTTCCATATGATGTTTGTGGCTGCTCTCAGCGAACCCGGATCTGCCGGTGAGAGCAACACTCTTTCACACTAAAACTGGACAAAAACCCTTTCAATAGGACAATTATATTAAAGGAATACTGTCATGGGAAAACATGTTATTTTCAAAACGCATCAGTTTTTAGATTTAATTTTGAAATGTCACATGGGGCTAGCCATATTCTTCATTTCCCAGGGTGCCACAGCCATGTGACCTGTGCTCTGATATACTTCACTCACACTTTACTGCTGCGCTGCAAGTTGGAGTGATATCCCCCCTCCCCCCCCCAGCATCCAATCAGCAGAACAATGGGAAGGGAGCAAGATAGCAGCTCCCAGTAGGAATCAGAATAGCACTCAATAGTAAGAAATCCAAGTCCGGCTTGGGACTCCTCCAGTTACATGGGAGTAGGAGAAACAATAGGTTAGCTGAAAGCAATTCTAATGTGTAGCGCTGGCTCCTTCTGAAAGCTCAGACTCAGGCACACTTTACTGCTGCGCTGCAAATTGGAGTGATATCCCCCCACTTCCAGCAGTCGATCAGCAAAACAATAGGTGAAAGTAAGAATTCACAAATACGTTTCTTAAAATCCCATAGGAAGGAATAGAACTTGGGTGAGTTTTTATGTATTAAGCTCTAAATTCACATTTTGACAAATCTGCCCTTAAACTTTGGTCAGTCTTTGGGTGCCTATTAGCAAAATCCCCTTTACTGAGGGTGGTCCAAACTGTTTTAAATTTTATAAGAAACTGGCATCAGTCTGGCTGTAATGGCACAACAGAGGAGAGGGCAGACACTTTTAACTCCAGTAAAGTAGGCTTACACAGGCGTTTCTTTATTACATTATTATAAAGCCTATCATTTGGGTTTTTTATGGATCATACCAATCACCAACATTCTCTTCTATTTTATAACAACTACTTTTCTATTTTTTTATTATGTATGGGAACAAATGCACATTGTGTTATTTTGTATTCCACAATAACAAATGTTTTATATTGTTATTATAACATTATACTATTTGCCTCATTCGGGCAGAAGAGCACAGCCATACAAACAATGATGGGATTAACTTCCCCGTGAAACTGGGTGAAATAGAAAACAATGAACAGATTAACTTGCCCTTGAAAATGTGTCAAGGACAGGCTGTCACTGACTATTTTATTCCTCTACTATTCTCAGTCTCCATTTTTTTTTTTTTGCCAAAAATAGTTGACTAAATGTTAATAAATCACGAATGATCTGAGTTGTTTTAGAAAAACATTTTTTGGGGAAAATTTTCAATAAATTTTTCGAGAAACAATATCTGAAAAATCGAGTAGGAAACCATTCGTAAATCTCAAAAATATCTAGAAGTTAAAAATAAACAATTTTTTCTCAAAATTGCTTAGTAAATGTGCCCCATAGTGTTAAAAGCAGTGATAAATTCTACCATCCTGGGCAAATACCCTGTTTTATATTAATACATCAAAGTACGTTAATACACACCAAATGTACTTCTTGATTCTTTAATAGAAAAAATAAATCAATAATTAGCTAAATGGCCTCGGCATGGAACGGTTATGTAAGTGGATATTCAGACAAATCTGGTTTAAAGGCTTACAGAAGCCATGCCTACTCCAGTAATTATACTGCTTGGGTTATCCATGCACATATACCTGGGAGCGTATTGTTACTTTGGCACCGCAGCTAATTACAGGAAAAGTAGGGCACAACATTGTACAATCCTCTCGCACACCCTAATAACAATAACGTATCAGTGTTACCTGCTCGCTCTTATCTGCAATATGTCCAGCACCTGTTTCCCTTCAGGGGGGCCGGATTCTGGATTAAATATTTGGCCTATTATGACTCTATAGCAACAATTATTTTAGACATTCAGGTTCAGAGTTGCTCTGGAGTAGAGATATTGGTGTCTCATAACTGCTGTCTGAGGCAGGGAGAGGATTAAACATCACAGGTATGGGATCTGTTATCTGGATATCTATTATCCACAAAGCTCTGAATTATGGGAAAGCCATGTCCCATAGACTCCATTTTAATCAAATAATGCAAAATGCCCTTTTCTCTGTAATAATAAAACAGTACCTGTACTTGATCCCAACTAAGATATAATTACCCCTTATTGGGGCAGAACAGCCCTATTGGGTTTATTTCATGGTTAAATGATTCCCTTTTCTCTGTAATAATAAAACAGTACCTGTACTTGATCCCAACTAAGATATAATTACCCCTTATTGGGGGCAGAACAGCCCTATTGGGTTTATTTAATGGTTAAATGATTCCCTTTTCTCTGTAATAATAAAACAGTACCTGTACTTGATCCCAACTAAGATATACAGTGGTGTGAAAAACTATTTGCCCCCTTCCTGATTTCTTATTCTTTTGCATGTTTGTCACACAAAATGTTTCTGATCATCAAACACATTTAACTATTAGTCAAAGATAACACAAGTAAACACAAAATGCAGTTTTTAAATGAGGGTTTTTATTATTAAGGGAGAAAAAAAATCCAAACCTACATGGCCCTGTGTGAAAAAGTAATTGCCCCCTGAACCTAATAACTGGTTGGGCCACCCTTAGCAGCAATAACTGCAATCAAGCGTTTGCGATAACTTGCAACGAGTCTTTTACAGCGCTCTGGAGGAATTTTGGCTCACTCATCTTTGCAGAATTGTTGTAATTCAGCTTTATTTGAGGGTTTTCTAGCATGAACCGCCTTTTTAAGGTCATGCCACAACATCTCAATAGGATTCAGGTCAGGACTTTGACTAGGCCACTCCAAAGTCTTCATTTTGTTTTTCTTCAGCCATTCAGAGGTGGATTTGCTGGTTTGTTTTGGGTCATTGTCCTGCTGCAGCACCCAAGATCGCTTCAGCTTGAGTTGACGAACAGATGGCCGGACATTCTCCTTCAGGATTTTTTGGTAGACAGTAGAATTCATGGTTCCATCTATCACAGCAAGCCTTCCAGGTCCTGAAGCAGCAAAACAACCCCAGACCATCACACTACCACCATCATATTTTACTGTTGGTATGATGTTCTTTTTCTGAAATGCTGTGTTACTTTTACGCCAGATGTAACGGGACATGCACCTTCCAAAAAATTCAACTTTTGTCTCGTCGGGCCACAAGGTATTTTCCCAAAAGTCTTGGCAATCATTGAGATGTTTTTTAGCAAAATTGAGACGAGCCATAATGTTCTTTTTGCTTAAAAGTGGTTTGCACCTTGGAAATCTGCCATGCAGGCCGTTTTTGCCCAGTCTTTTTCTTATGGAGGAGTCGTGAACACTGACCTTAATTGAGGCAAGTGAGGCCTGCAGTTCTTTAGATGTTGTCCTGGGGTCTTTTGTGGCCTCTCGGATGAGTTGTCTCTGCGCTCTTGGGGTAATTTTGGTCGGCCGGCCACTCCTGGGAAGGTTCACCACTGTTCCATGGTTTTGCCATTTGTGGATAATGGCTCTCACTGTGGTTCGCTGGAGTCCCAAAGCTTTAGAAATGGCTTTATAACCTTTACCAGACTGATAGATCTCAATTACTTTTGTTCTCATTTGTTCCTCAATTTCTTTGGATCTTGGCATGATGTCTAGCTTTTGAGGTGCTTTTGGTCTACTTCTCTGTGTCAGGTAGCTCCTATTTAAGTGATTTCTTGATTGAAACAGGTGTGGCAGTAATCAGGCCTGGGGGTGACTACAGAAATTGAACTCAGGTGTTATAAACCACAGTTAAGTTATTTTTTAACAAGGGGGGCAATCACTTTTTCACACAGGGCCATGTAGATTTGGAGTTTTTTTTCTCCCTTAATAACGTAAACCTTCATTTAAAAACTGCATTTTGTGTTCAATTATGTTATCTTTGACTAATAGTTAACGGTTTTTGATGAGTAGAAACATTTAAGTGTGACAAACATGCAAAAGAATAAGAAATCAGGAAGGGGGCAAATAGTTTTTCACACCACTGTATATAGTTACTATGTCTATGAAGGATCTCATACACCCAGGTCACTTGGATAAGTAGTGAAACATTTTCAATCCAACTCCAGTTGTTTTAGACTTAGTGCTACTAATTACTCTATATATATATACAGTTAAAGAAAGAAATGCGTAGATCTTAACAAGCGCATTAACAGCACATGTGCAATTACCTTCTTATCTAGCATCTAAATGTCGCTTTTCCTGACAATGCCTAAGCCACAAGAATACACCGAAACTGTCACATACTATAACCAGAAATAGGAGTATGACATTAAATTGTGTTATTGAGCAGAAATACATGCAGTTTTGTGCACTGATACAAACACCAAGGGAAAGTGAGTATATAACTCACATATACAATAAGCTTAAGGGGGAACTCCAGCTTCTGAACCAAAATTTGTTAAAGAGCCCCACACAACTCAGAAACCCCTAATATCCCTATCACTGTCATCTGTTATTTCATAAATAGGAATAAATACCATTTTTATATGCTGAAATCCAGCTGCAAAACAGTTCTTCTCTTTCTGCATCATTTGAAATCCTGGCAGGGGAGGAGGGACTAAACTACTGATGTTACAAATTGTAACAACTTCTCCACAGCTTACAGACAGCATGCAGGAACTACATAACCCACAATGCATTGCCCTGTGATGTTCCTTTCCTTATTGACATCACATGTGCAGGGAATTGTGGGATTGGGAGAACGCAGGCTGAGGACAGGTGACTACTGTTACATTGAGTCACAAAGTAGCCAGCCAGATCAGCAGGGGAACAGGGGGCGGGGCTTAGGGAACTGTTTCAAACCATATTATTACATTAAAAATCATGAAGGCTGCATAATTTTTAACTGATGTGTATTGCAAAGTTGCTTACATTATCCAGTAGAATTAAAGGAGAAGGTAAGGCATTTTGGCATTTTAATGCCAATAGATTAGGAGAAGGAAAGGTAAAAAGTAAGTAAGCTTTATCAGAAAGGTCCTTGCAGCTCTCACCTCTCTCCCTTCTCCTGCTCCTTTCTCCCATAAGAATTCACTCCCCCTCCCATCAGTATGTGTAATCTGAGCTACCAGGGGCTAGTGCTGCCCACTGAAGCTACTGGGATCAAGCTAAAATGGCAGCTGCTATCTTAAACAAACAGAGGGAGCTTCTAGGGCTCTTTACTCAGGTATGGTAAAGCTTTCTACAGAATAAATATAGTGTTCTAGGTGGCACTAATGTGGCAAATCTATTGGCAGTAAAATGCCGAA
Organism: Xenopus tropicalis; assembly: GCF_000004195.4. Taxonomy (NCBI): domain Eukaryota; kingdom Metazoa; phylum Chordata; class Amphibia; order Anura; family Pipidae; genus Xenopus; species Xenopus tropicalis. Next base: position 15,108,803 of record NC_030681.2, read on the forward strand.
ATGACTTTCCTTCTCCTTTAAAATACTGGGATCTGTTTAATATCAATGTGATCAAGGTTTTTATTCAGAAATTGTGGCGGTTATTTTAATGATTTACTTCTGAAGGCGACGGTGAGTCAATGGTTATCAAGGGGCTGTAACTGTAACCCCACTTCTCATAGTCATTTAGGCTGAAAAAACAACTTCAGTTTTTAAAGGGGATGTACACTTCTTTTGCAAAGTCTTTCCCAAGTGGTAGCCAATAGAATGCACTTACCCAAACTCTTGAGTTTCTGCTCAGATACAGATCTGAGTTTCACTCAACTGCAGAGATTAGCAGCAGGGAAAGATTCAGTCGGGATAGTTCTGCATTAATAGTGTTTGCACGTGCCCTGGCTCTCATCATTCATCTGCCTGGTGTTACTGCTACGGAGTGCCAAATAGGAGTAACGCTAAGCAAACAAGTGGGGATGAGACCGGAGGCATGTACTCAAGTACTTAAAGCAATACTGTCATGGGAAAACATGTGTTTTTTCAACACATCAGTTAATAGAGCTTCTCCAGCAGAATCCTGCATTGTAATCTGTTTTTCATAAACACAGTTTTTTTATGCTTAATTTTGAAATTTCCCATGGGCCTAGTCATATTCTTAATTTCTCATGGTGCCACAGCCATGTGACCTGTGCTCTGATAAACTTCACACTTTACTGCTGCGCTGCAAGTTGGAGTGATATCCCCCCCCCTCCCCAGCAGCCGATCAGCAGAACAATGGGAAGGGAGCAAGATAGCAGCTCCCAGTAGGTATCAGAATAGCACTGAATAGTAAGAAATCCAAGTCCGGCTTGAGACTCCTCCAGTTACATGGGAGTAGGAGAAACAATAGGTTAGCTGAAAGCAGGTCTAATGGGTAGCGCTGGCTGAAAGCTCAGACTCGGGCACAATGCACTGAGATGGCGCCTACACACCAATATTACAGCTATAAATACATTTGTTGGGTTAAGAACAACATTTTAAATGGTAGAGTGAATTATTTGCTGTGTAAACGGTGTAATTCAAAAATAAAAAGTGCCCCATAAAAATCATGACAGAATCCCTTTAATGATATAATGACCTCACTTTCTCCAGAGCGGTTACCTGAACGTGGGGACCAGGTCTCATTTAATATTAATGAGAAAATGTTGTTAAATGAATAAGGAAAAGTCAATTTTGGAAAGTCCTAGCTTTTCAAAAAAGAGGCCCCTGTGCATAGATGATCTAAAAGAAAGAAAAAGGAAACCCGTCTGTGGCACCTACTGATTTTATTTAAAAGGGAACTCCACCCAAACACAACTTAAGCTTTTTGAAAAACAAACAGAATTACAAGCAACTCTGCAATATACATCAATTAAACAATATGTAGCCTTTTTATGGTTTTTGTAATGTAATACAGGTATTGGACCCCCTTATCCAGAAACCCATTATCAAGAAAATTCTGAATTACGGAAAGGCCATCTCCCATAGACTCCATTATAAGCAAATAATTCTAATTTTTAAAAATGATTCCCTTTTCTCTGTAATAATAAAACAGTACCTGTACTTGATCCCAACTAAGATATAATTACCCCTTATTGGGGGCAGAACAGCCCTATTGGGTTTATTTAATGGTTAAATGATTCCCTTTTCTCTGTAATAATAAAACAGTACCTGTACTTGATCCCAACTAAGATATAATTACCCCTTATTGGGGCAGAACAGCCCTATTGGGTTTATTTAATGGTTAAATGATTCCCTTTTCTCTGTAATAATAAAACAGTACCTGTACTTGATCCCAACTAAGATATAATTACCCCTTATTGGGGGCAAAACAGCCCTATTGGGTTTATTCAATATTTAAATTATTTTTAGCAGACTTAAGTTATGGAGATCCAAATTACGGAAAGATCCCTTATCCGGAAAACCCTGGGTCCCGAGCATTCTGGATAACAGGTCCCTTACCTGTAGTATGATTTGGAATATGGTTACCCCTGTTTTCATGCTGATCTGGCTGACTACTACTCAGCCTGCTCCCACCCAATCCCACAATTCCCTGCTCACGTGATGTCAATAAGGAAAGGAACATCCCAGTGCAATGCATTGTGGGTTATGTAGTTCCTGTCTGTAAGCTGTGGGGAAGTTACAATTTGTAACATCAAATTCTTAGTCCCTCCTCCCCTGCCGGGATTTCAGATGATGCAGAAAGAGAAGAACTGTTTTGCAGCTGGATTTCAGCATATAAAAATGGTGTTTATTCATACTTTTTGAAGAAACAGATTATAGTGACGGGTATATTTGGGATTTCTGTGTTTTATGGGACTCTTAAACACATTTTGGTCCGGAAGCTGGAGTTCCCCTATAATTTATAATAAAATCCCTCCTACTATAGCTAACAAGGGGAAGGTGTGCTCAAGCACTACATTTTACACCATTAGGCAGGGGTGCAATGAGATAATGACCACAACATACATATAAACAACAACATTAATGTCCTCTATACATTGCTAATGGGTGAGTGCAGAGGGTCTTTTGTTGTTGTTTGAATCCTTCCTACTACTTTAAAATAACCGAAAATATTCCCAAGACTCCTGGGCCCCCAGCAGCTGCTGGGTATATTATTTATTTTGTGTAGAAAGTACAGTAAATATGACTATAAGGGGCACATTTACAAAAATGTGTTTTTTTTTCTGCCCTTGAAAGTCGTTTAAACTCGAAATGGTATAAATTCGAAAATCACGAATTTTTCAAGTTGAATGTATTGTTAAAACTCGACTTTAAACGGACGTTCGTTTCCATGAATCCTCTTTATTTTTCCCAAACAGCCATTTTAGTAGCATTGAGGCTTATTCTTGGAAAACAATAATATTTTACACTGGGTGAAACTGAAAACAATGAGGGGGTTAACTTTCCCTTGAAAATGTGTGAAATAGAAAACAATGAAGGGATTAACTTGTCCTTGAAAAATGTGTCACTGACTATTCTATTCCTCTGCTAATCTAAGCCTCCATAGGACTCAATGGTACTTGACTTATCTAGAAGAAATAATTCGACTTTATCCCCAAATTGCTCGGTAAATGTGCCCCTAATAGTCAGTATTTACACCAGTGTGTCCCTCTATGCGCTATGGATATCACTTGAGTTAGATTTTCCATTTTTGGTTGCGGATTCTGCTTCACTGACTGAGGCTTTTACATAACGACAGCTTTGTAGCGGCAGAGATGACAAACTACGGTCAAGGAAGTGACCTACATTTTTGTGCTTTATCATAATACTGTCTGTCTTGCTGTCTTCTGTAGATTCTCTTCCAAAATGACTGAGCAGTAAATAAAGCAAAACCCTTTTACCAGAAGACGTGCAGAAATGCCCTTGTTACTTACATCAAAATTACCGGGCCAATAAAAGCCGCCTACTCGGTACCAGACACCTAGCTTGGCCAAACTGGGCTTACATTTATTTGTTTGGCAACCTCAGTAAATCTTGCATTGTATGGTCACCCACGTGGTGGTCTAAAGTCTATAATTATGTGTCTACTATACTAGGGGTCCCCAACCTTTCTTAATCGTGAGACACAGTCAAATATAAAAAGACTTGGAGAGCAACACAAGCACCATAAAAGTTCATGGAGGAGCCAAATAAGGGCTGTGATTGGCTATTAGGCAGCCTCTATGCACCCTATCAGCTTACAGGGGCTTTATTTGGTAGGAAATCTTGCCCCCAAGTCAGGAATTCAAAAATAACTCCCTGGTTTGGGGGCACTGAGAGCAACATCCAAGGGGTTGGGGAGCAACATGTTACCCCGGAGCCACTGGTTGGGGATCACTGTAACAGTTCATTTACTTTATTACAATACTAAATGCAATGCTTTGTTGAAAGACACACGTGCTAAAATAGTATATATATATAGTTTATATAGTATATAAACTTATTCTGGTGGTATTTCTCTTTAATGTGACATTCAGACAAGGTTATTTCAAAGAGCTTATGATTAACAACCAGCTAAAAAGCCAAGCTAACCAAACCACTGCAAGCCAACAGGTATTCGCTAAATTCGACATTGGAGACGGAGAAAGCGGGTCCTGGTACCAAAAACACTGTGGTTTCTTCATTATACTTCTAAGCACAAAACGACATACGTTGTACCTAACAAAGAACCTACTTATATTATTTATATGCAGAGACCCTCGTTTAAACAAAACTCTCTCTCGAGAATCCTGTATATAGCCTTTTATTTTGTCATTAACGTTAGAATATTGTGGTTTCTCTCGAGTAACCACACAGCGTGTTGTATCTGTGTAACTCTATTCTGTGCTGCGTTTGATGTGTACACACAGACTCCCTATAGCGTGAATGAAACTTTCCACTGGTGTCATCCACACAGGTCTCACACTGACCATACTATATAGTGTGAATACAAATGAATATCTACTTTTAAAAGACAAGAGAATATGGTTTGTATGCATTATGCAGGTATAACAATCTACAATATATACTGTCCAGTTGTGAACAAAATAAGTACACCCCATGGCATTTTTTATCACCATTTTAGCACCCTTTATATATTACGGTCCACTGTGTAATTTAAATAAACATTATACAACATGAACAATTCTGTATGTGACAAATCAAATATACTCCCTATGTTTATCACTAGCTGAAACATGCTACTGGATTCACCGGATTAGGTATAAGTGATTAAAAACCCAAGATAAATCTGCCTTATTTTTTGTTTGCTTTTCGACTAGTTGTTAAATTAAGTGGTATCACCATGAAAAAGCTCCCCGCGGCCTATAGGAAGAAAGTTATATAGAAAGGAATATAAAAGGTCTCCAAACAGTTGCACATCAATCATTCCACTGTCTAGAAGATTTCAAAATGTCAACTAGCCCAGTCCAAGCCCATCCCAGCAAGTTCAGCCTGAGAGCAGAATGCAAGAAGATGAATAAAAAGTCCCTAGAAAGAGATCCAGGATTTCATCTGCTGGTAGCTCTTGCCACTATCGATGGCCATTACAAACTGACTGGACAACCTAGATTTGCATGGGAAGTGTACCAGCAGGAACCTTTGCAAACCAGAAAGAACGTCATGGCAAGACTAATGTTTGCCCATGAACACCTAGAAAAACATCTTGAATGATGTGTTCTAGACAGACCAGCAAAAATTATTTGTCCACGGTACCAGAAGATGTGCGGCAAAATTTAAAAACCGTCATTTCATCAGAAGAACCTGAAACTAACCATAAAGCTAAGGTGTGATTTGGGGCTGCTTTGCTGCATCAGGCCCTGGGCAGTTCAGCATCACTGAATTTACTATAAATTCTTCATTGTACCAGAGGGTGATTGAAGCTCAACCAAAATGCTTGAAGTTCAACCAAAAGTAGAACTTGCAACATGACAATGACCCTAAACATTCCAGTAAATCCACCAAGGAATGGCTAAAAAGTAAAAGAAATGGAGGGTTCTGGAACAGAAAGGATTTAAATTCCATCGAGATACATCAAACATACAAATTACACGCAAAAACAACCATCGTTCTTTGGTGCAAATAGTTTGACTCTTTCAAATCTGACTGATTTCTGGTATAACACCCTACCAGTTTTTTAATTACCCCAAAAGAATAAGCTCTGCATTAATCTTATGGTGGCCATACACGTACCAATTACTCCACTGACATTCAGGGCTGAATCGTCAGATATAGAGGTAGAAACAACAGGGATTCTACCTCTACTGATTCAGCCCTAAACGCAATCTTTTGTCCTGCCTGATCGACAAGACGACCATTATCCGAAGCTTTTGCAATATCGGCCGTCTCGTCGATCCACCATAAACACAGCAATTATCTTACAATATGGGGTTTTGTATGATAATATCGGTGCGGGTATGGCCAGCTTTAAAATAACACCAGTTTGTGGGGGACTTAAGGGAAATGGTTCTATTATTTTGTGCATTGTGTCGTGTCATAAATAAGGTTAGAAAATAATAGTACATTGTAATTAAATGTTTTTCCATTTTATGATACTGTTTTTTTGTTTTTAAAGGAGACTGCAAGTCAAAATGTAAAAAGCATACAGCCCAATAGTCCTCCTATTGTTTAGTAAAAACGCCACACTTTTGGCTCACCTAATCACATATTTACTCAGTCACACTTACTGCACATTTTCTAGAACAGGCAGCCATCTCTAAAAAGGTATTCTCCCTTCCTTTCCCTCCTTGCTTCATACTGCACATGTGTTTAATTCCCTTCCCCCCTCCCCTCTGCCAGATCCGCTTCTGATTGGCTGGTGGGCATGTGTAGCTCAGAACAGGAGACAGGATCAAGTTACACACATGCTCAGAGAATAGGAAGGCTGCCGCTGGCACCTACAGGAAGGGGAGAGAGATTTCAGTGATGTCACTGTAGGCTTCACACTGTAGGCTGCCAGCACCATATCTCAGAGAAGCAAGCAGGGATCTGGGAATTTAGATATGCATTAAGTGCTTAAAAAGAATGCCTTTAGACTTACTTTTAATTTATATTAACCTTTCATTGTCCTTTAACCTAATTTGGTTCTATACATACAGTATCATGCCTTATTTAAATAAAATCTAGAAGATTGGATCCCCAAATAAGATGGGATTCCCAGTCTCCTACCCTACTTTGCTCTATTTCGTACCCCTATTTTTTTCCTTCCCTTTACCCATACCCTCTGGAAATTCCAGTCTTCTAAACCACCTACATTCATTCTCTTCCCTTTTCCCCACTTTCCATCTCACAGAAGTCAATCCAACTAAGGGCATCTTGATACATGTTATTTTTATTAATGATGGTACAGCACAGAGTGTCTGTACAACTTTAATCCTTCGAAAAAATTCAACAACAATGGTGTCAAATCAGCCTGTGAGAATTGGGCAGCTCCAGTAGGCTGGCACCCTTACACCATTTTGGTCTGGCACTACAAAAATGTCAATTTGTCATTAGCAAAAGAGAATCCACCTAACCTGTGAAATATATGATATAATAAGGCATAAACTGCAGCACAATGCAAAAACCACTATAAATAATCAAAGGAACAGCATGTGGCAAAGTGAGTTCCTGTGTGTCACAAAACCATAACAAGTTCTAAGTATAAACACCTGGAAACCACCAGTGTGGAGAGGCAATGTGAGGAAACGGCAAGCGCTATTTATGTTTGCAAAGTAAGACAAGGTGGAGAGGGCTATGATACTGTTGGGAGTTGTATGGTGAAAGCTACACACACAAAGGGATGGGGGTTCAATCAGATCTGTAGCTCAGTGCTCTATGGGGGCAAGGGTGCAACGTTTTGATTGGCAGACACTGTATGCATTGCTAATATATTCCCGCCAACAGGTAGAGGAAAAAAGCACTAAAATATACATAAAGCAAGTTCCTCATCATGGATACAACAGAAGAGCCCTATGCCCCGAGTGAGAGAGAATATATAAAACAAAGAGTGAGGGATATACTATAAGCTTGCTTTCTATTTACACAAACACTATTTACTATATAAAATGTAAGTTTTTGCAACTTAACAAATCTTTTCAGTGAATTTTTAGCAGGCTTGCAAGATTTTAGCCACTAGGGTATAATACAATGTGGCTGCTCAAAGCAGGAGAACAATTTCTAATGAACAATCAGTGGGATAAAAAAAATTGAACTGCTGGAAAAAATGCCAGTAGAATTCCCAAACCCCCCAATCCCACCTATACTCTCTACTGGAAATTATACGACTGGAGGAGTAGACTAGAGCTTTCAATAAGTGAATCACGCTAAATTCTCTATCCTTCCTGTATTGTCTGTAAATCATTTCAATGCATCGGAATAGAATTTACTTTATGTAACTGAATATACTACTAATGTGTATTTGGTTCTTTGCTACTTTATATAAATATATATACAGTGGCTATAATACCTGATAACATACAAGTGAGACCATTTAAAACATTTTATATATGAAATGATTCAGTCAGTATTGCTTCTGTAATGCTCCAATCTGTCGGATATCTCTAAAGGAGAAGGAAAGGTAAATACTAAGGAAGCTTTATCAGAAAGGTCTATGTAAATACAGACATAAACACTCACAGAAAAGGATTTATCTTCTTCTTTTATGGACAGATAATCTTTGGTATCAGACTTCCTTCTCTCAGAAAAAATCCTTCAGGGCACTGCACGGGTCTGTTCAGTTTGCTCCTCTCTCCCCCTCCCTTCTCCTCCTCCCCCTCCCATCTCTCCCCTCCTTCCCAACTGTGCTGTAATCTGAGCTACCAGCAGCTAGAGCTGCAGCACAGAAGTTACTGAGACCAAGCTAAAATGGCTGCTTAGCTTTCTGCATAATAAACATAGCGCTCTAGTTTGCACTTTTGTGGCTAATTTATTGGCACTAAAATGCCAAAATGTCTTTGCTTCTCCTTTAAGATCATTCTTCGAGTCGCCAACTTTACAAAACATCAATATACCTGCCAACAGTCTCAAATTTTCCAGAGCAGATCTGAGAAAAAGTTTGTTGGTCAACAATGGGCAGGGTGTGGAGATTTTCTGGAAAGTAACTGGATGTAATGGGACATGGACAAACAGATAGCGGTTGTTAACAAAAAAGTCCCATGACTGGGTTTAGATATATTGGTAATCATGCATAGATATAAATGACATGTTACGTGAAAAATATTTACATTTCCTAGTTGACCCCTGCTTGGTCTAATGGCAGACCTTCTGTATTAACACCTGCAAACAGCTTCTCAATGCCTTTGTGTAACCACCAATGAAATGATCAAGGTTAATAGCAAACAAAGCACTCACACAATCACTAAGGTTAACACACTCAGTTACAATAGAAACAAACAAAATGTACGTGTCTCTTCTATACAAAACAAAGTTCATAAACTTTACTTGTTATACAGGTTGCGTTATAAACTGATGAATTTTATACTGCGTATGGACGCTACCAAGCAGTACCATGTAGGCCAGAGTTCCCCAACCTTTCTTACTCGTAAGCCACAGTCATAAGTAAAAAGACTTGGGGAGCAACACAAGCACCATAAAAGTTCATGGAGGAGCCAAATAAGGGCTGTGATTGGCTATTAGGCAGCCTCTATGCACCCTATCAGCTTACAGGGGCTTTATTTGGTAGGAAATCTTGTTTTTATTCAACCAAAACTTGCCCCCAAGTCAGGAATTCAAAAATAACTCTGGTTTGGGGGCACTGAGAGCAACATCCAAGGGGTTGGGGAGCAACATGTTGCCCCTGAGCCACTGGTTGGGGATCACTGCTGTAGGCTATTCCATTTTTACTGCTACGAATGTGAATGCTGCTAGTTGCTCTAAATCAGAAAGCAGTGCAGCCATGAACACACTAGGAACATTGATCGTCTTCCCCTTTATTCTCTATTGAGAAATTCTTTAAAGCATCTCCATGAGGGTGTTTAAAGGTATAATTTCCAACGTCAAAGATCTCTACAATAAGAAGCCTTCCACAAAGGGAGCCCTCTGTCCTCAAAGCCCCCTTCAATATCAGCCCCTTGCTGGCTCTAAACCAGTGATCCCCAACCAGTGGCTCAGGGGCAACATGTTACTCACCAACCCCTTGGATGTTGCTCTCAGTGCCCCCAAACCAGGGAGTTATTTTTGAATTCCTGACTTGGGGGCAAGTTTTGGTTGAATAAAAACAAGATTTCCTACCAAATAAAGCCCCTGTAAGCTGATAGGGTGCATAGAGGCTGCCTAATAGCCAATCACAGCCCTTATTTGGCTCCTCCATGAACTTTTATGGTGCTTGTGTTGCTCCCCAAGTCTTTTTACATCTGACTGTGGCTCACGAGTAAGAAAGGTTGGGGATCCCTGTCTCTAAAGTGAAAAAGCTAAAGTACTTATTCGCTCGGGAAGGGGGATGAGAATGAAAGGGAGAAATGTATGTATTTCCTTTTAAATTTGGATTTCACTTTTTGATTTTGTTGTTAATAGACCAAATGATCCAGTCCTTCTACTATTTAAGTTATTTATATTCCACTGGTACTAAAACCACTATAACATAAAATAATGTAAGAATAACATCATCCACATCATACTGAAAGTTATCACTGAGGTGAACTAATACATTTCCCCTAAGTCAGGCTGCCGCGCAGTAGCACGGAGAAGCAGCTGCCCCTTAAGCTTTACTTCTCTGCTATGACCGGGACCTAGGGGCTTAAAGGGCTATATATATAGTCTAAAAATTAAACATTACCAGTGCTACAAACATCAGGTTCTTGTTATTCATTTTGTAAAAGCTTAGACATAGGGTATTTGACAATGTTTGTACAACCCGGATTCCAAAAAAGTTGGGACACTAAACAAATTGTGAATAAAAACTGAATGCAATGATGTGGAGGTGCCAACTTCTAATATTTTATTCAGAATAGAACAAAAATCACAGAACAAAAGTTTAAACTGAGAAAATGTACCATTTTAAGGGAAAAATATGTTGATTCAGAATTTCATGGTGTCAACAAATCCCAAAAAAGTTGGGACAAGGCCATTTTCACCACTGTGTGGCATCTCCCCTTCTTCTTACAACACTCAACAGACGTCTGGGGACCGAGGAGACCAGTTTCTCAAGTTTAGGAATAGGAATGCTCTCCCATTCTTGTCTAATACAGGCCTCTAACTGTTCAATCGTCTTGGGCCTTCTTTGTCGCACCTTCCTCTTTATGATGCGCCAAATGTTCTCTATAGGTGAAAGATCTGGGCTGCAGACTGGCCATTTCAGTACCCGGATCCTTCTCCTACGCAGCCATGATGTTGTGATTGATGCAGAATGTGGTCTGGCATTATCTTGTTGAAAAATGCAGGGTCTTCCCTGAAAGAGATGTTGTCTGGATGGGAGCATATGTTGTTCTAGAACCTGAATATATTTTTCTGCATTGATGCTGCCTTTCCACACGCACTCATGCAACCCCATACCATCAGAGATGCAGGCTTCTGAACTGAGCGTTGATAACAACTTGAGTTGTCCTTGTCCTCTTTGGTCCGGATGACATGGCGTTCCAGATTTCCAAAAAGAACTTCGAATCGTGACATGTCTGACCACAGAACAGTCTTCCATTTTGCCACACTCCATTTTGAATGATCCCTGGCCCAGTGAAAATGCCAGAGCTTGTGGATTTGCTTAGAAATGGCTTCTTCTTTGCACTGTAGAGTTTCAGCTGGCAACGGCGGATGGCACGGTGGATTGTGTTCACTGACAATGGTTTCTGGAAGTATTCCTGAGCCAATTCTGTGATTTCCTTTACAGTAGCATTCCTGTTTGTGGTGCAGTGTCGTTTAAGGGCCCGGAGATCACGGGCATCCAGTATGGTTTTACGGCCTTGACCCTTACGCACAGAGATTGTTCCAGATTCTCTGAATCTTCGGATGATGTTATGCACAGTTGATGATGATAGATGCAAAATCTTTGCAATTTTTAGCTGGGTAACACCTTTCTGATATTGCTCCACTATCTTTCTGCGCAACATTGTGGGAATTGGTGATCCTCTACCCATCTTGGCTTCTGAGAGACACTGCCACTCTGAGAAGCTCTTTTTATACCCAATCATGTTGCCAATTGACCTAATTAGTGTTATTTGGTCTTCCAGCTCTTCGTTATGCTCAAATTAACTTTTTCCAGCCTCTTATTGCTATTTGTCCCAACTTTTTTGGGATTTGTTGACACCATGAAATTCTGAATCAACATATTTTTCCCTTAAAATGGTACATTTTCTCAGTTTAAACTTCTGTTCCATGATTTATGTTCTATTCTGAATAAAATATTAGAAGTTGGCACCTCCACATCATTGCGTTCAGTTTTTATTCACAATTTGTTTAGTGTCCCAACTTTTTTGGAATCCGGTTTGTATTTTTATTCTGCAATTCAGGTTTTTTTGCTCTAAAAATTATGAATTTGAAGAATGGTATAAAAAAAACAAAAATATTCGATATCTAGTATAAATACATCTAAAGCAACTGGACTTGTTAAGTAATCATTTCAATAATTACTTAAGTCCAGTTGCTTTAGCTTTATTTATACTAGATATACCATGACCCGGAGGAATAAAAATCTTCATAGTCAAGAGTATTCGATATTTAAGCAAAAAAAAATTGAATTGAAGTTAAGCATCAAAAACTTGCGAGGTGACGAGCAAGCCAATGGGAGCTCTCCTAGGCAACATATCAACTATTTAGTCAACTTGAGTTTTTTTATAAAAATAGTTTGAGCTTCTCGACCCATTCAAAATGATGAGAAAAATATGAATACATTACAATTCAAGTTTTTTCATGGTTATATCTGAACATGTCTTTTTATTTGTAGTTTTTAACAAATAAGGTAAAACTTTCTTTTTTAGAGTTCAAGGTTATTAGAAGTAAAAAAAAAAAAAAAAAATACAAAAATAATATTAACCCAAAAGTCAATACATAACCCCCTGAGGGGCAGATTTATCAAAATTGGGGAATGCTGATGGTTTTTCCAGGGTTTTTAATGTTATTAATGCTTTCTAATAGTCGAGTGTTTAATCAAAGTCTTTGGGATTTTTCTTAATGGTGTCAATTTGTCTTTGATTTAAGAACACAAATAAAAATCACAAAGGAAATTTTTGTGTGGGAGGAGTTCAGCGACAGAAAACGACAATAACACCTGACCAACCTGGTAAGCCCTTGAAAAAGAACAAGCATTTGTAAATCAATTTTGCTTGATTTAATAAAGAACATTCATAAATATGTCCCCCCCCCCCAAAAAAAATTAAATAAACCCAATAGGACTGTTCTGCCCCCAATAAGGGGTAATTATATCTTAGTTGGGATCAAGTACAGGTACTGTTTTATTATTACAGAGAAAAGGGAATCATTTAACCATTAAATAAACCCAATAGGGCTGTTCTGCCCCCAATAAGGGGTAATTATATCTTAGTTGGGATCAATTACAGGTACTGTTTTATTATTACAGAGAAAAGGGAATCATTTAACCATTAAATAAACCCAATAGGGCTGTTCTGCCCCCAATAAGGGGTAATTATATCTTAGTTGGGATCAAGTACAGGTACTGTTTTATTATTACAGAGAAAAGGGAATCATTTAACCATTAAATAAACCCAATAGGGCTGTTCTGCCCCCAATAAGGGGTAATTATATCTTAGTTGGGATCAATTACAGGTACTGTTTTATTATTACAGAGAAAAGGGAATCATTTAACCATTAAATAAACCCAATAGGGCTGTTCTGCCCCCAATAAGGGGTAATTATATCTTAGTTGGGATCAAGTACAGGTACTGTTTTATTATTACAGAGAAAAGGGAATCATTTAACCATTAAATAAACCCAATAGGGCTGTTCTGCCCCAATAAGGGGTAATTATATCTTAGTTGGGATCAATTACAGGTACTGTTTTATTATTACAGAGAAAAGGGAATCATTTAACCATTAAATAAACCCAATAGGGCTGTTCTGCCCCAATAAGGGGTAATTATATCTTAGTTGGGATCAAGTACAGGTACTGTTTTATTATTACAGAGAAAAGGGAATCATTTAAACATGAAATAAACCCAATAGGGCTGTTCTGCCCCCAATAAGGGGTAATTATATCTTAGTTGGGATCAAGTACAGGTATTTGATTAAAATGGAGTCTTTCCGTAATTTGGAACATAATGGATTTCCGGGACCCCATACCTGTCCCTCATATTTGTATGTGAGAATACATTTTTTATATGGTATTATTTTCCTTTTTTGTTTATGCACTGGTACCTGGAACATGAATGTAGTTTTAGGCCTTCGTGTCTGGGCGAAAAGTATATAAATTGTACAATTCAATATATACAGTATGTACAAAACTTTAGAATTAAATAACAATTATATGCATACTCAAACAAAAAAAAAGCAGAATTTTTTTTGGGCAGAATTTTTTAATGCTGTGTTTCAAATTTTCAGAAGTGAAAAAAAAAATAAGTTCAGAATGTAAAACCGGGGATCATTACATAAATTTGCTGAATTAGCGAGTCTGGTTCTATAAGTCTGACTAAGTTTCTCCATTTCATACACATTCAAAACATTTCGGTGCCAGTTATAAACTTTCAGTTTGAACGTGATCATATCCTGGAATACAGTCCTGTCACACAGCATCTGCTACTGATGACTCTTATTACTGTAACGCTGAGGGAAAGGTGACTTCCACCCCCTGAGGGCAAAGCTCTGCCCTGGTATATTGTCGATTGATTATTCTATTTTTTTGTGTGTGCAAGAAAGTGATATAAAGAAATATCATGGGGAAAACTTAAAGCTCGGTATATGCAGTTACGGGACCTGTGATCCAGAATGCTCGGGACATGGGGTTTTCTGGATAAGGGGTCTTTCCGCAATTTGGATCTCCATAACTTAAGTCTACTAAATAAATCAATTAAACATGAAATAAACCCAATAGGATTGTTCTGCCCCCAATAAGGGGTAATTATATCTTAGTTGGGATCAAGTACAGGTACTGTTTTATTATTACAGAGAAAAGGGAATCATTTAACCATTAAATAAACCCAATAGGGCTGTTCTGCCCCCAATAAGGGGTAATTATATCTTAGTTGGGATCAAGTACAGGTACTGTTTTATTATTACAGAGAAAAGGGAATCATTTAACCATTAAATAAACCCACTAGGGCTGTTCTGCCCCCAATAAGGGGTAATTATATCTTAGTTGGGATCAAGTACAGGTACTGTTTTATTATTACAGAGAAAAGGGAATCATTTAATCATTAAATAAACCCAATAGGGCTGTTCTGCCCCCAATAAGGGGTAATTATATCTTAGTTGGGATCAAGTACAGGTACTGTTTTATTATTACAGAGAAAAGGGAAATTATTTAACCATTAAATAAACCCAATAGGGCTGTTCTGCCCCAATAAGGGGTAATTATATCTTAGTTGGGATCAAGTACAGGTACTGTTTTATTATTACAGAGAAAAGGGAATCATTTAACCATTAAATAAACCCAATAGGGCTGTTCTGCCCCCAATAAGGGGTAATTATATCTTAGTTGGGATCAAGTACAGGTACTGTTTTATTATTACAGAGAAAAGGGAATCATTTAACCATTAAATAAACCCAATAGGGCTGTTCTGCCCCCAATAAGGGGTAATTATATCTTAGTTGGGATCAAGTACAGGTACTGTTTTATTATTACAGAGAAAAGGGAATCATTTTTAAAAATGATCATTATTTGCTTATAATAGAGTTTATGGGAACTCTATTAACGTAATTTGTGGATAATGAGTTTCCAGATAAGGGGTCCTATACCTGTATTTGAAAGTTGCTTAGAATGACTTACATTACTATTACATTACTTTACTTACATTACTTTTCCTTTCATGGGACTTGATCCAACTCGTGACACAATGTAGCAGAGGATAACTGACTTCTAAATTGTTGTAAAACCCAAATGGATAACAAATACTACATGGATTTACATTTACAAATCATTTTGAAAACATTTCAATTCTGCGCTTACTATATATATATAGATAGGAGAGTAGCTCAGAATTACTTGTTTGATTGTGTAAAATCATTTTAGGGATGAGATCCCTTGTACGACAGAGCCTAGTTAGTCTCCTGACTGACTGACTGACTGACAATGGAAAATAAACCTGCTTCACTTTTGTTCCTTCCTGTTTCTTTTTTTTCTTGCGGGTAAATATATTCCTGCTATTTACTATTAGTGTGAAGATCTTTATATATTTTAGTTAGAACACTATTTAGGAAATTCCATACACCACAGAACTTTTTACTGACATTTTACATGTGATTTTACAAGCTGATAGAATTTTGTCAAATTTCCAACATTTTTTGCACTAGGCTTTATTTATCATTTATTTATCTAGCGCCGGCGAGTTATGCAGCTCTTTACATTTATCTATAACAAACACGTCGTACAATACAAATCACAAAATAAAAATGACATCGGGGGCACTGCTCAAATTAGATCCCAGTTACACCTCCGAGCTGGAAAATGGCTTTTGAACAGGAAAAAAATTGACCATTAGAAAATATGTCCCAAAATGATTAATGTTAAAATAGACTATTACTTTAGGTTTCTTTTGGAACCCAGGATAGTTCTGTTAGCAGCCAAGGCACTCCAGGTACCATAAAATAGGTTAATAATTAGTAATCCATATAAAATATATTTGCTTGATTTCTAGCGAGTCTCAACCCTGAAATCAAGTTTTAAATACCCCTCGTGCAGACGTAAAAATCCCCAATTTTGGCTCAAACATTTGTTCCTTTATTTATAACGAATCTTTCTGAAAATACTTTTAATAGTCTTTCCTGATATTTTTGAAGAAATAATCTAAATATAATAATAATAATAATAAAAGCGACACTCACCAGACAAAGCTGAATACATGTTCAGTTTGGTTCCTTGGCCTGCGATAAGCAGTTTCATGAATTCATTGGTTTTAGAGGTAGAAGTATTTTGTGGGCAAGTCCCCCCCCTCAGTGATAGGAACGTACATGAGCGAATGCTTCCTCTCTTTTTGGTTTGTGACATTCAGTTTGTAGGGCTAAAATGTGTCTGCCGATAAGTTCAAGAAAACAATAAAGATATCTTCCCTCCATAAAAATAAGTATTGCCTGTCACCGACACAATGTCAGTACAAGTATGAGATCTGTTATATGGAAACCCCTTATCCATGAAGCTCCAATTTACGGAAACCCTGTCTCCCATAGACTCCATTTTAATCAAAAAATTTATATTTTTAAAACTGATTTCCTTTTTCTCTGTAATAATAAAACAGTACCTGTACTTGATCCCAACTAAGATATAATTACCCCTTATTGGGGGCAGAACAGCCCTATTGGGTTTATTTCATGGTTAAATGAATCCCTTTTCTCTGTAATAATAAAACAGTACCTGTACTTGATCCCAACTAAGATATAATTACCCCTTATTGGGGGCAGAACAGTCCTATTGGGTTTATTTCATGGTTAAATGATTCCCTTTTCTCTGTAATAATAAAACAGTACCTGTACTTGATCCCAACTAAGATATAATTACCCCTTATTGGGGGCAGAACAGCCCTATTGGGTTTATTTCATGGTTAAATGAATCCCTTTTCTCTGTAATAATAAAACAGTACCTGTACTTGATCCCAACTAAGATATAATTACCCCTTATTGGGGGCAGAACAGTCCTATTGGGTTTATTTCATGGTTAAATGATTCCCTTTTCTCTGTAATAATAAAACAGTACCTGTACTTGATCCCAACTAAGATATAATTACCCCTTATTGGGGGCAAACCAATCCTGTTGGGTTAATTAACATTTTATTGATTTTTTAGTAGAATGGATAATGGGTCCTATACATGTATAATAAATACCAATAAGCATTAACTCAACCAAATGCCAACTGCAAAACTTACTATCATGAGAAGCTAATAAATACAGGTTGCACACTGTTTTTATTAAAGGTTTAGACATTTTGAAGTAAATTGCATAGTATCTAGGAAATAACAGACAATAATAGATAATAAAGTAATAAAGTAGATATTAGATGTAATTTCAGATTGTCAATCCGATTTTCAGCCACATATAGGTGGGTAGGCCTGCCGGAGGGCCCTATACGCAGGCAGATAAGCTCCCGACTCAGACTGAAAAAGCCTTATTGTCAGATAAAATCGGCCCCTGTGTGGCCACCTTATGCTGTCTTTTGGTCAAATCATAGAAAGGGATTTTTTACCAGCATAAAGAGAACTGGGGGAAAACTTTTCCCAAGCAAGATGGACTGTTGGTCTTTTGAGCTCCAACGATGACAATTCCACTATTCTATAATCCTTCAAAGGACATGTAAACCCTACATTTGCCTACAATGTATATCAGTTGGGCACGTCTCCCCCACCCAAATGGCATCATTTGTACTGCATATATCCCCTTTGCTTGCCAGCACCATCACATTTTCCTAAAGCAAATAGCAGCTTTCATCTGACACATCAGTTACATTTAAATCTGCAAACAGCATACACACACAGACACTTATTCAGCAGGCATTTCATAAAGAATGCAGGCTTACACAGGCACAACTGTCTCTGATAAAAAGTTCTGCTTTGTTTGAGCACCGTAATGATTAAGCTGAGCTCAGGAGAGGAGGTTAGGAGAAAAAAATAGGAGCAGACGATAGAGCTGAGTTTCTACAGAAACCAGCAATGCCATCTCTTCACTGGCTGCTAGAATAGAGGGTGTGTTTTGTCATGTGAGAAGAACTGAGCATGCCCACAAGCCAACAACCAAAGCAAATTCCTGAGGGAGGGGGGCTGGTAGGTTACAGGAGGAGAAGGAAATCTAAGTGATTAAGGGGATGCTACAGCGTCACTATGAACCTCTGGACAACAAGTGTGGCAAGTATTACATTTGTGTGTGTGTGGGGGGGGGGGTGGAGTTTACAAGTCCTTTATGGTTGAAATATATATTTTAGCTTTTGCAGTACTTAAAGAATTGAATTTAACTTCTCGAACCATTTGATTTTATTCTGATGAACTAGCACATTTTAAAAAAGCAAAAATGATAATTGAGCCAATTTGTTAAAATACTTTGCTGACATTCAGAAGAGTGCTAATAAATATAATAACATTTTATACTGCCGAGAAACCTTCAAAATTCCCCCGTTCAATCTTTAATAAATCTGCTTCTTGGCCTGGCAAATCCCTCTGTGTTTCCCACAAACTCACTGCTTTATCGTTAGTAGAATATGTGTGTGGGGCACAAATGGCTGCTCAGAATATACAGTTGGCGGGCAGCACACACAGACCCACTGCTTTATCGTTAGTAGAATATGTGTGTGGGGCACAAATGGCTGCTCAGAATATACAGTCTGCGGGCAGCACACACAGACCCACTGCTTTATCGTTAGTAGAATATGTGTGTGGGGCACAAATGGCTGCTCAGAATATACAGTCGGCGGGCAGCACACACAGACTCACTGCTTTATCGTTAGTAGAATATGTGTGTGGGGCACAAATGGCTGCTCAGAATATACAGTCGGCGGGCAGCACACACAGACTCACTGCTTTATCGTTAGTAGAATATGTGTGTGGGGCACAAATGGCTGCTCAGAATATACAGTCGGCGGGCAGCACACACAGACTCACTGCTTTATCGTTAGTAGAATATGTGTGTGGGGCACAAATGGCTGCTCAGAATCTACAGTCGGCGGGCAGCACACACAGACTCACTGCTTTATCGTTAGTAGAATATGTGTGTGGGGCACAAATGGCTGCTCAGAATATACAGTCGGCGGGCAGCACACACAGACCCACAAGGGACTGGATACTAAGCAGACACACTCATTAATCAATAACATGCAACATCCTCACTTGAGGTTTTCACTCAGCGTGGGAAAATGACTAATGCTTACCTAATACACACACTGCTAGTAAGCGTATATATATAGTAAATTTCTTTACCACTATTAACTTGTTATGTACTAGGGGGTCTTGTACAATTTTATTTTTTCTGGTGTTAGTTAATTTGAAGTTTTATGAAAAAAGTTGTGATTGATTTTCCACATAAGCACTGTAAAAAATAAGCAACACTTTGGATATATGCTGTTTTAGAGTATACTTGCCTATTAGTGATGTGTGGGCCGGCCCAATACCCGTGGGACCCGTGGGTTGGGCAGGTTCGGGCTGACCGCGGCACATCAACTGAGGGTTATGGGCGGGTTCCGCTTACCTGCCCCACCCCCAACCTTACACTGTTGGATTCCTCTTTTGGCTCCCCTAATTTATAGGGGTGCGCCCGGCACACCCCGCCCCTTTTTGTGACGTCATTGAGGGAGGAAGCCGGGTCGGGTTCGGGTGGGGAGTGGGTTGAGTATTTCCCTACCAGCACATTACTATTGCCTATATAACCCACCCCCCCTCAAAAGTCATTTTACCCTGCGTATTTTCCCTTTTCCTACCACTCAGGAGTTAAACTGCACTCAAGAATATTTTAAAAAACAAATGCCAATTTGATATACTTCCCATTGATTACTACGGCTTTTTGTCAGGTCTTAGGTTGCTACATTTTTTATGAATTTGCCAACTATTACAGGTATGGGATCCGTTATCGGGAAACCTATTATCCAGAAAGATCCGAATTACAGAAAAAAAATTCTATTGGGTTGAATTAAATGTTTTATTGATTTTTTAGTAGACCTAAGATATGAAGATTTCCAAATTTTGGAAAGACCCCTTATCCGGAATACCCTTGGTCCCGAGCATTCTATATAATAAGAAAAGGTATACGGCTCCATTTCTCACTTGTATTAAAAGGGGTCAATATGGTGAGCAAATGTTAGCACAGGAAGCCAAGGTTCTTACTGCTACGCCGGAGTGTGATAAAAATACGCAGAAGATATTGAGACTGGTATGACTGTAAAACAAAAGAATTTAGTTCAAATGCCACGTGATCAAATCTTCTATGTCTACAAGATCAACAAACATTAATTATGACTTAAAAACAAATAACCTTTTTTATGGTCTCTGCAAAACTGAGGCCAAATATTGAAGTAATAGAAAATATTAGTTTATTGTTAATGAACGCTATGGAATCAAATACAGATATGGGACCTGTTATCCACAATGCTTGGGACCTGGGGTTTTCCAGATAAGGGATCTTTCCATAATTTGGATCTCCATAACTTAAATCTGCTAAACATCATTTAAATATTGAATAAACCCAATAGGGCTGTTCTGCCCCCAATAAGGGGTAAATATATCTTAGTTGGGATCAAGTACAGGTACTGTTTTATTATTACAGTGAAAAGGGAATCATTTAACCATGAAATAAACCCAATAGGGCTGTTCTGCCCCCAATAAGGGGTAATTATATCTTAGTTGGGATCAAGTACAGGTACTGTTTTATTATTACAGAGAAAAGGGAATCATTTAACCATTAAATAAACCCAATAGGTTTTCCAAGTTTGAATTATTTGATTAAAATGGAGTGTGCCAAGAGAAACATGTTACAGCACAATCTGGCATTGCGTGCCAAGCTACGTACCTACCTAACTGAATAGATCAAACTCAAAGGAACAGAAATCTATTTTAAATCTTGCCCAAAATCTGTTGTCCATACACACTCTCTGAATCAGTACCCGGGCATTTAATAGTTGTTATTGCCACTTTACTACAGGTATGGGATCCCTTATCCGGAAACCAGTTATCCATAAAGTTCCGAATTATGGAGTCCATCTCCCATATACTCCTTTATAAGCAAATAATTCTAATTTTTTCTTCCTTTTTCTCTGTAATAATAAAACAGTACCTGTACTTGATCCCAACTAAGATATAATTACCCCTTATTGGGGGCAGAACAGCCCTATTGGGTTTATTTAATGGTTAAATGATTCCCTTTTCTCTGTAATAATAAAACAGTACCTGTACTTGATCCCAACTAAGATATAATTACCCCTTATTGGGGGCAGAACAGCCCTATTGGGTTTATTTAATGGTTAAATGATTCCCTTTTCTCTGTAATAATAAAACAGTACCTGTACTTGATCCCAACTAAGATATAATTACCCCTTATTGGGGGCAGAACAGCCCTGTTGGGTTTATTTAATGGTTAAATGATTCCCTTTTCTCTGTAATAATAAAACAGTACCTGTACTTGATCCCAACTAAGATATAATTACCCCTTATTGGGGGGAGAACAGCCCTATTGGGTTTATTTAATGGTTAAATGATTCCCTTTTCTCTGTAATAATAAAACAGTACCTGTACTTGATCCCAACTAAGATATAATTACCCCTTATTGGGGGCAGAACAGCCCTATTGGGTTTATTTAATGGTTATTTAGTATTTCAATGATTTTTAGAAGACTTAAATTGTGGGGATCCAAATTACGGAAAGATCCCTTATGTGGAAACCCCCAGGTCCTGAGCATTCTGGATAACAGGTCCCACACTGCTACTAGATTTGCAATATGCTTAAAAAGTATTTTTATTCACTGCAATTCTCTATGAATATTTAGCAAAATATATTGACATAGATGTTTTGGACAGAGCCATTCTTATCAGCATTATTTGTATTAATGTAAATGACTAGGAGCAGCCACGTTTGCTCAAATGAAGACATTTAACAAAAAAATGAATTAATGGCATACGTGCCTTCTAACTACCAATCTCTTTGCATTAGTGGTACATTTATGAAAACCAAAATGCTGCTTGCAGTTGCAATGTTTTTCAATTATAAGAATACACATTTATTGAATGTTCCATTGGGCTAGCTACAATCAGTAATTAGATCTCTGATTACTTGGCTCCTGTAAGTGCTACATGACAAAACATGATATTTAGTATATTATTATTATATTATGCTATGGGAAATTCTGACTTACTAACCAGGTGATGTGTGTGTGAAACAAAGGTAAAAACCTCAGGAAGTCTGAAGTGAATGAACATGAGCAATACATTAAAACTGAAAGTTGTCATATAAAGTTGTTTTCTCATATAGGACAGAAAGCTACTATACATAGGCATGTCATACTGCAACTTGTTAGAAGTCTGTACTCACAGGTATACGGGGGGCTCGAGGCAGAGGGGCCCACTAGGGACACCAATTAGTAAAATGTAAGTAAGTGTGCTACTGCAAACTTATATTAACTAAATATTCAGCTGCAACAGGGTAGGCAAAACCAAACAAATCTTTAATCTACAGTGATTAAAACAGAAGAAAAATCATTAATACAATGGTCCCCTGCACTAACCCCTGTAACCCAAAAAGGGCCATATTCCCTTGTTGCAGCCCCCATGTTTAATCCCATTGCTTTCAGTCCCTAGCAAAAAGCACCAAACTGGATAATACTCATTGGAATCCAATATGGTTGACTTACATGGCACATGTACCTGTTTGGTGCAACATGGTGGCTGCGTGCAGGGCAATGTTAGGGAATCTAGATGCTGCAATTGGGGAGAAACTAATCAAAAGCATATGCTGAATTAATTAAGAATAAATGTAATAAGGGCAAGTGCAGCAGGGCAAACCCATGCAACTTTACTGCTGGAAGTGCAAAATTTTGGGGCCACGCCCCTTTCTCAAGCATACAGTTACACAATAAGTACAAACATTTAAACATGAGAAATGTGCATACTTCATTGGCCCAGAAAAACCTTATTATAATAATAAGTGAACACAAAAACATATAAGGGCACATGAACGTCCGCAAGTGCAGTGAGCAAAGTGCAATTGTCATGTGTTATATTCACAATGCAGCGTTCTTTCCCAGAATTCCAGCAGCACTGCAGTCACAAAGGGGCAATGCTCTTTATATAACTGAGCTACAACTACCGCAGTTGCATTATATATCAGTTTTATCACCAAGGACTCACATGCTTAGCCAAGTCAAGACCAAGACCGCAGTTCTAATCGAGTTCTAATCCCAAAATGGGTAAAAATTCGGATTAGATACGATAATTTCTGATGATCGGAAATGTCACGAAAATGCTTACGAAAAAATCGGAATAATCACGATAATATCGTATTGGCGATCCGAAAGTCATGAAATTTTCGTATCCGAATGATCGTAAACGGAGGGAAAACCTTTCTGACTCTGATGCTTCTGTGCATGATTTTGGAAGCCTCCCATAGGGCTCAATGGCACTCTGCAGCTCCAACCCGGCCCAAGGAAAGTCTCCCATAGGGCTCAATGGCACTCTGCAGCTCCAACCTGGCCCAAGGAAAGTCCCCCATAGGGCTCAATGGCACTCTGCAGCTTCAACCCGGCCCAAGGAAAGTCTCCCATAGGGCTCAATGGCACTCTGCAGCTTCAACCCGGCCCAAGGAAAGTCTCCCATAGGGCTCAATGGCACTCTGCAGCTTCAACCCGGCCCAAGGAAAGTCTCCCATAGGGCTCAATGGCACTCTGCAGCTCCAACCCGGCCCAAGGAAAGTCTCCCATAGGGCTCAATGGCACTCTGCAGCTCCAACCTGGCCCAAGGAAAGTCTCCCATAGGGCTCAATGGCACTCTGCAGCTCCAACCCGGCCCAAGGAAAGTCTCCCATAGGGCTCAATGGCACTCTGCAGCTCCAACCCGGCCCAAGGAAAGTCTCCCATAGGGCTCAATGGCACTCTGCAGCTCCAACCCGGCCCAAGGAAAGTCTCCCATAGGGCTCAATGGCACTCTGCAGCTCCAACCCGGCCCAAGGAAAGCCTCCCATAGGGCTCAATGGCACTCTGCAGCTCCAACCCGGCCCAAGGAAAGTCTCCCATAGGGCTCAATGGCACTCTGCAGCTCCAACCCGGCCCAAGGAAAGTCTCCCATAGGGCTCAATGGCACTCTGCAGCTCCAACCCGGCCCAAGGAAAGTCTCCCATAGGGCTCAATGGCACTCTCCAGCTCCAACCCGGCCCAAGGAAAGCCTCCCATAGGGCTCAATGGCACTCTGCAGCTCCAACCCGGCCCAAGGAAAGTCTCCCATAGGGCTCAATGGCACTCTGCAGCTCCAACCCGGCCCAAGGAAAGTCTCCCATAGGGCTCAATGGCACTCTGCAGCTCCAACCCGGCCCAAGGAAAGTCTCCCATAGGGCTCAATGGCACTCTGCAGCTCCAACCTGGCCCAAGGAAAGTCTCCCATAGGGCTCAATGGCACTCTGCAGCTCCAACCCGGCCCAAGGAAAGTCTCCCATAGGGCTCAATGGCACTCTGCAGCTCCAACCCGGCCCAAGGAAAGTCTCCCATAGGGCTCAATGGCACTCTGCAGCTCCAACCCGGCCCAAAGAAAGTCTCCCATAGGGCTCAATGGCACTCTGCAGCTCCAACCCGGCCCAAGGAAAGTCTCCCATAGGGCTCAATGGCACTCTGCAGCTCCAACCCGGCCCAAGGAAAGTCTCCCATAGGGCTCAATGGCACTCTGCAGCTCCAACCTGGCCCAAGGAAAGTCACCATACCAAAGCTTTAATGAATCCAAAACTTTACTACTCGGTGACTTTGTTGCATAAAAGTCACAAAAAATACGCACAGTTTGAAAACTACTTTTTTTTGTTTTCGGAAACAATTGGACTTTGATAAATGTGCCCCTTAGATAAGTGTATGAAGTAGTACAAAAAGCAAAGAATGCGGTCAGGCATCATCAGAGCTTCACTGAAATAGATTGGAAGATTGGAAAAATGGGAAATCTAAAATGGGAAAATTTGCCATCTCCAACCAGTGGCTCTGGAGCTCCCCAACCCTTTGGATGTTGCTCCCAGCGGCCTCAAAGCAGGTGCTTATTTTTGAATTCCTGACTTGGAGGCAAGTTTTGGAGGCATATAGACCATGTGTGCTGCCAAACAGAGCCCCCTGTAGTCTGCCAGTCCACATAGGGGCTACAAATAACCAATCACAGCCCTTATTTGGTACCCCAAGGTACATGTTTAATTCTTGCATTGCTCCCCAACTCTTTTTATGTTGGATTGTGGCTCAGAGGTACAAAAGGTTGGTTTTCCCTGCTCTAGGGCTTTCATGGCAGACTGTAAATGAAATTAAAAGTTAGTGGTAAAAACCTAATAGCGTGACAAAATTCTTAAGTGTAAGAAAAAAGTCAGACATTATTCATATTTTACAATTCCCAAAAATAAAAACAAAGTTGCCTATTTCCCCAATTTTTTAAAAGTGACTGTGATTTAGTAACCTCAGAGTGAAGTCGGCCAGTGTGTTTTGTTTCACTTCTTGTATCTTGTACCGTATAGCAAAGCCAAGGCACTCGCTGTTCCACTGACCCAAATACAGTAACCGGTACTCTCTGGCTTGATAAACACACAGAGAACAGTAACAAATGGCATCTGATCAGCAGAGACAGCAATATCTTCCCCTTACTGGCACCGCCCTCACCCTCTGTCATTATCTTTTACTGTTTAACAGTAATTATTGCATGAGGAACTGGGCCACCTATAGATATACCAACCCACCCGATTGTCTTTGGCTGACTGTGGACAGCCAATGTGACTCAAAGATTCCAAATATATGTTTCTGTGTGTGTTTAAAGGAAAAGGAAACCTTAAATCACTGGGGGTATCACTCCATTAGGCACCACCCCATGATTAAAAACACTAAGTTGCCCCTGGCCAATACTCCTCTTCTATAAACAAATGCACTGGCCCAGGATACTTGACTTGGGCCACCAACTTCTTCATTGCCCAGCTATTCCTAGCATGGGCTTGGGCTGGCACATACTCATAGCAATTCATGTACAGGTATGGGACCCGTTATCCAGAATGCTCGGGACCTGGGGTTTTCCAGATAAGGGGTCTGTCTGTAATTTGGATCTCCTACCTTAAGTCAGCTAATAAAATTATTTAAACAGTAATTAAACCCAACAGGGTTGTTTTGGCTCCAATAAGGGGTAATTATATCTTAGTTGGGATCAAGTACAGGTACTGTTTTATTATTACAGAGAAAAGGGAATCATTTAACCATTAAATAAACCCAATAGGGCTGTTCTGCCCCAATAAGGGGTAATTATATCTTAGTTGGGATCAAGTACAGGTACTGTTTTATTATTACAGAGAAAAGGGAATCATTTAACCATTAAATAAACCCAATAGGACTGTTCTGCCCCAATAAGGGGTAATTATATCTTAGTTGGGATCAAGTACAGGTACTGTTTTATTATTACACAGAAAAAGGAAACCATTTTTAAAAACGTGATTATTTGATTAAAATTGAGTCTATGGGAGATGGCCTTTCTGTAATTCGGAACTTTCTGGATAAGAGATCCCATACCAGTTCCAATTCTCTTTGATTTTGCTGCTGCACATGTTAGCACTAAACACCTAGAACTGGAAAGATTAAAGGGTAACAAGTAACTGTAAATGCTACAGTGTTGGCACCATGGTATTTTCATGATGGCACAGCACTAAGAGGGTTAACATAACTGTTGATATAAACATATTTTGCACAATTTTTGACAAATATTTTTTTTCTTTTATAAAGGTGTGGGTCTTTGGTTTATATTTTTTAACGTTTACCCTTGAAGATCACTGTATGGACGGTAAGAACCAACAAGGAAGTGAATCATACATTGTACAGTGTTGATGCTGTTGCAGGTAGAACCAGGGCTGTATTTAGGTCCGACGCCACGAGCGAGATGGAAACTATAGCAACTCCCATTGGCTTCTATGGGAACTCACAAACATTTACATTCAAGTTTTTTATGTTTTTGGCACTTAGTAAATTTTGCAAATTTGAGTTTCAGAAGCTTCAATTGCGGTAAAACTCGAATGTTAAATTCCCCTAGGTCTTAAAAAGACAAGCAAAAGGAGATTCCTGCCCTGCACAGCTTTTAAAGGAGAAGGAAAGGTAAAACTCAGTAAGCTTTATCAGAAAGGTCTATGTAAATACAGCCATAAGCACTCACAGAAACGCTGCACTGAGTCATCTGTCAAAATAAACAGGACTTGTTTTCCTGTGCCAGAGACATGCAGCTCTCTGCTCTCTCCTGCTCCCTCCTCCCTCGAGAATGCTAAGAACTCACTCCCCCCCTTAGGAATGTGGATCTGAGCCAATCAGCAGGAAGCTTCCTCATAGTCTAACTAACTGAGCATGTACACGAGTCTGGGTCTCGGTGCAGGAGTGAGGCATTATGGGAACTTTCTTTACACAGCTCAGTGTTTTTTCTTCCTGGTTGGCTTCAGATCATCTGAACGGGAGAAATATGGGCAGACTTAAGGGCACTATTGAGAGAACTGAAGGTATGCCTGCAGCTTGAGATTAACTCTTTATTAGCCTTTCCTTCTCCTTTAATCTTAGTGGGATAAGTAGGGGGTAACTTACAGACACCAACAAGAGGATAATCAGTGCACAAATGGACTGAGGGAAGTTTCTCTCTAGAGAATCATTCCAAATGTAAGGAGCAGCAACAAAGAAAGATTCAAGATGGGAAACAGCAGTAGAAGCGGGTGGTGCAACCCACCTACATACTTACATATAAGTCAGTGTCCATCACCTCTACAAGTAGGAGCGGAATTGACTAGGTGCAAAAATACATACAAATTAGCAAATTTGTTGCACTGTAATAGTTTTTGGCTACTGAAGAGTA
This sequence comes from Xenopus tropicalis, assembly GCF_000004195.4. Classification (NCBI taxonomy): domain Eukaryota; kingdom Metazoa; phylum Chordata; class Amphibia; order Anura; family Pipidae; genus Xenopus; species Xenopus tropicalis. The sequence goes on from NC_030681.2 coordinate 15,136,825, forward strand.
TTCCAGTCATGGGCGGCTGAACCGCTCCGTGGGTTTAGGGGCACATTTATTGAGCAATTTTGAGAAAAAGTTACACCTTTTTTTTTTTTTTTTACTTCTAGATATTTTCAAAATTTATGAATGGGTTTTTGCCAGTACTTGATTATTCTGATATTGTTTCTTGAAAAATTTGAGTTTTTCAAAAATAACTCCCATAATTTGTGATTTATTTTTCTTGTAAAAAAAAAAAAAAAATCGTCAGGTTTGATTTGTCAAGTACAATTGAGTCCTATGGAGGCTCAGAACAGTCAGTGACAGCCTGTCCTTGGCACATTCTCAAGGTGAAGTGAATCCCCTCATTGTTTTCTGGTTCACCAGGTTTCAAAGAGAAGTTAACCCGCTTATTGTTTTCTATTTTACCCAGTTTCAAGTGAAACTTAAACACATTATTGTTTTCCAAGAATAAGCGCCAATGCTCCTAAAATGGCTGCTGGAGCAATTCCTGTTTGGGAAAAATAAAGAGGATTCATGGAAATAAATGTCTGTTAAAACTCAAATTTTTCAAGTTTCAACAATACTTTCAGCTTGAAAAATTTGGGGTTTTTTGAATGTAAACTTAAAATTTTCCTACGAACGATTCAAGCATTATTGTGACATTTTATAAATACAACAATGATCGAGTTTAATTCAAATTTATACCGTGTAAAGTTTATACGACTTTCAAGGTTAGAAAAAAACGAATTTCGTTTTTCGTTTCGTTACGAGTTCGAATCCCGAAATGGGAAAAATTCAGATTAAATACGATAAATTCTGATGATCGGAAATGTCACAAAAATGCTTCCGAAAGAATCACAATAGTCACGATACTATCGTATTGGCGCTCCGAAGGTCAAGACATTTTCATATAAGAACGATCGTAAATGGCGGGAAAACCTTTCCCTTTCCAATTTTGTTGCCTAAATTTTGTCACAAGGTACGAAAAAAAAAATCGCAAAATTACACACAGTTCTATAAATTGGAAAAAATACAAATTTTTTGTATTCAGACTCAATCGTACTTTGATAAATGTGCCCCATAGTGTATAAATTCACTAGGTAAACGATATCTGCGTGTGTACGTAATTAACTAGGAATTAACAGTTCATTGCCTTCTTATACAATCATTACCTCTTGATAACGTATACACATCATTTGTAGCATATTACCTAAAATTCTTTTTTATTTAGTACTTTATAGTTTAACATCCAAGTTGAATTCGTTATCTTGTACTTTTGCACTTTTATAAATCATTATTTGCAGCCAATCATTTTTCTCTGTCTGATAATGTAATGCAAGGAAAGGGCATATTTCAAATGATTAAAGCACTATACCCTAAGGGGTTAACCAGATGTGTCTACTTTCAGTTGCGTCTTTCTGTTTCATAGTAAATCAGAGAGGGTGCAAGCTGTACATACAGTAGGCTGAGGCAGTGAGTGGGGGGGTAGGCTTTTGGCCACTTCAAATGTCCTGTTTCCCGCAAAGGTAGAACGATCAGGTACGTGTGTGTTTCAGGGAGAGTTTCAGTCTAGGGGCTGTCCCACCAAACTGCTCCATACCCACTTTCTGTTTCTTCTTTTTTCAGATAAGTATCACATTATTAAGGGAAATATACACAGCAAAGAATGTATGCTTATCAGACTTGGTAACGTGCTTTACGGGATAGAGAGGCAGATTCACAAAAATTTCAAATGGAATTTTAGATTTTTTTAAAATTAGAAAAAAATTGACCAGTTTAATTGAGCAGTTTTTCTTGATTGTCAGCATTTACAAAAAAAACGGAATCTGAAAAAAATGTGATTTTGTTAAATCACATGGAGAAAAGTCAACTGCATTAAAAACATCTATTATTCACTTTTGACAAGTCTGAAATATCTTGTTATTTTTTTTTTTTTTGAAAACCCAAATTTTGAAACAGCTTGAATTCTGATACATACATCCCCAGTTGACTTCTGCAGACGTTCGCCAGCTTTAAGTTGCTGAACTTTTGTCTTTTTCATTTGATGAATTTTGAAAATTCAGTTTTGTAAAATAGATTAAAAAAAAAAATAGAAAAAGATTTTTTTTTTAGGAAACTCAAATTCGAAAATAGCTGGAATTATGAAAATAACCCCTCCCCCCGTTGACTTCTACAGAAGCTCACCAGCTTTTAGACGCTGAATTTTTTTTTTACTCAGTCTTTTTAATTTGCTGAATCTTGAAAAACAGATTAAAAAATAAGTGCAACTGCATTTTTTGGAAAAACATGAATTACAAAGAAAACACCATCCTGAATTTTGATAAATCGTCCCTTTATTCATGTATTTTTATCTCCCAAATTGCTATATTTCACTGTTTTTTCACATTCAAAATTGCAGCACAAACACTTTTGCATTCACTCCCATTGTGGCCGCCATCTTGGATTGACTACATCAGTGAGCCATGGTGCCATACTAAAGCCTGTAGATGTGCAGGACAGTACATGTATTTAAGGCAAGCCTTATAAAATCCAAGATGGCTACAAAGTTGTATTTGGCAGGGAAAGGAAAAGCTCTCTTGCTGCTCAAAATACATGAACAACGTAGGGTGACTGAGTTGTGTTATACGCTCTATATACTCATCATGATTACCCTACAAAGCAGAGCAGAGTTCTTTTAAATGAGACAAATCCGTTGACTTGTATTTTAAAGGAGAATAACAGAGACCGACGCACATTCATTGGTTGTATGTTTCATTAGTACTTTAGTCTTTGCAAGCAGATATATTTCCAAAAAAAAGAGGGCAAAACCAATAGAGAAGGGAAGATATGTCCAAAAACCAACACATCAGTCCAACCGTGAAGTTTGTGGGTACTAAAACAGTATTGAAGATAGGCCCTTCCTTCTGACAACCCCTTTTATTTAGGATTAATCTACATTATTTAAAGGAGAAGGAAAGTCATTTTGGCATTTTACTGCCAATAGATTTGCCACATTAGTGCCACCTAGAACAATATATTTATTCTGCAGAAACCATTACCATACCTGAGTAAACAGCTTTAGAAGCTTTCTCCGGTTGCTTAACATGGCAGCTGCCATTTTAAATAATTACCTGTTTCCAGCTCTAGCCGTTATAGCTGAGATCACACATTCCTAAGGGAGGGCGGAGGGAGTTCTTTGCATTCTGGTGGGAGGGGGGAGCAGGAGAGGGGAGAGAGGAGAGAACTGCGCAGACTCTGGCCACAGAAATTAAGGATTTTTCTGAGAGAGGAAGTCAGGCACCCTAACAACAAGTTTACAAAAAAGGAGACAAGAAATCCTGTGTTTCTTTTGATAGAGGACTCACTTTCTGTGAGTGCTTATGGCTGTATTTACATAGGCCTTTCTGATAAAGCTTACTAAGCTTTCCTTCTCCTTTATAGGAGACTGCAAGTCAAAATGTAAAAAGCATACTGCCCAATATTCCTCCTATTTAGTAAAAACGCCACACTTTTGGCTCACCTCAAATATTTACTCAGTCACACTTAGGCAGCCATCTCTAAAAAGGTATTCTCCCTTCCTTTCCCTCCTTGCTTCATACTGCACATGTGTTTCATTCCCTCCCCCCCCCCCTCTGCCAGATCCGCTTCTGATTGGCCGGTGGGTATGTGTAGCTCAGAACAGGAGACAGGATCAAGTTACACACATGCTCAGAGAATAGGAAGGCTGCCGCTGGCACCTGCAGGAAGGGGAGAGAGATTTCAGTGATGTCACTGTAGGCTTCACACTGCTGTAGGCTGCCAGCACCATATCTCAGAGAAGCAAGCAGGGATCTGGGAATTTAGATATGCAGTAAGTACTTAAAAAGAATGCCTTTAGACTTACTTTTAATTTATATTAACCTTTCATTGTCCTTTAAAGACACTTCCTTGCAATTCTATACACAATAACAGACAACTTGGCATTTATTCTACATTTTTAAAATTCCAGCATGTCCTGAGAGGTTCTCCTTGCCTACCTACTGGGATACCTCCTGCATAGCCATAAGCTAATGAACCATTGCCTGGGGCATCTATATTCTACTGGACTCCAGTGAGAAATAATATCAGCAGTAGTTGAGGCTGACACAAGGTACATAGCACCGCTGAGCCGTATCTCATATAACACTAGCTTCCTGGGTATCCTTGATAAAACATTCTATACACAGCCTACAGAGTGGATAACATTTATATATATAACATTATTTCTTAGAGAAAAGGATTCACATAAACAGTATAAGCAAATCATGTTTATAATATACATAATAATAATAATAATAAACATGTTAACTACATTCTATGGATCTTGATCAAGAGACTCAGTATCAAATACGTGTCCATCCCGTCTCACAGGCAAGAAAGAGTTCATTTTAACGCAAGGGCTACACCTTTTCATCTTGATCTTTGTTTTTTGTGGTTAGCAAATTTATTGTTACAAGATCTCACCTTTAGCTAAAAACGTTTGAAAGGTTTAACTCTACATTTTGTTGTCTTGTTTTTTTTTTTTATAATCTCCCTTTATTCTTGCCTGTGGGTATGTATGAACTTTCTTAGCACTGCGACAGTGATGAAGATATAGAAGCAACAGGAAGCCACCAGAACCCATAAAGGCTCTACAAGCAAGAACTTGTTGCTGCCTCAAAAAAGACTTGTTGTTCTTCAATACGAGAAAGATGTCAGATGAAAGAGTTAAAAATCCATTGTGCTAAATCTGATCGAGTTATTATGAAATGTTATTACTTATCTTTATTCCACACACTATAAAGAGATCATTGTGGTCATTTCTAAATAAAGTCATATTGGCATTTTACTGTCAATAGATTCACCACCTAATTCATTCTGCAGAAAGCTTTACCATACCTGAGTAAAGAGCCCTAGAAGCTTTCTCTGTTTGTTTAAGATTGCAGCTGCCATTTCAGCTTGGTCTTCATAGCTTCCTGCTTGCAGCTTAGGTGTTATAGCTCAGATTACACATTCCTAAGGGTGGGGGGGAGTGAGTTTTATGAATTTTTATGGGAGGGGGGAGCAGGAGAGGGAAGAGGACTGGGCAGACTCTGGCCCAAGGAATGAAGGATTTTTCTGAGAGAGGAAGTCAGATACCCTAAGAACATGTTCACAAAAAAGGAGACAAGAAATCCTGTGTTTCTTTTAATAGAGGACTCAGTGCAGCATTTCTGTGAGTGCTTATGGATGTATTTACAAAGACCTTTCTGATAAAGCTTACTTAGTTTAATAATGAGGCTCCTTAATTGTTATATCTTTCCCCGTAACATAGTTAATGATGAGGAAGCAGAAGACACCACCATTTCAGTTGATGCTATTGGGCCTTTAGGTGAATAAACATATGCATATATGAAAACGATTGAACACAATGTCATATAACTACAAATAGTTAAATGTGTTCATATTTAAAGAGATGCTAAAGCTACAACCCAAAGTACTCTAACTTGTACTACAAATTAACATTTAACAGTTTATATACAGGGAAACATATGAAGGGGAAACCCTGGTTTACTTGTCAGGAACCCTGAAACCACATCCCATTTAGTAGACTCCTCTCGCGAGCTAAGCTGTAAACCATATGAAAAATATAAATGGTACAGGCAACTATGTTTTGTAACAAATGAATCAAGCTTCAAAAAAGCGTTAAAAAGAGCTGTTTTTATTCTCAATTTCTAACATGTTCTTCATACTGTTCTTCCTATACTGTATGCCGATCCTTGCTATCCACCTCATGCATTGAGAAGCCCACACTGTCCACCTTCAGTGGAACCAAACAGTTGCATTATGGTAGGAAACAGAAGGCACTAGAAATGATTTGTTAGGGGGAATCATCAAGGGGTGGTCTTGCTGTGAATATATCTATATAATAGGAACTGTCTGGTCTAGAACCAGGGACCTGCTCTTTACATTCCATCAGAGTCAATGACTTTTTCCCCTGTCCATTTTCTCCAGGTGACATTGCCTATGATCCAACTGCATGCAGTAGCCCAATTAAGGGCTGCCTCCTCCCCCAGACCAATTGCCCATTCTTCAGAATTGTTTTCTGCCTGTTCCTGTATAAATCGGTATATCTAGTATAAATAAATCTAAAGCCACTGGATTGTTAAGTAATCATTGAAGACGTTTCACTGCTCATCCGAGCAGCTTCTTCAGTTCAACTGAATGAGCAGTGAAACATCTTCAATGATTACTTAACAAGTCCACTTGCTTTAGATTTATTTATACTAGATATACCATGACCTGGATGAATGCAAATCTTCATAGTCATTTAAATCGGTATGTTTTACTCAGCACATCAGCTCTTGTCCTGTAATTTAGTAGGTAATTCTACCACTTTATAAAGTCTGAAGGTAAAAATGAAAAACGTCATTTCTAATTTATGGATTTAGTTCTATTTTAAGTGATATTTTAAAGCTGAGATTATGTAAATAACCTTATTGCTATTAGTTCTTATTTTTTGCCACCCTGCAGCAAGGCTTCCAAACCACTTTCTGGTTGCTAGGGTATTCATTTGGCTATGAGAAGTACATAAAAAGGTTTGGGTCGAGCAAAGGATTAAAACTTAAGTGGCTGCTAAATTTCACAGTAGAACTATCCCAAATGACTAATGGTTTAAAAATTATTCAGGGTTCTATCTTCACTTTAATATTATCTCCACCTTGCAAGAACCAAACATGGAGTCGCTTCTGTCTCCCTGTTTGACCTGTTTAGCTCAAGAAATAACAAAAACCATAAATCTGTTGTGATTAAAGCAATAGGCAAAAAGTATATTCAGTACAAGTCCTATCCATTGCACTCGTGTTGAGCAAGGGGTGTATTGTCCCTTTAACCTCATAAGGTTTTTTTTAGGTTTAAAAAATAAGATCTGAATAGCACTGTTTATTCATAACTAAGGATCCTAGAGCTGGGCGGTATGACCAAAAATTTATATCACGGTATTTTTCAAAATTATATCGGTATCACGGTATTTGACGGTATATAAATAAAAAATAAATAATAAATATTGGTGGCCCCCCACCCCCCCCCCCCAACAACCCCAGCCCCCCCAACAACCCCAGCCCCCCCCCAACAACCCCAACACCAACCCCAGCCACAACCCCCCCAGCCCCCCCAACCCCAGCCACAACCCCCCAACCCCAGCCACAACCCCCCCAGCCAGCCCCCCAACCCCAGCCACAACCCCCCCAACCCCAGCCCCCCCAACCCCAGCCACAACCCCCCAACCCCAGCCCCCCCAACCCCCCCACAACTCCCCAACCCCAGCCACAACCCCCCAGCAGAACTTACCCAACTTGTGGTTCCTCCAGCTCCAGCGATGCGTCCTAGCGACGTCGCGTGCGCGCTGACGTCACATGCGCGCCGACGTCACGTACGCACGGGCGCAACCCGGATGTGATTGGAGAAAAACAGCAGGAGGCGCGCATACCGGTATAGCGGTATGTTAAAAACGGTATACCGGTTAAACTAAAGGATCCATTGAATCTATAAGTTCTGGATTATGCACTACCAAACCCTATATGACTCCTAATTTGCAATATTCAGATTTGAGACAAATTTTTTTAAAAAAATGGTAATTTTAGTCATCAAGAGTGAAAGTATTACATTACCTTAAAGGGCAGTTTATTATCCATCATGCTTGGGGTTTATTTTTACAATTAAAAGAAGAAAGAAAGTACGATCAATGTTAGGATCAGTTTCAGGAAAAGTAAAAATACGACAGTAGGAAAAAAAGAGAAAGTAAGAAAAAGTAGAGATCTTAGGGCCTTAACGATTAAAATTAAAGTTTATTTTTTTCTTTGAGCAGCACCTTATGTAAGAAAAAAATGTGACTATTCTTGGGTTTGATTTTTCACCGGAAAAAAACGCGACACAAGTGAGAATCACATTTTCTATTCATTCTCAGTGAGGCTGAAAAAGCTGAATGTCGTTATAAACTGGGAAAATAAACAATGTAATTATGTTAGAGAATATTCCCACTGATTTCTACACAACCTTTCTGGTGACTTTTTTACAACTATTCCAGGTTTCAAAAAATACTCACCCCTTTTTTTCCAGCATCCATTTTTTTCCACAGACTTGATTTCTGATAAATCAGCCCTTAATCTCGCTTGTGTTTTCTTGCTTTTATATCCAGTGTACGAATCTGACAATTGTTAGATAATAAATCTGCCGAACTAAATTGGAACCAAGAAACTAAAGGTGGCCACACACGTGGCGATTTTCGATCGCTCCAATCCACCACTAACGTTCAGGGCTGAAACAGCAGATAAGGAGGTAGAAACAATAGGATTTCTACCTCCTTCTGCCGATTCAGCGCTGAAGGCAGATTTTGCTCAGGCGCCTTCTATGGCGCCTAATCAAAATCTTTTAACCTGGCCGATCGGTGAGTCGACCGATATCAGCAGCTTCCTGCAATATCGGTCGCCTTGCCGACTTACACGCACTGAATATCGTACGAAGATATTAACGGTGCGTGTATGGCCAGCTTAAATGTGAACCCTGCATATGGTCAATATGGCAATTGGTCCCTAAATCCTACATTATTTTGACCTTGAACCATTTTTGTTGATAAAAAATGCTTCTACAGTCACAGCTAATATACAAGGCACATCTACTTGTTTTTAGCTGCAAGTAAATGCAAAGCAAATCAGATAGATATATTTAAATTGTTAGCTGGGAGTAAAAGATCAGAAATAAATATAATATCAGATGCTGGTTCCTTCTGACATCCAACAATATACATATAATATTCACCCTCTTTTATGCATAGGTTGGTATTTATTTGCTGCTCTAGTAGAAGCTTAGGGGAATATGTAAGCCCACAATCACATCTTTTCCCACAATCACAGTTTTTTTCCCATGATTCAGTGCATTTTTAGGGAAAAAGTTGCAGTAAAATATCGTTAACTGCATTTTCCTATTTATTTTCAAGCACAATGAGATAATCTTGACTGGCTTTTATATTTCAGAACATAATGTTTTTCAACTAGAGTTGCACTAAAAATGTACTTGGCCAGAGGACAGGGGGGGGAGCGACTGTGCTATAGGGAGATGATCCACACAATCAAAGGTTTAATATATGACTTATATTTCTCCCAAAGACTATGCATATCAGTTTATGTTTCTTTGCTCTGTAAAGATTGTTAGATATCTTTATAGCAGATAACACTGGTCCATTGCAAACTGACAAACAGAAAAGCTTCCATTGTTATAGGAAAATGTCATTACTTGTAACTATTGTGCAAATGCAATTTCTGTAAATTGTAGGTTGTTAATGGAGTGCTTATATATTTTCTAATACAATTAATTAGGAAATTTAATGGTACAGGTATAGGACCCATTATCCAGAATACTCGGGACCAAGGGTATTCCGGAAGAATAATTTGGATCTTCGTACCTTAAGTCTACTAATATATCAATAAAACATTAATTAAACCCAATAGTATTATTTTGCATCCAGTAAGGATTAATGCTATAATGCCCTGAAGCCAAACGATTGAATTAGAACGACGAGTATAGGCGTCCGTCGGTTCCGCTCTGCAACAAGACATCCGACTAATTTCCAAACCTGCCCGATCGAGATCTGCCCGATTTAAAGGAAAAAGAAAGGTAAAGTCACTTGGGGGTGCCAAAATGTTAGGCACCCCCAAGTGACTTTAACCGCCTACCTTTTACCCCGGGCTGGTGCCGCTGTCAGGAGAAAACAGCACCAGCCCGGGGTAGCTGCCGGCGCTTCCTCCTTCCGGCTTCGCTGCGCGCGCATGCGCAGTAGAGTGAAAAGCCGAACTTAAACATTTAAGTCGGCTTTTTCGCTCTACTGTGCATGCCCGGCCACCGGCAGTTTAGGAAGTGGAAGGCGGAAGGAGGAAGTGCTGCGCTCCAGGTGCCCCGGGCTGGTGCTATTTTCTCCTAACAGGGGCACCAGCCCGGGGTACAAGGTAAGCGGTTAAAGTCACTTGGGGGTGCCTAACATTTTGGCACCCCCAAGTGACTTTGCCTTTCCTTCCCCTTTAAGGCCAGATATCAGTCGGGCAGGCTGTTGTTAGTGCCCCTACACGGGCCGATAAGCTGCCGAATCTGTCTAAGGGACCCATATTGGCAGCTAGAATCGGCCCGTGTATGGAGACCTTTAGTAGTTAGTTATAAAGAGAGGGTTCTGCTCAAAAGGGCTTAAAACGAAGGGGAGAAAAACATAGGGAGAGGGTTATCTGTATTGCCCTCCAAGTCTTGATATTAGTAGTTAGTATGTACTAAAAATCAAGGCACCAGTAGTTAGGGGTGTTGGCAAAGAATAAAGGTGTTATGAAAAGCTGGAAAGGTTTACACTGTTATTTTGAAGAAGTGGGTTCCAGAACTGGAGGCTATGGGAATGTCTGATGAAATTGGGAAGGGAATTCCAGGTAATGGGTACAGAATGTGATCTGCATGTGTTAGAATAACAATTTAAGATGCAGATGTGCAGAGTGTAGGTTGCCCTTTGGGACGTAATTTGTAACTAATGAGGTGATGTATGATGAGACCATGTTTGAGAACATTGATCATCAAATGTGTGGGGAAGGGTCAAATACAAGAAATACTCCTAAGCTGAAAGAATCAAGATTTTGTCAGTGTCTGCCTGTAGGGAGTGAATGAGAAGACTCAAAAATAATTCCTAAATAGGGTACATGGAGAACGGGGGATATATTGCAGTTAGGAGAACAAAATTAGAAGGTGAAAATTTAACCAGTTCAATTTTGTCCATATTAAGTTTTAGTCAACAAAATAATACAAATGAAAGAAGCTGTAACATGAGCTAGAAAACAGGGCAGCCCCAGAATGGAGAGATAGGAGTGCTATCCGCTTTAAGATAATACCGAAATCCAAGTCCAGTCGTAGAGATTGAGAATAGCAGGGTTCAAAGAGCAGACCCTTGAGTTACCCCAAAAGAAAATAAATGGGGAGAGGAAGCGGAGTCTGTGTGACCAACAGAAGATGGTTATAGAGCAGATGAGACACATGACAGTGCAGTCTGTTGAATTTTAAAAAAAGCAGAGAATATAAAGTAACGTGAAATCATCAACTGTGTCAGAGGCTCAGGACTGGTCTAGTACAATCTTTATAATCATTGCTTGTGCTTTTATATGGTCATGGAACTCCTCGGTGACTTATACTATCCGTATATATTATACAACAGGGGGAAGATTATTCCCTATATATACAACTATATACAAATGTATACAACATGGGTGAGGTTTTATGTATTAAGCTCTAAAATCTGCCCCACATTTATTGCAAAAAATGTCACTATAGGTAAATTCTTCTTTAAAGGAAAACTCTACCCACAGAATGAATACTTAACCAACAATTAGTTTATATTATGTTTAGTGACCTATTAACAAATCTCGCCAAACTGGAATATATATATCAGTAAATATTGCTCTTTTACATCCTTTCCCTTGAGCCGCCATTTAGTGATGGGCTGTGTGCTCCCTCAGAGATCAGCTGACAGGAAGTGATGCAGCTCTAACTGTAACAGAAAGTAGTGTGGGAGTAAAATACAGAACTCTGCCCATTCATTGGCTGATGGGGCCTAGCATGTATGTGTGCCTTGGCTTGTTTGTGTGCACTGTGAATCCTATGATCCCAGGAGGCGGCCCTTAATTCTTAAAATGGCAATATTCTATTTAGGATTACCCAATGGTACATACTACTAAAAAAGTATATTTTTATGAAAATGGTTTATTTAGATGAAGCAGGGTTTTACATATGAGCTTTTTTATGCAATTTACATTGTTTGTGGGTATAGTTTCCCTTGAATCTAGGATTGTGCTATGGGACAAGAGTCTTGAAAATTTGCAGAGTAATATATAGTAAGATCACACCCAAACAAAGAGGAGTACAAAGCAACGCTATGAAGGGCCCTATGACTAATAACCTGTTTCATTTTCTTGCTCACTCGCAAAATGAACAAGTCATTTAATTTCACATCAATCTACAAACTTAACTCGGAATGAAAAATCCCCAAGGTGTAATTTTGTCGGTTTCTCCCTCTCATGAACGCCTTTGCACCTGTGCTGTGTGTTGGCTGCAGTCAGTGGGAGTTGCAGTACGAGGATGTAACTCCACTATCAGTAACGGGGCAGCAGTGGATGTGAATTACTGGTAGGTGTATAAGTGAGTAAAACTGTGCCCTGTGTAGGAGTAACGCAGAGTACGACATTGCAAGAAATTACAGTTATTAGTCTGTCCACAATTAAAATAGAGCTCCGGGGGAGTTATGCTTACAAACATCTCGTACATACACCGAATACGATCCACACTCAGCACTAATGAAGAATACTGGAATTATAAGCAACTTTCCAATTTTCATTCATTACATGTTTTTATTTGTTTTACAGTTATTTGTAAATCTTTAATATATTTTGCTATTGAAAACATGTCCGTTTCTATGCCTTTTGAAACAATGCAGCGGAAGCCAGGGGGCAGAACAGTCCTATTGGGTTTATTTAATGGTTAAATGATTCCCTTTTCTCTGTAATAATAAAACAGTACCTGTACTTGATCCCAACTAAGATATAATTACCCCTTATTGGGGCAGAACAGCCCTATTGGGTTTATTTCATGGTTAAATGATTCCCTTTTCTCTGTAATAATAAAACAGTACCTGTACTTGATCCCAACTAAGATATAATTACCCCTTATTGGGGCAGAACAGCCCTATTGGGTTTATTTCATGGTTAAATGATTCCCTTTTCTCTGTAATAATAAAACAGTACCTGTACTTGATCCCAACTAAGATATAATTACCCCTTATTGGGGGCAGAACAGCCCTATTGGGTTTATTTAATGGTTAAATGATTCCCTTTTCTCTGTAATAATAAAACAGTACCTGTACTTGATCCCAACTAAGATATAATTACCCCTTATTGGGGGCAAAACAGCCCTATTGGGTTTATTTAGTGTTTAAATAGTTTTTTAGTAGAGTTAACAAATGGAGATCTAAATTACAGAAAGACCCCTTATCTGGAAAACCCCAGGTGTGTGTAAGTAAGCATTTTGGGGGAGAAGGGGGCTAGCAGGGTGCTGGGCAAAGTAGTATGCTTTGAGCACCAATACTATCAAGTCCATCTCTGAGTGGGAGAGAGAGAGAGAGAGAGAGAGAGAGAGAGAGGGAGGGAGGGAGAGAGAGAGAGAGAGAGAGAGAGAGGGAGGGAGGGAGAGAGAGAGAGAGAGAGAGAGAGAGAGAGAGAGAGAGAGAGAGAGAGAAAAGGCTAAGCATTTGTCATGACTTGATAAAATATTAAAAAAAAAAAAAAAGTTTATTTATTAAAAAAAAGAAGTTGTGCACACAAAGAACCAACGTTTTAAACTGTTACGGGGCCTTTCCTGCTTTCCATGCTGAGCAATATTGCTAAGAAAATTAATAAGTTTTGAGATAAAATGAACACAATGAAAATGAATGCGGCTTAATGATTAGGAAAGTGAAAGGTATTATGTTTAAACACAGTTAGCACTTGGTAAAAAAAAAAGTACCAGACTGTAATAAATCAATCACCATATGAATTTCAAATCAAGGCTAAAGGCTGGTAGGTGCTGCACTACTGTGCCAATAACGGTGGATATGCTGGCTGTTGGGGGGCTTGGGGGCAGCCATTCAAGCTGAAAAAAAGTAGAAAAGGCACAGGTTACATAGCAGATACCAGATAAGCTCTGTAGAGTATAATGTCATTTTATCTGTTATCTACTATGTAACCTGTGCCTTTTCTCCTTTTTTCCAGCTTGAACGGCTGCCCCCATGGCTACACCACAGAGTATTTATATAAACTGTAGTAGGGTTTCTAAAGCAAACACACAAATATTACCGACGCAGTTGAACAGTACATTATAAATTAATTACTTTGCTACATTTCCTTTTTTGGTGTTACTGTTCCTTTAAAGATCTGTGGAAAAAAATCCAAAGAGCCAGAGGCTGAAAGCCCCAGACTGGGCCGGTGATGAAGCCCCTACGTTAATATTTCACACAGATTAAAGAGAAGTTACTGGCGGTAAACAGTTGTCTTTATAATAACAGGAATAGCACAACCTATACAATTAAGTATATAAAGACTGCACCCACATAGTTCTCAAGAATTTAGTGTTTGTCGCTTAAAATATAAGAAGGGTATTTTGAAGGGATTTTTTTACAGTAATACCTTTCTGTGCCCTGTGCTCCAAACTCCATTTTCCCATTAGTGTTGCTGCTATGAGGACTACATTGCTGATGCTAAACACGAGCCCCAGGGCAGAGGCTACAGGCCCATACCGGCGCTTTAGGAATCTATAAAGGGTCTCTCTGATGACCAAGAGGACTGAGTGCATTAGACACAGAGGAGGGACGCGGCCGCTTCATTGGGGTAAGTCTGGTAGCCGTAGTGGGACCAGCAATAGCCCCGCGTAGCTACGAATAGCCCCGCGTAGCTCAGTCTCTATGATGTTTTTCAATATCCATTTTTATTTTTAGAATCCTCGTAAGAGTAAAGTGTATTTTGCAACAGTAAAGCAGCGATGAAACGGAGATATCTGGTGGTTACGAACCAAACAGGAAAAGTTTAGAAGCAGAATGCTGCTTCCTTATATAAATGCAGAGACGGGTGATATCAATTTTTTTTTACAATAGTCGTTCACCTTTAGTAGGTAATTCTGACCTACTGTTTTCAGCTTTTATTTTCTTTATTACTTTCCTTCTTCTTCTGCCGGCTCTCAAATGGTGCTGACTGACCCATAACAGCCAAAACCCCTAGGCCCTCTCCTATTCATATTACAGTCTCTTGTTCATACCACCACCTTGTTGCTAGGGTACATTGGACCCCATAACCACATAGCTAGCATAATTCCAAACTGTAGAGTGGCTAAAAAAAAAAGCTAAATTACTGAAAAACAGAAAAAATTTTTTTTAAAAATGCAGACCAACTGCAAATTGTCTTGAAATGTCACTAATCTGCATCATAGTAAACGTTAATTTAAAGGAGAACTACTCCCTTTCAAATCCATATTTCTTAAAATTATAACATGAATATTGTAAATGTTGGATGTATTGGACCTTAAAAAACAATTTCTTTTGCATCCGTCTATTATTAGCCACTGCTAGCAGCACCCTTTTTACCACCACTGAGCCCTAGTTATAAAGAATAGGGGGAGGGGGGAACATGGGACATAACTGTTCAGGGAGTTTGCAGGTCAGTTTCAAAAGCAACTAACTGAACAGTTATGTCCCACAAGTCACTGACTAACTAACAGCGTAGTGAGCTTAAAGCAAGAAGTAGTGTTCTGGCTATTATGCTGGACATCTGCCCACTCCAGCCTTTATAGATTTTTCACTAACTAACTATATTGAAAACAATATGACTATGAAGATTTTCATTCATCCAGGTCATGGTATATCAAGTATAAATAAATATAATCATTATATATATAATAAAATATATATAATATAATCATTGAAGATGTTTCACTACTCATCCGAGCAGCTTCTTCAGTTCAGTTGAACAGAAGAAGCTGCTCGGATGAGTAGTGAAACGTCTTCAGTGATTACTTAGCAAGTCCAGTTGCTTTAGATTTATTTATACTAGATATACTGAAAACATTTTCAATTTGTCGATTTTGCCCAGATTAATTTTTTACACTGAACTGTTCCTTTACAGTTTATGAAAAGGTTTTTGGAAAATAACTTGAAAATAACTGTGAGCATAGAACAAACATCTGAAATTGAGCCAGTTGTACAAAAGAAATACATGTTTACACTACACCGAGTTTTAAAAGAATGAAGTAGAATTTGTGATTTAATAAAAGATTACACATGAAACAAATGACACTTTAAATAATTCTCCACATAAAACAGAACATGACACTTTTCCTTTTGGATGACTAGACTCGACTCTTGACCTTTGCAAGAAGCCAAAAATTTTACAAGGTGTTGTAAAGATGTCAAGCCTTCATTGGGCCTCCCAACAGATTCTCTCTGGTCCCTGTCAATGTCACAAATAAGAAGTAGTGTAGACAGTGGGCTGGCACTAGCAATTAAAAATGTAAATGAAGCCATATAATTAGCAAACTTTACATACTTAACATACATTCTAACTGTTCTTGTTTGTATAAATGTATTTAATTAATACAGCATACGCAGTGCCCTGCCCTAATAAGACACACAGAGCTACTAGTAGCAGGTACTTTTTCACAGCTACTAAACTCCAGAAAATCCCCTGCCATAGACAGTACTGATCATTGCCTCTGCTAAACACACGTAGTAGAACTATCAGTAAATGATCAGCATTGTCTATCTTAGTAGCCACGACAAGTAGCTGCTACTAGTAGCTCCGTGTGTCTTCAGCCTAAAAGCTCCCCCTTTAATGAAGCTGCTCCAGATTTTGAATTGTACTCCAGCTGTAAGTATGTCAGCACTGCTTCCATTCCTGCTGTAAAACTCAGCACTTCCAACTTTGCCTGCAGCCAAATAACTGAATATGGTTACACCCAGTCACACAAGGTAAAGTGTGGTTGGCTGGGTGCAACAGCGTACAGTGGTTTTGCCATGGTTGCAGCTCAGAGCAGCACTGCAGCATTAAAGGAACAGTAACACCAAAAATTGAAAGTAATTACAATACTGCTGTACCCTGAAGGTGCAACTGGTCTCTGAAAGACTACTATAGTTTGTATAATCGAAGCTGCTGTGTAGCCCCAGGGGCAGCCATTCGAATGAGAAAAGGCACAGGTTACTTAGCAGATAACAGATAAAACCTCATTATATTCTGCAGAGCTTATCTGTTATCTGCTATGTAACCTGTGCCCTTTCTCCTTTTTTCCAGCATGAACGGCTGCCCCCGGGGCTAAACTATAGTAGGGTTTCTGTAGCAAACACCTCAGTCGCGGGGCGACTAATCTCCCCGTCTGTCACCTCCCTTAGTCTCAAGTGGGTGGGGTTTGTCCCAGGAAGGGAGGCCAGGGACAATAGGAAGTGGATATTCAGTATTGCGCTACTGGAGGCCCCTTTCTGCTCATATTGATAGGCTAAAATAGCTATTGACTGGGAGGTGAAAACATATATATCAGCATTACAAACACTATACACTAAGGTACATTGTTCACTGACTATGAATGATTGGTTGTGACAAAAAGCGCTCTTTAGGTTTCTGATTTTTGGGCAGGATAGAAAGACTTTTTACTTTCAACTTTTTTGGCCAAGATAAAACTTAATACAATTCTATAAGGTTAAGACAGAAAAAGAACTGCAACTCCTAAAACAGGAAGAGCAGGACCTATGTGGTTGGAATAGGCCCAGTTTCCCTTGGTTAGGCTGAATAAACAAGCCCAACGTGAATTTCCTCTATACATTTTAGAAAGGCATACGCAAAAGCTTCACACTTCTACCGCCATAGTATGTTGCTATTATTAAACAGAGTATAGCTGAATCTTTCATGGTCTTTTGGACTGAAGTTGAATGTGCTCAATCCTAACTGTCTGATATCGGTAGCTAAGGCCCTAAATCTGCCAGGAAGAAACTAAAGAATATGCTCCCCACAAGATCATCTAATATATCTCCAACCATGAACAATTTAGGAACCTAAATATGTCCACAATACAACATTTTGGCATAAATTAGCTGCCCTCCCATATAAGATCTTGCAATTATGTGTAGCTGTGTAGCTTCCTCAGAGAAAAGCCATATCAAAATATTGCAAACAGATTTGTAAGCACTCCCATAATGTGCAGGATCTGTGACACCAACATGGGGACCATATCCAGACTTTCTGGAGCTGCTGCATATTGACAACTATACTACCATACTTGTTGATATCTAAGTCCAATCTTCTAAAGACCATTGGGGAATCCTTGCTCCTTGTGTGGCTCTTTAATAGGTTTCTGAAGACCTCTCGAATGTTGTGAAGTGGGAAAAACCTTCTTATGGAACACAAATGTGTTCCATAAGAAGGTTTTAGGTTTTACATTGGCTGGATTGTTGGTTGATATGCATAGAGGGATTCCAGCAAAATATGAAAAAGTTTGAAAATGTTGGTCACAATATTTGAAGGATTCTGGGAATATGTACCACAATTTTTAATGATGTATTTGTATCAAAACTGTATGTTGTTTAGTCCAGGAACGTATGCATAACAAGGCACTTTATTTTGCTTACTGTATATATATATTTGTTTTATATGTTCCTTTGAAAAAAATAAAAAAGGCAGGAATTCTATAGAGTAGATCTCATTAAAACCCCCTAGTGACTAAAAGAGGGTAATACATACCAAATACAGACTTCTGTACTACTCAGAGGATAGAAATCAAACAACTAGTGATGAGTGAATCTGTCCCGTTTTGCTTCACTGAAAAATTCGCGAATCTTTTAAAATTTCCTTTTCATTTTGCTTGCCGCGGGAGACAATTTTTTGTCATGTGAAAATTTTTGTGCCCGTTTCGCGAATAAAATGGTGGAACACGGAAATTCACTGCAAATCCCTGCCTGGTGAATAATTTCGCTCATCACTATTAACAACCCCATACGGATAGCCTAATTTTATAAAAACTTTTATAAAACTATGGGAACTTTTGTAAAACCATGAATAGCCGTTTTATTTAAAAGCTCAGAGAGGTCAGAGATCCCAAAAGGTCATATAAAAAGTAAAATCAAGCCCTTGTTACTACCTGCAGAAACCTATCAGATCTATCACCCAAGGTGGTTCCTTTTCCTTCTTTAGGAATCTGAAGTTATGTTCTGGGCCAGTTTAGCCATGGCTTTAAGTCAAGTTCTCCAGTTCTCCTGCTTCTCTCCCTCCTCTCGGTTGCTTTTGGTATGTGTGTGAAAGAAACTTTTACTTTGTACTTTAAGCATCAATCTCTTCTTTCAAGTAGAAGAACTAAGAATCTTATGAAATGATCTGCCCTATCCTTTTCTGCTGCAACACCCATACTGGAGTGTCTTACCAATGTATCTGATCAATCAACTTTTGGATGACTATGTGGATGGCCAAACAGCATTGTTCTGTTCATTTGTTTCAATGGCCCAAACAAGTACATCTCAGTAGCAGGAACTCAATTTGCAGTTGTCCATATAATGAACTGAACGCTTAGGGGCCCATTTATCAAAGTACGATTGCTTCCAAATACAAAAAAATCGTATTTTTTCTAAGTTTTCATGCTGTGTGTATTTTTGCTGTTTTTGAGCCCTATGGGAGGCTTCCAAAATCATGCACAGAAGGTTCAAAGTCAGAAAGGTTTTCCCGCCTTTTACGATCGTTCGCATACGAAAATTTCAAGACTTTCAGATCGCCAATACGATATTATCGTGACTAATACGATTTTTCGTAAGCATTTTCGATCATCAGAAATTATCGTATTTAATCCGAATTTTACCCAATTAAAAAATTACAAAATTAATAAGCATGAGAAAGATAGGCCACATAATGCTTTCTTTCAGCCTCAGATATACTTTTAAACTACAATTATAATAGTTTATAAAACCACACTGACAGTGCAATGGCAAAAACAGAGAAAATGAAATGCACTGAAGCCAATCTATGTATTTTCGTGCACTTGTTTCCAAGATGTGTGACTTTTTTTTTTCTTTTGACATTGGCGCCTATAGGCGTTTTTCATACGGAAACCTGACGAAAAATTTTGCTCATCACTACTGTGAACGTAACCACCCGTCACATGGGTGAATTTAAAGCTAAAACAGACCTAAATGTAAAATACTAAATTTTTAACTGGGGTGACTGGTTTATTAGCAAACAGTATTATTAACCTTTACATTCTGTTTGCTGTGTGAGAACTATAAAGCAATGAGAGAAGCACAAATTTCTCTTTTTTTGATGAGCCCCTTTTTACACCATGTGTGTAATTGTGAGACTATATCTATTTAACACTGCTAATCTGATTTTTCCTATTATAAAGGAGTAAAATGATAAAAAGAACTAGGAAACCCTCCTTGATGTAAGTGCATGCAGGAAATTGTTATGTAAAACCTACAAAGCAAAGTATTTTAAAGGTCAAGGTTTGAAGGCAACCGCATATCATTCTCAAGTTGCTGTAGTTTAGTCGTCTCTCGCGCATTAATAACCCAAATGGAGTTTTTGTTTCCGAAAATCAGACGCAGAAGCAGTCTTGGCGAAAAACACAAAGGGAAACAAACTGAAACCGTTGTGCATTGCAAGTACCTTGTCACCTCGCACAGACCTCTGTCCCACTGCACCGAAACCAGCCCCTAAACAATAACAAACATATTCTTATTTACCCCCACTGGAAATTTTAGCACAGGTATGGGACCTGTTATCCAGAATGCTCGGCAACTAGGGTTTTCCAAATAAGGGGTCTTTCCGTAATTTGGATCGCCAGACCTTAATTCTGCTGAAAAATCATTTAAAAATTAAATAAACCCAATAAGATTATTTTGTCATCAATATAGATGAATTATATCTCAGTTAGAATCAAATGCAGGTACTGTTTTATTATTACAGAGAAACGGGAATCATTTAACCATTAAATAAACCCAATAGGGCTGTTCTGCCCCAATAAGGGGGTAATTATATCTTAGTTGGGATCAAGTACAGGTACTGTTTTATTATTACAGAGAAAAGGGAATCATTTAACCATTAAATAAGCCCAATA
This sequence comes from Xenopus tropicalis, assembly GCF_000004195.4. Taxonomy (NCBI): domain Eukaryota; kingdom Metazoa; phylum Chordata; class Amphibia; order Anura; family Pipidae; genus Xenopus; species Xenopus tropicalis. The sequence goes on from NC_030681.2 coordinate 15,157,435, forward strand.
GGGCTGTTCTGCCCCCAATAAGGGGTAATTATATCTTAGTTGGGATCAAGTACAGGTACTATTTTATTATTACAGAGAAAAGGGAATCATTTAACCATTAAATAAACCCAATAGGGCTGTTCTGCCCCCCAATAAGGGGTAATTATATCTTAGTTGGGATCAAGTACAGGTACTGTTTTATTATTACAGAGAAAAGGGAATCATTTAACCATTAAATAAGCCCAATAGGGCTGTTCTGCCCCCAATAAGGGGTAATTATATCTTAGTTGGGATCAAGTACAGGTACTATTTTATTATTACAGAGAAAAGGGAATCATTTAACCATTAAATAAACCCAATAGGGCTGTTCTGCCCCCAATAAGGGGTAATTATATCTTAGTTGGGATCAAGTACAGGTACTGTTTTATTATTACAGAGAAAAGGAAATCATTTTGAAAAATTAGAATTATTTGATTATTATTAAAGGTCTATAGGAGATGACCTTTCTGTAATTCGGAACTTTCTGGATAATGGGTTTCCAGATAAGGGGTCCGATACCTATACCTGTATCAAGAGATACATAAATTGTAAAAATATGGAAAAGGGCTCATTTATGAATGCAAAGCTAAGTAAAATATGCAATTTATGCGCAAATCACCACGTTTCTACTCACAAGTGTTCTCCCAGTGGCGAAAGTATCACCAATAATGTGTAAAATAACATATATCAGTTGGCACACTAGCCCCCTCTCATTAGCACTAATCCTTCCTGCACAGATTGCTGTGTGAGTGGCAGGATATCTTACCAGAAACAAGAAGAACCCACAGATCTGCAGCTTTAGTACCTATATCATTCACAGACTTCACTTACCATGGAGGAAACAATAACCTTTATATAACTATAACCTTTATATAACAGAACAATACAAGCAACACTTCTTTCCATTTCTAGGTTCATAATTCCTGAAATCATGAAGGTGAAGGGTTTTATTTATGGTGAATTTACCTAGGACAAAAACACTTCTTGTGTATGGATTTTCCATCTACGCTTGTCGATGTGTAGCAGGATGTCTCGTAAAGGAAAAGTAAAGCCTGTCTATGCACAAGTCAATAAATGTGTTATGCACCGTTTCTCTGGATCCAGCCTGAATTTATTTCAGTGATTTCCCCTAATCATTCCAGGGACAGGCAGGCAATTTATGAAATAGAAAAACCAAAGATGTAGGGTCTTTTTATTAATTTTCGAGTTGTGAATTCGAGTTTGTTTTTTTTTAAACAAATAAAATTGCAAATCAAATGGTCACTTATTTATTAATAAGGAAAACCCGTTCAAATTCGAATTTTGCAAGTTTACGAGCTCTAAAAGCTCGAAAAATTTAAGTTTGATAATACGGCTTGACTTTGCCTATGACATCTCCCATTGACTTCTATAGAAACTCACACGCTTTTACATGGCAAATGTTTACATTTGACTTTTTGGGTTTTTTGCACTTAATAAATACCAGACATTCGAGTTTTTGAACCATAACTTGACTTTGAGTTTTATAAGCTCAAAAAAATCGAGCATCGAGAAAAAGAATCAAACTCCCCCGTAGTGTCAATGCATTGTAATATGCAGCATGAACGGCAATGGCGCCCATTGGTAAGTAGCAATGTATAGGGACCAGACAAGCCAGTCCCAATGCTACCTGAACTAATGGACCTATAACCTTATAACCCTTTCCACTTGTGGCCCCTTTTCCAGCGGGACACGCAAATATTATCATAAGCAACATGAGAATGGGAACTGTTTTCTTAGTTTCAAAGCAAACTACTACTTGAGTAGGATTAAGTTGATAACAAGCTTGACTACAGTGCTTAGTGCCGGGGAGCTGCAGTAAAGGATAATCATCATGCATAAATAGGGCATGTATCATTAATGAATTATTTTCCAAGATCATATTTAAAACTAAAAAGCTTGCCAGGTCTTAAAGGGGAAACTCAGCCCAAACACAACTAAAGATTTTTGAAAAGTAAACATAATAGCAAGCAACTTTGCAATATAAAAATCAAGATAAAAATGCAGCCTTTGCATGATTTTTTATGAAATATTTTTACTTTCCCAGGGTGCCACAGCCATGTGACCTGTGGTCTGATAAACTTCACTCACACTTTACTGCTGTGCTGCAAGTTGGAGTGATATCCCCCCCCTCCCAGCAGCCGATCAGCAGAACAATGGGAAGGGAGCAAGATAGCAGCTCCCAGTAGGTATCAGAATAGCACTCAATAGTAAGAAATCCAAGTCCGGCTTGGGACTCCTCCAGTTACATGGGAGTAGGAGAAACAATAGGTTAGCTGAAAGCAGTTCTAATGTGTAGCGCTGGCTGAAAGCTCAGACTCAGGCACAATGCACTGAGATGGCGCCTACACACCAATATTACAGCTACAAATACATTTGTTGGTTCAAGAATAAAATTTGAAATGGCAGAGAGGGAACTGTCCTCAGCCTGCCTTTAGCCTGTGTCTTCCAAATCCCACAATTCTCTGCACATGTGATGTCAATAAGGAAAGGAACAAAGCTGGGCAATGCATTGTGGGTTATGTTGTTCCTGCATGCTGTCTGTAAGCTGTGGAGAAGTTGTTACAATTTGTAATTAGTCCCTCCTCTTCTGCCAGGATTTCAAATGATGCAGAAAGAGAAGAGCTGTTTTGCAGCTGGATTTCAGCATATGAAATGGTATTTATTCATAGTTTTTGAAGGGACAGATTAGTAATAGGGATATTAGGTGGGCTGCTTCAGAAGCCGGAGTTCCCCTTTAAGTGGAAAGCCTTTTTTTCGTAAAAAAAAAAAAAAAAGTCCAAAGATTGAAAAAAAATAAAGCAATCAATGTAAAAAGTCATGACTGTAACAAAGAAAAGGGGCACCAAATCAACAGTATACCAAATCAGCCCCCTAATGTGTGGATTATGTGAGATTTGGGCACCCAGCAATAAACCTCAATTAACAGGTAAAAAAAAAAAATTCCTGAAGGTCTGGGACCCATAAGTAAAATATAGATTTCCCAGTTCACTTATATGTACAGAAAGGCAGTATGGTAGGCCAGGTCATTTCTTTAGATGCGCCACTCCTAATAGTTTTAGTACAGGTATGGGACCCATTATCCAGAATGCTGAGGACCTGGGGTTTTCTGGATATGGGGTCGTTCTGTAATTCCGATCTCCTACCTTAGGTCTACTAACAAAATTATTTAACCAGTAATTAAACCCAATTGGATTTCCATAATTTAGATCTCCACACCTTACGTCTACTAAAAATCATATAAATGTTAAATAAACCCAATAGGATTGTTCTGCCCCCAATAAGGGGTAATTATATCTTAGTTGGGATCGAGTACAGGTACTGTTTTATTATTACAGAGAAAAGGGAATCATTTAACCATTAAATAAACCCAATAGGGCTGTTCTGCCCCCAATAAGGGGTAATTATATCTTAGTTGGGATCAAGTACAGGTACTGTTTTATTATTACAGAGAAAAGGGAATCATTTAACCATTAAATAAACCCAATAGGGCTGTTCTGCCCCCAATAAGGGGTAATTATATCTTAGTTGGGATCAAGTACAGGTACTGTTTTATTATTACAGAGAAAAGGGAATCATTTAACCATCTTTCTCTCTGTAATAATAAAACAGTACCTGTACTCGATCCCAACTAAGATATAATTTCCCCTTATTGGGGGCAGAACAGCCCTATTGGGTTTATTTAATGGTTAAATGATTCCCTTTTCTCTGTAATAATAAAACAGTACAGGTATCGGACCCCTTATCCGGAAACCCATTATCCAGAAAGCTCCGAATTACGGAAAGCCCGTCTCCCATAGACTCCATTTTAATCAAATAATTCAAAATTTTAAAACTGATTTCCTTTTTCTCTGCAATAATAAAACGGTAGCTTGTAATTGATCCCAACTAAGATATAATTAATCCTTATTGGATGCAAATCAATCCTATTGGGTTTAATTAATGTTTTATTGATTTTTTAGTAGACTTAAGGTATTGAGCTCCAAATTACGGAAAGACCCCTTATCCGGAACACCCTTGGTCCCGAGCATTCTGGATAATGGGTCCTATACCTGTACCTGTACTTGATCCCAACTAAGATATAATTACCCCTTATTGGGGGCAGAACAGCCCTATTGGGTTTATTTCATGGTTAAATGATTCCCCTTTCTCTGTAATAATAAAACAGTACCTGTACTTGATCCCAACTAAGATATAATTACCCCTTATTGGGGGCAGAACAGCCCTATTGGGTTTATTTAATGGTTAAATGATTCCCCTTTCTCTGTAATAATAAAACAGTACCTGTACTTGATCCCAACTAAGATATAATTACCCCTTATTGGGGGCAGAACAGCCCTATTGGGTTTATTTAATGGTTAAATGATTCCCCTTTCTCTGTAATAATAAAACAGTACCTGTACTTGATCCCAACTAAGATATAATTACCCCTTATTGGGGGCAGAACAGCCCTATTGGGTTTATTTCATGGTTAAATGATTCCCCTTTCTCTGTAATAATAAAACAGTACCAGTAATTGATCCCAACTAAGATATAATTACCCCTTATTGGGGGCAGAACAGCCCTATTGGGTTTATTTAATGGTTAAATGATTCCCCTTTCTCTGTAATAATAAAACAGTACCTGTACTTGATCCCAACTAAGATATAATTACCCCTTATTGGAGGCAGAACAATCATATTGGGTTTATTCAATATTTAAATGATTTTTAGCAGACTTAAGTTATGGAGATCCAAATTACGGAAAGACCCCTTATCCGGAAACCCCAGGTTCCGATCATTCTGGATAACAGGTCCCATACCTGTATACACAAGCTGGCCAACTGTGTCAGTCACCTCTGGTCTGGCCAGTCCTACACTCACTTTCATCTGATTCATTTTGCCTGCAACTCGAATACACTGCAATATATGGACAAACAATCCCTGTTTTGTTTAAAGGAGGGGGGGTAATTTTTTGGTTGCTTAATGCACAAAATGTCATAATGTCCTTAGCAAGCTGATAATCAGTGAGTGCAGAGAATTCTTGTGCTTATATGAATTTTGTATATCTTACCTAAATGTTTCATATACAGGTATGGGATCCATTATCCGGAAACCCGTTATCCAGAAAGTTCCGAATTACGGGAAGGCCACCTCCCATAGACTCCATTATAAGCAAATAATTTTAATTTTTAAAAATGATTTCCTTTTTCTCCGTTATAATAAAATAATACTTTCTACTTGATCCCAACTAAGATACAATTAATCCTTATTGGATGCAGAACTTAAGGTATGGAGATCCAAATTACAAAAAGATCCCTTATCCGGAAAAGCCCAGGTCCCAAGAATTCTTGATCATCGGTTCCATGCCTGTATATATATGAATATCTTAAATGCTTCCTTATTACTTATTAAACAAACTTTTTCTCAGCGCTCCAATCAAACGATTCCTGCATAGCTAATTCTCTTCTATCTTATCTGGAATCTATAAAACTTCATTGCCTACCTGGCAAGACACACGGATTATCAGTTATCCATTAATGTAGGATAGTCTTCCATTGGCACGATATTCCTGGGCTCAGTAACGTGCCCTCGCTGGTTACTGTTGGAGTTTCCCCTTGCTGGTGTCCCTGCTACATTGCAGATTAATGGATAACTCCCTGCTGTCTCACAACAACCAGAATGCTGAGGTGTGATATCAAGCCGTACCACGTATGATCTAGTTTATTCCTGACGTTCTTGGGCTTGTGGCACACATGGCATATTCTGGGCTCAGTGGAGGAGTGACCGAATGAGACTCTGGGGCGAGTTATTTGCTTTAATGGAGTAGAAATGCAATGTTTCGGGCCTGAAAAACAGGCAGCGTCCGTGCAAATGACAAGCTGCAATCCTGGTTCCTGAGCTTCTCTGCCAGCTGAAAAACCTTGGCACGTGTCACCTTAACTTCACTCTGTGGGCAAATTCCTCCCAATATACATTACAAAGTATACCACATACTAGCAACTATCAGACTGACTCCCACAGACTCCATTTTAATCAAATAATTCACATTTTTAAAAATGATTTCCATTTTCTATGTAATAATAAAACAGTACCTGTACTTGATCCCAACTAAGATATAATTACCCCTTATTGGGGGCAGAACAGCCCTATTGGGTTTAGTTAATGGTTAAATGATTCCCTTTACTCTGTAATAATAAAACAGTACCTGTACTTGATCCCAACTAAGATATAATTACCCCTTATTGGGGCAGAACAGCCCTATTGGGTTTAGTTAATGGTTAAATGATTCCCTTTTCTCTGTAATAATAAAACAGTACCTGTACTTGATCCCAACTAAGATATAATTACCCCTTATTGGGGCAGAACAGCCCTATTGGGTTTAGTTAATGGTTAAATGATTCCCTTTTCTCTGTAATAATAAAACAGTACCTGTACTTGATCCCAACTAAGATATAATTTTGGAGCCAAAAGAATCCTATTGGGTTTAATTACTGTTTAAATAATTTTCTTAGCAGACTTAAGGTAGAAGATCTGAATTACGGAAAGACCCCTATCTGGAAAACCCCAGGTCCCGAGCATTCTGGATAATGGGTCCCATACCTGTACATATTACAGCAACAAGGACGGTGAAACAACAAGGCTGAAATGGAGCCTCAGACATATAAATGTTCTTCTCTGGGTTCAAATGTGACAGATTGAGGGAGGCCAGCTAAATGCAAATACTGCACAAGTCGTTTGCACCAAAACGAAACAAAAAAGGAGGATTTTCTATAACCAGGTTTGAGGGAAGGCATGTGCTTATGCTGAACTAATAAAAACAAGTATGTGCGACTGATGCACAGGGAAATGTGTGTAGCGATAATAGAAAAACCCAACACATTTTTATAACGGGGGTGAGTAAAGTGACAGACTTGGCACAGAGACACCTGTCAGACTTTTGTTTGGCTTTCAGGGAAATATGACTGTAAAATACCACATGTACTGTTAACCTGACCAACGATATCCAGAACCCACAGTGTCAGGGAAATAATGGTTAAACTGGGTGTAGCCTAATTACATGCTGCATCACTTGGAATATTCATACCTGATCTGCCACTAATTATTTCTGGTGTGACTGGGACAGGACCCATTTGCACAGTTTGCAATAACCATAGTTATAACCAAAGATATCTGCATTTTTTTGCATTTTATTCTTGTTGTGCCTTCACAGACCATAATAATTTGCTTGCATGTTTTTTTTAGGAACAGGTAACATTATAGGGCATATTTATTATAGTGTGTAAGCCAACATTAACAGTGAAGTTGCCCATAGCAACCACATTTAATTGCTGATTGGTTGCTGTGGGTAATGTGGGCTTACACACTATAATAAATATGCCCCTATATGTAAAAGGCTGATTAAACAGCACAAGTGCAATTGCCAGTAGCAACCAATCTGCTCTTTGCTTTCTTTTTCCAGCTTCAAGTAGACTTTTCAAAATAAATTGCTGTTTGGTTACTATTAGTAACTGCACTTCTGCACCTATGTTTGTAAATAGGCCCCTTTTCAGCCATGAGGCAGGGTGAATAACAAGAGAAGCCCCATTTGCTGGGCAATGAAGACGCGTGATGTCAGGGGATGGGGCAGTAAGATTTGGGGACGGGGCTGTGAATTTTGGGGTGGGGTTATGATGACACACTTCACAAGATTCTTTGGGATTTGTTAGGTTTTACAGCTGCTACAAATGGGGAAGGTTTTAAACTTGCTAGCCCCTTTAAAAACGGGGATATGCGGGTCAGAAAAAAAAACCCTGGGCTGGGAGAAAAATAAATATATGTTTCTTTAACCCCTATCAGTCTAAAATAATTGTTTTTTGCAAATGCTTATAGGACTGTGCCCTTCAGCAAATACAGCGCACTGTCCTGGCTTCAGTATAAAAAATTTCAACTTAACATTCTATGTGGAGATGGAGCGGAGATGGAGCGGAGATGGAGCGGAGATGGAGCGGAGATGGAGCAGAGCCAGCTGAACTCCATCTTCTGACTGGGAATTCATCTCTTATAGTGCAGAGAGCATAGGGGGCAGCAATGAGGCTTCCCAGGTTTGCCCCTCATGCACCTACTGTTCATGCCCACACAATATTTAGCACTTGCTGGTGCTCCCCGCTCTAGGGGCACAAAACACACAGGCTAAACATAATTTTGTAAGGGTGAGTGCTCAGGGCAGAGTTGCACCGCACTGCTAACCCCTGCCAGCACAGGACCTGGGTAACACCTTGCATGGCCCTTTCCTTGGCACAGTGTGTGGGGCTGTAAGGTGCCCCAGAGTGCTCGCTTGCATCTGTAAGCATGGAGGCCTCCATATTGCACACAGTACAGAGTGCAACCTACACTACACATTCTGCATAGTAAATGAACTCTATGGACTGCATGAAATTAGAGGAAATGTTGGCTACAGACAAGTGTTAGCTACAAGAAGCCAATTAACACCTCACTTGTGTACAAATCAGGAAAAAAATAACAACCATAATGCAGCACTAGGGGTGAATGAATATAACACTTTCACGTAACCATTATAGTCCAAGAGGGTATACTTGCTCAAAACCTTCTCGCATTAACCAAAAATGAATACAGAATAAAATATTTTAAAAAAAAAACATCCAAACAAACAAACAAACAAAGACATCCTTCTCTTGCTATGAAAACATTACAATTGAAACATCTTGTGGTTATGTTATGATGATTACAAGCCTATTTGCATCTACATGAGTTGGGGCTTCCATATTTCTTGCATATATACACGTATACATACATTCAAGGGGATTTGCATAATTGTGCAAAGAGTATTTATTCAAACAGTGCTGTGTAACTTTAGAAATATAGGGGAATGATTATTTCTCATACCTCATGTTCAAGGACCAAAATATTTGAAATTAACGAATACGAAAAATAGAATGGAGCTAGGGCAATCACTTTTCCTGGGTAATGTTACTGGTCTAAAGGGGAAAGGGTGGTAAAATCACAGGGGCATAGAAATGGGTGGACTAGGGGCGGCAAGGTCAGAGAGCTGCTTGTGGTTACATGTAAATCTTTTCATATTTAATATTTGCATCTGATTATTTAGCACCTACAAATAAATAATGTCTTGCCAATGAATGACCTATGATATATATATATAGTGTTTCTGAAGCAAATACACAGTTTAACTAGTACCCACAGTACATTATAGTCACATGGATACTGACCACTTTCATTACTGTAGTGTTACTGGCCCTTTAAGTACTCTTTCCCTCTTGTATCGGTTATTGATTGTTTTGTATGTTTTCTTGTATGTTTAATATATACACCAATTTATTGTACAATACTGTGGAATATGTTGGCATTTTATAAGTATGTGTTAATAATAATACTAATAATAATTATAATAATTTCCTTGACAAAGGGCTTGGAACAAGTTGTGCCAATAAAAAGCACTTGCAGCAAGTTCTGCATCTCCAGCCTACCTCTCGTGATACTGTTCAAATTAATTATTATTATTACTGAACATTCAAAAAAACAGCTACCTTATCCACTTTGCAGCAAAATGTAAACGCAAATGATTCTGTGAACAGAGGCTTTCCAAACTGAGGCACGTTTTATTCCTGCATGATATATAGAACATGCACAGTATTTTAAGACATTACATGCAATTGTGATGTGAATCCACATACAGGTATGAGATCTGTTATCTGGAAAGCCATCATACAGAAAGTTCTGAATTACAGAAAGGCCATCTCCCATAGATTCCATTTTAATCAAATAATTAACATTTTTTATAAATGGTTTTCTTTTTCTGTGTAATAATAAACAGCACCCAACTAAAATATAATTAATCTCTATTGGTAACAAAATGATCCTATTGGGTTCCTATTAGCTAATATTTAATTGATATAGCAGACTTTAGATAGGAGATCCAAACTATGGAAAAAAAAAACCCTTATCCGGAAAACCCCAGGTCCCAAGCATTCTGGATAACAGGTTGCGTATAACTGTATACCATTGCTCCCTGCAGTAATGACTTCACAGGCCCTATATTGGCTACTGATTTGTGAGAGATTCTGCATTTTACTAAATTTTGTGTTTTTTAACTCAGCATACAAAAATAAATAAGACAATACATTTCCACAACTTTGCTCCAACATGAGTACAGTAAATCATGCCCAGCTTCTGAGCCCAGTACAATATGGGAACAATTGCTTGTATGTTGTATTAAGGCTATCACATAAATATAATATGTATTACAGGAATGGGATCCCTTATCCGGAAACCCATTATCCAAAAAGTTCCGAATTACTGAAAGGGCATTTCCCACAGACTCCATTATAAGCAAATAATTCTAATTTTTAAAAATGATTTCCTTTTTCTCTGTAATAATAAAACAGTACCTGTACTTGATCCCAACTAAGATATAATTACCCCTTATTGGGGGCAGAACAGCCCTATTGGGTTTATTTAATGGTTAAATGATTCCCTTTTCTCTGTAATAATAAAACTGTACCTGTACTTGATCCCAACTAAGATATAATTACCCCTTATTGGGGGCAGAACAGTCCTATAGGGTTTATTTAATGTTTAAATGATTCCCTTTTCTCTGTAATAATAAAACAGTACCTGTACTTGATCCCAACTAAGATATAATTACCCCTTATTGGGGCAGAACAGCCCTATTGGGTTTATTTAATGGTTAAATGATTCCCTTTTCTCTGTAATAATAAAACAGTACCTGTACTTGATCCCAACTAAGATATAATTACCCCTTATTGGGGGCAGAACAGCCCTATTGGGTTTATTTAATGGTTAAATGATTCCCTTTTCTCTGTAATAATAAAACAGTACCTGTACTTGATCCCAACTAAGATATAATTACCCCTTATTGGGAGCAAAACAAGCCTATTGCGTTTATTCAATATTTAAATGATGTTTAGCAAACTTAAATTATGGAGATCCAAATTACGGAAAGATCTCTTATCCGGAAAACCCCAGGTCCCAAGCATTCTGCATAACAGGTCCCATACCTGTACTTATCACATGATGCCATTTTCATTAACAAAGAAAGAATTTGTTGAAAAAATAAAAAAAAAACTGATGAGACTTTCAGTTGAAAACCTCTGCCCAAATAATCTGTATTTAGGGATTAAGAAAACAAAACACACACCTGAAACAGCCAGCAATTGCCTTAAACAGCCTTTCCCTAAATGAGTTAAAATCTAAATTCTTGTGTAACCAGTATGGCAGCCGTCCTGCTTCCAGCAATTTTAATTAGAAATATACTAATAGTGTTTGTCAAAATGGCACAGAACAATTATACACAGGTGACACTCTTCAAACATATAGACAATCTCTTGTATTTGTGCAACCTGACAGGATTGGCCTGTGTATGTTGCTGTTTTTCTGTCTTTGGAGAAAAACAAACAATGGAACGTTGAAAAATTTGAAAATAAACTGCATATATGAACTTGCAGGCTTTATTTTGTCATCCAGACACGGGCCAATAGGATTTCAGTAACATCCTTAAATATACGTTGCTATGTTTACCGACTGAAAGAACACACAGACACAATGGTAAATACAGCCAAATCCCTGGAGAATTCTGAGTTCTTTCAGTTACCCATATTTTCACTCATCTTCCCTTATACAGGTATGGGATTCCTTATCCGGAAACCCTTTATCCAGAAAGTTCAGAATTACGGAAACGCCATCTGCCATAGACTCCATTATAAGCAAATAATTCAAATGTTTAAAAATGATTCCTGTACTTGATCCCAACTAAGATATAATTACCCCTTATTGGGGGCAGAACAGTCCTATTGGGTTTATTTCATGGTTAAATGATTCCCTTTTCTCTGTAATAATAAAACAGTACCTGTACTTGATCCCAACTAAGATATAATTACCCCTTATTGGGGGCAGATCAGCCCTATTGGGTTTATTTCATGGTTAAATGATTTTCTTTTCTCTGTAATAATAAAACAGTACCTGAACTTGATCCCAACTAAGATATAATTACCCCTTATTGGGGGCAGAACAATCCTATTGGGTTTATTTCATGGTTAAATGATTCCCTTTTCTCTGTAATAATAAAACAGTACCTGTACTTGATCCCAACTAAGGTATAATTACCCCTTATTGGGGGCAGATCAGCCCTATTGGGTTTATTTCATGGTTAAATGATTTTCTTTTCTCTGTAATAATAAAACAGTACCTGTACTTGATCCCAACTAAGATATAATTACCCCTTATTGGGGGCAGAACAGTCCTATTGGGTTTATTTAATGGTTAAATGATTCCCTTTTCTCTGTAATAATAAAACAGTACCTGTACTTGATCCCAACTAAGATATAATTAATCCTTATTGGGGGCAGATCAATCCTATTGGGTTTATTTAATATTTAAATGATTTTTAGCAGACTTAAGTTATGGAGATCCAAATTACGGAAAGATCCATTATCTGGAAAACCCCAGGTCCCGAGCATTCTGGATAACAGGTCCCATACCTGTACTATGACAAGCAGTTTCATTAAAATATTCTGAAAGTTTAGGGGACCCTAAAATAAATTTACTTAGTTACCCAGTTACAACATCAAATCAAATGTGAAAACAATTCATCAGTATTTCATTTAAACATCAGTAATATCCAACCTGGGGTCCTCCAGCTCTTGCTGACAACAGAAAGCACTGCATTCAAACAGATGTTGGATTTTTCACTGAATCATAAAGTCTGTTATCTGCTGTAATAATCTATGTTCCCTATGACAGCAACTCTTTCTATAATAGAAAGAGTGTTGCGCACACAGGGGCTTGATACAAAAGAAAAAGGTTTTATTGAAAAAATTCCAACGTTTCGAGTTTGAAACGTTGAAATTTTTCATTAAAAATGTTTTATTTTGTATCAAGCCCCTGTGTGCGCGGCACTCTTTCTATTATATTTTTGGTTTTGACCTGCACCAAGGGCATTTGGACTTGTATAGGGTGTGCTCCTCTCTGTGTACTATATATATATATATAATGTACAAGGTATTGCATTCAACGGCACTTGGGCAGAACAGGACTGAGTGCCCCTTCCAGTGGATTATATATATTATATACAGGTATCAGACCCCTTATCTGGAAACCCATTATTTAGAAAGTTCCGAATTACGGAAAGGCCATCTCCTATAGACTCCATTTCAATCAAATAATTCACATTTTTAAAAATGATTTCCTTTTTCTCTCCAATAATTAAACAGCAGCTTGTACTTGATCCCAACTAAAATCTAGTTAATCCTTACTGGAGCCAAAACAATTCTATTGTGTTTAATTACTGTTTAAATAATTCTATTAGCAGACTTAAGGTAAAAGATCAGAATTATGGAAAGACCCCTTATGCGGAAAACCCCAGGGCCCGAGCATTCTGGATAACGGGTCCTATACCTGTACAAACATTTATATACATTAAATACATACATTCTAAAGACATTAGCCAGGTGCTGACCAACCATCCTATGAGGATCGAAATGCGTTGATGGGCACTGAATAAAGGACTATCTTTTGAAGTTTGATTGCTGTGAGTGCTTTCTGTGGACGTATTATATATATATATAATTGTAAGCTCTACGGGGCAGGGACCTCCTTCCCACTGTGTCTCATACCACATGGCACTTATATATATATATATATATATATATATATATATTTACTCTATTTATTTATTATATCACTTGTCCTCCCTGTGTGTAATTTTGTATTCTGTAAGATTGTACAGCGCTGCGTACACTTGTGGCGCTTTATAAATAAAGTTATACATACATATATATATACCCCTGTTTCCCCGAAAATAGGACATCCTCCGAAAGTAAGGCACCCCCCTGATTTTTCACCCCCCTCGAAAAATAAGGCACCCCCCGAAAATAAGACCTAGTGCATATTTTGTAGCTTAAAAAAATATAAGACAGTGTCTTATTTTGGGGAAACAGGGTGTATATATATATATAATATGAGAGTCCACGCAACAGCACCACACTCCAAAGACTGCTGTCCCTGTGCACAGAATAACTTGAAAAAGGTCCCAAAAGGGACTGAAACGTCGGTTGTACATGCAATTATAATACACTAATATTTATCTGAACCACAAGACCCTTGGTGCTGGTTGTGTTTGATTCAGTATATATATATATATATAATGCCACAGTATGTGTTAGAATGGGCATGACCTGGCAAGCACTGCAACATAAAAGTCTTCCTCCACCCAAAAACTGTTCTTTGCATAATGAAAAAGAATGCAGTTCCAGACACAATTACGACAGTCGCAAAGTCAACTGAAAGCGTGCAATTTACTGCAACTGAAAGCAGAAGTCGCAACCAACAGTGCAGGGAACAGAAGTGGGCAGATACTGCTTTTGATAGAAAATGACATTTTGTACAATTGACTTTGAAACCACTTGACAACGTTTACTGAATGTATATTGGAAAGCGACTGAGAATGACATTTTGTACGGGTTCTTTGCCAGGCGGTTTGCTGCAGGCTGACAGTCGCTCGGTCGCACAAGCACAGCTGCAGCGAAAGCTGATCCCTGAGTGCAACAAGTGCAGTGACAGCCGCAGGCGGGGAAGCCGACCTCTGAGTGCAACAAGCGCAGTGACAGCCCCAGCTGCGACCGGCTGCAGGCCACTTGCACTGCGGGACACAGCTACATGCAGCTACAGTATTAACGCACTTTTAGGAAATAAACACAGTTCAAGCATTGCAAAATCCACCAATAAAAAGGGCTCTACCTTATTTTTCTGGTGCCTTCACTTTTTCTTTCCAGTCTGGCAGTGGTCATGTTAAAAGGCGGCAGGGGGTCAGCGGGCTGAATTCTCCCAGAAAGGCGTTAGGGATTCCTCACAAGCCGTGGGGCTGGCACAGCAGCAGGGATTGGCCATGCACAAGCCTCCCTCTGCCGAGCAAACTCGAAACCAAAGGCAAGTTCCTGAAGTTGCAAATGTAAGGCGGACAGTCATTGGTGTTTTTGGGGTTCGCTCTTCATTGGTTACTGTACTGGCTCCCACGATTGGCCTCTGTTACTTTACAGCCCTGTTTGCATTTTTGTTTTTTTTCATTCTGTCAGTTTGCGATAAAGTTGTCAGATGATTGGTGGAAGGGATCTCTCTGGCTGCTTTGGCTTCACTATACTGTGTGGGAGGGGTGCTATCAGGAACTGCACGAAAGGAAAGGATATCCCCGGCCCCGCCCACTCGGACCAGTCACTAGAATGGGGGCTGTGAGGGGGCTGCTCAGGAGTAAATACAGGGAACCGCGCCGCTAGCAATCTTATGGGAGTGTATACAGGCACTGTATTGAAGGGAATGTGGGTATTAGCCTGGGGGAGGTGCCTTGAAACTTACACTGTCAGGCAACGTTGCATTATATGAAACTAGCACTTCTATTGTAGTGTCGCCCACTGTGACCTATGGCATTTATACTTATTTGTGTCTGTAAGTTCCCATATAGATTGTAAGCTCTACGGGGCAGGGACCTCCATCCTCTTGTGTGTTTGGCTCTTACCCTCCCATATAGATTGTAAGCTCTACGGGGCAGGGACCTCCATCCTCTTGTGTGTTTGGCTCTTACCCTCCCATATAGATTGTAAGCTCTACGGGGCAGGGACCTCCATCCTCTTGTGTCTTTGGCTCTTACCCTCCCATATAGATTGTAAGCTCTACGGGGCAGGGACCTCCATCCTCTTGTGCCTTTGATTCTTACCCTCCCATATAGATTGTAAGCTCTACGGGGCAGGGACCTCCATCTTCTTGTGTCTTTGACTCTTACCCTCCCATATAGATTGTAAGCTCTACGGGGCAGGGACCTCCATCCTCTTGTGCCTTTGACTCTTACCCTCCCATATAGATTGTAAGCTCTACGGGGCAGGGACCTCCATCCTCTTGTGTCTTTGACTCTTACCCTCCCATATAGATTGTAAGCTCTACGGGGCAGGGACCTCCATCCTCTTGTGTCTTTGGCTCTTACCCTCCCATATAGATTGTAAGCTCTACGGGGCAGGGACCTCCATCCTCTTGTGTCTTTGGCTCTTACCCTCCCATATAGATTGTAAGCTCTACGGGGCAGGGACCTCCATCCTCTTGTGTCTTTGGCTCTTACCCTCCCATATAGATTGTAAGCTCTACGGGGCAGGGACCTCCATCCTCTTGTGTCTTTGGCTCTTACCCTCCCATATAGATTGTAAGCTCTACAGGGCAGGGACCTCCATCCTCTTGTGCCTTTGACTCTTACCCTCCCATATAGATTGTAAGCTCTACGGGGCAGGGACCTCCATCCTCTTGTGCCTTTGACTCTTACCCTCCCATATAGATTGTAAGCTCTACGGGGCAGGGACCTCCATCCTCTTGTGTCTTTGACTCTTACCCCCCCATATAGATTGTAAGCTCTACGGGGCAGGGACCTCCATCCTCTTGTGTCTTTGGCTCTTACCCTCCCATATAGATTGTAAGCTCTACGGGGCAGGGACCTCCATCCTCTTGTGTCTTTGGCTCTTACCCTCCCATATAGATTGTAAGCTCTACGGGGCAGGGACCTCCATCCTCTTGTGTCTTTGACTCTTACCCTCCCATATAGATTGTAAGCTCTACGGGGCAGGGACCTCCATCCTCTTGTGTCTTTGGCTCTTACCCTCCCATATAGATTGTAAGCTCTACGGGGCAGGGACCTCCATCCTCTTGTGCCTTTGGCTCTTACCCTCCCATATAGATTGTAAGCTCTACGGGGCAGGGACCTCCATCCTCTTATGTCTTTGGCTCTTACCCTCCCATATAGATTGTAAGCTCTACAGGGCAGGGACCTCCATCCTCTTGTGTCTTTGGCTCTTACCCTCCCATATAGATTGTAAGCTCTACGGGGCAGGGACCTCCATCCTCTTGTGTCTTTGGCTCTTACCCTCCCATATAGATTGTAAGCTCTACGGGGCAGGGACCTCCATCCTCTTGTGTCTTTGGCTCTTACCCTCCCATATAGATTGTAAGCTCTACGGGGCAGGGACCTCCATCCTCTTATGTCTTTGGCTCTTACCCTCCCATATAGATTGTAAGCTCTACAGGGCAGGGACCTCCATCCTCTTGTGTCTTTGGCTCTTAACTTATTGTGTTGGGCTGAAACCCCACAGACTGTTCTTCCCCTTCAGCTGATTCTTTCGCTTCTTCTTCTTAGCGCCCCCCATTTTCTAAACACTCCTCCTCCTACAATTTTAGAGGTACAACACCCAAACTCCCCACACATCTTCGCCCTATAGCGGAGCAGGTTGCTTGTGCTTTTCTAAGTGATCCCGCCCCCTGTCTTTTTGTGGCGCCGCTCCGAACCCCCCAATTTTCCCATTGACTTTGACAGGGAAGATATTCAAACTGCTGCCACACTTACAGATTTGAAGCTACACCCGACAAACTTGAATAACATAATAATGGGGTCACCCCGAATGAAACAGGGACATTTGTTGGATGACCCCCAAAGTAGGAGGGGCCAGCAACAGCCAATCAAATTTCACCCACTGACTTTTATGGGGAAATTGCTGCCACACTTACAGCTTTGAGGCTACACTCCCCAAACTTGAATCACACAGTCATGGGCTCAGCCTGAATGCAAATATGATGATTGTTGGATGCCCAAAAGTGGGCGGGGCTGTGAACAGCCAATCAGATTTTACCTATTAACTTGGTGGAAATCCAACCTGCTGCCATTCTCACAGTAATAACGCCGGGGTCCCCAAACTTTGCAGGGTTAGGCACCAGGTAACTGCAAATCAAGGTTAGAAAAGTGGGCTGAGCCACCAACAGCCAATCAGATTTTACCTATTGACTTTCAATGGGGAAATCCAACCAGTATTAATCCCAGGGTCCCCAAACTTTTCCCAGTTGGTCACTAGGGGACTGCAGTTTTAGTTTTGTAAAGTGGGTGGAGCCACCAACAGCCAGTCAGATTTCACCTATTGATTTTTATTGATTTGATGCCAGGGCTCCCAAACTTTGCAAAGTCAGTCACTGGGTGACTACGCATTCAAGTTTTTTTGTTTTTTTTTTTAAATATGGGCAGAGCCACCAACAGCCAATCAGATTTGACCTATTGACTTTCAATGGGGAAATTCAACCTGCTGCCATTCTCGCAGTATTAACCCCAGGGTCCCCAAACTTTTCTCAGTTTGTCACTAGGGGACTCCTGTTTTAGTTTTGAAAAAGTGGCCAGAGCCACCAACAGCCAATCAGATTTCAACGTCCTGCTATTCTCACAGTATTAACACCGGGGTCACTAGGGGACTGCATTTTCAGGTTTTAAAAAGTGGGTGGAGCCACCAACAGCCAATCAGACTTCAACTATTGACTTTTTTTTTGGTTTAAATTTAAAATGCTGCCTTTCTCACACTATTTATGTCAGGGTTCCCAAACTTTGCACAGTCAGTCACTGGCTGACTACATATTCCGGGTTAGAACAAGTGGGCGGAGCCACCAACAGCCAATCCATTTCCACCCATTAGATTTCATTGGTTTATATTTAAACTAATGCCGTTATTTAAATATAAATTCCAGGGTTGTTAAACTTTCATTAGTCACTGGGTATTTGCCGTTCAAAGTTAGAAAAAAAAGTGGGCGGAGCCACCAACAGCCAATCACATTTCACCTATTTACTTTCCATGGTGAAGTGTAAAATGCTGTCAGTCCCACAATTTTTATGCCTGAGTCCCCAAACTTTGCAAAGTTGGTCACTGGGTGACTGCAGTTCAAATATAGGAAAAGTGGGTTGGGCCGCTAACAGCCAATCAGATTTCATCCAATGAATTTTATTGGTTTAAATATAAAATGCTGTGATTCTCACACTATTTATGCCAGGGTGCCCACTGTTTGTCACTGGGTGACTTCGACTCAAGGTTAGAAAAAGTGGGCACACCCACCAACCACCAATCACAATTTACTTATTGACTTTTTTTGGTTTAAATTTAAACTGCTGCCGTTTTTTAACTATTAATCTCAGGGTCCCTAAACTTTGCAGAGTTAGTCACTGGGTAACTGCAGTTCCAGGTAAGAAAAAGTGGGCAGAGCCACCAACCGCCAATCAGACATCACTCGTTGACTTTCAGTGGGAAAATTTAAATTGCTGCCATTCAGACACTATTAAAACCAGGGTCCCCAAACTTTGCACAGTGGTTTACCTATATAATAGTGGTCCAATGTTAGAAAAAGTGGGCAGAGCCAACAACAGCCAATCAGATTTCATTCAGTGATTTCATGTTTTTCAACCCAACATGAAGTTTGTTCTCAAACTTCCCTTTCTAGTTGCAACTGTATCTTGTATTTATTGTTATACTTTGTATTTATCTATTATTATCTTAATAACCCCGTTTGTATTAATGTATTCTACTGTACAGCGCTGCGTACATAAGTAGCGCTTTATAACTAAAGATATACATACATACATACAGTACATGTGAAAATGCATGGGACAAATAGCAGCACAAGACGGTTATTATTATGACAGTGGAAACTAGATGCCTCTCCATGGTGTAACTACTGTAGGAAACTATAGGGTTAACATTCCCTATAGCTTTAAACCCTAACACTTCCTTATTTTACAGTTACTGGGCGGATGCCCATTTATCTATTTTGTTATTTACTTATCTGTATATTATTGGCTTATGTGCCTTATGACCACTTCCTGCACACTGTTATAACACTTTCTAGAAAGTGAGTCAGGTTTATTTAGTAAGAACTCAGCGGGAGTATTCTCTTTTACAGGCTCTGCTGCCTTGGCAAAGGGACCACAGTATTGACAAGGGTATATGGCATTACTATTGTCTTGGACAATAAACGTTAACTGGCATCTTTCTTTTCCTTCACTATTTACAACTGGCAATGGGAGGTGTAATACAACAACACCTTCCATACATACTCTTCCACATAGTGAAGCCCAACCTAAGAAAGAGAGTCCAATGGACATCATGCTCTAACCTAACTAGCTGGACAAGGGCTATTATAGCCAAAAAGGAGTTACATTACGGATCTGCAAACCCCTTGGTTACAGAGTGCCTGGTAGGTGATCAGTCAAGAAAACTGCCAACGTTAGGGGTCATTTATGTATTCCCTGAACATGAGTACTAGCACAGGCTAGCACATAATCATGCCCCTTAATGATAATTAAGTCTGGATCATACCTGTATTCTGCATATTGCACTAGATGCAAAGTGCTAAAAACAGACAGTGTGAAAAACTTTGCACTTTTGCACCTGCCAGTAGTGATAAATGACGTATTATGCTTTAGGTTTCTCAAAGTGACCAAATCCATTTAGTAGTGAAGATCTTCTGTGTATGCCCCCCCCCCCCCAGTAGATTCCATCTTTTTTCTACTGATTAGCAGCACATGCACTGTCACATCATGCCTGATAAAGTGATGTAATTTTTTTCTTGAAAGTTTGCATTTTTAACATATAACTGTCAATAAAAAGTATCACGTACCACAAAAAGTATTTTTTTTTTCTTTTCTGAGATTGGGGCCAACACATCCAGGAACTCACAAAGTAAGTAAGACCTATAATCAGGAATTGAACCTTGGTCCTCAGGGTCCTTTTATTTCAAATTTATGCCAAAACAGGGCAAGATGTCCGGTCCATCACCATTCTGCCGCCGACCTTACACCATTGCGGAGATGGGCACCAACACCCAGGTAAAGAAAGACAAAGCACACTTGTGACAGGTCATGTTTTGTCACTTTTCAAATATGGTAGACACTTTCAAATATATAGGGGTTTGGTTACATATAGACTTGAACAAATATATCAAACTTAATATTAACCCAATTCTCAGATACTTTGAAGCCAAAACTAAAACTTGGGGATGCCTACCTCTATCGCTAACGGGGCGTATAAATTTATTTAAAATGGTGGTTATTCCCAAGTTAACATATGTATTCAGACAAGCTCCGACTGTGATCCCCAATAAAATCTTTTATAAACTCAAAAGCTTCATGATAACATTTTTTTGGAATGGGAAATACCCAAGAAACTCACTTTAAATGTTACAGCTTCCAGTTAAAGGGGGGGCTTAGGGGTACCTTAATGGTACAGCCCAAATTAAGAAAGCCACACCATTGATGACTAGGTGTGGAAAAACGCAATACAGTTATATCCCAAATTACAGGACCACTGCTCTGTCTATACCCCCCTATGGGCCAACCCCAATCTACAACACTTAGCTAAAATTCCAGATACACGTGTGGGTAAAGGTGGCCATACACGTAGCAATTTTGATCTTTGATCGCACGAAAGATCGTTCCCACCCTCCACTGACGTTTAGGGCTGAATCGTCAGATATGGAGGTAAAAACAATAGAAATTCTACCTCCACCTGCTGATTCAGCCCTGAACGTAGACTTTGCTCGGGCACCTTCAATGGCACCCGATCAAAATCTTTAAACCTTGCCGATCGACGAGTCGACCAATATCCGCAGCCTTTTGTGATATCGGTTGCCTCTTTGAGCAGCCACACAGGCACCGAATATCGTACAAAACAAGGTTTTGTACAATATTATCGGTGCGTGTATGACCAGCTTAAAACATGGAATAAAATATAATAGTGGAGAGTAAACTAGTACACTTTTCAGAATAAAAACAAATGTTTCTATCCCTCATAAAATGTTCTTCACGTTTCTCCAGTTAAGACATGCAACAGCAGCTCAATTTCCCAACAACCAATAAACACAGCTCCTAAGGGGCAGATTTAAAAAACGAGTTTGAATCCCGAATGGGAAAAATTCAGATTGGAAACGAAAATTTCTGAAGATCGCAAATATCCCGAAAATGCTTACGAAAAAATCGTATTAGTCACGTTAATATCGTATTGGCGATCCGAAAGTCACAGAATTTTCGTACCGAACCATTGCAAACAGCGGCAGAGCCTTTCCGAATTTTTCGCGTGGGCGCTCAGCGGGAATACGCTAGGAGCGTCCGTACGCGTTCGGGTCTTTGTAAATCTCCCCCAAAGAGTCTAGAGACCATGACACATTGAAGGAGCTATAAAAAACCTCTCTCCCACCCTTCTGAATAAAATATATAATAAATGACAGCAGGACCTCCCCCAGCTGACACCAGATCAGTGGGGGGATATACTGGAATCTATGCAAGAGGGGGTCATAAGTAGTAGGGATAGACTGACGCAATTAAAATATCTCCACCGTACATATCTCACTCCCCAAAGATTAAGCAAGATAAATACAGGTACAAGCCAAGGATATCCTGGATGTCAACACGCACCAGCTGACTTTCTTCATATGGTATGGACATGTCAAAAGCCGCAACGGTTCTGGGGAAGGTGGCTAAGGCTGATGCCACACCAGGCGTAGGGCTGATTTTTTCGGCAAGCGGAAAAACGCTTGCCGAAAATTCAGCCCTACGCAAGCTACTTGTGCCTGCACCCGAATGAATGGGATACGCTCGGGTGCAGGCACATGTAGCCGATATACGCACGAAAACACGAGAGAATGCAAAGTCTCGCGTTTTCGGGCGTATATCGGCTACATGTGCCTGCACCCGAGCGTATCCCATTCATTCGGGTGCAGGCACAAGTAGCAGGCGTAGGGCTGAATTTTCGGCAAGCGTTTTTTCCGCTTGCCGAAAAAATCAGCCCTACGCCTGGTGTGGCATCAGCCTAAGAACATACAAGATAAGGCAGATGTAATCCTTCCATTAGACCCTTTAGTTATACTACTCATCCAGGTGGAAGAACTGCCACTCAATAGAGCGCACCAAACTCTAATTCTTACCTTATGCATGTTTGCTAAAAATACAATAGCACTAAACTGGAAAGCAGCCAGGGGCCAGGGGATCAGATATAGGAGCACGGGAAAGGACACACGGGAGATAAGTCACGCCGTGACAAATCTCCAGTTCGGCGCCGCGTATGCCATCCCACCGGCGATTTACATTCTAGCCGGTGGGATGGCATTGCGGGGAGATTAGTCACCAGCGACAATGGAGGTTTGTCGTGGCGTGACTAATGTCCCATGTGTCACAGTCCTAATCATCCCCAGCCTTAGTGGCCCAGATCTGATCCCCCCCCAGGGCGCTCCCGCAATCCGCCGTCTCCCTTTAGGGCTCTGGCACACGGGGAGATTAGTCGCCCGCGACAAATCTCCCTTGTCACGGGCGACTAATCTCCCCGAACTACCATCCCACCGGCGAACATGTAAGTCGCCGGTGGGATGGTACACGCTTCGCAGGCGATTTCGGCAAATCGCCAAAGTTGCCTCGCGAGGCATTTTCAGCGATTTGCCGAAATCGCGCTGCCGTGTGTGCCATCCCACCAGCGACTTACATGTTCGCCGGTGGGATGGCAACACAGGGAGATTAGTCGCCCGTGAACAGGGAAATTTGTCACGGGCAACTAATCTCCCCGTGTGCCAGAGCCCTTAGAAGCGCTCGGGTGTTGGGGGCCTCGGCAGGGGGGGTGAAGGCGGCGGGGACCATTGGGATGTAGTGGCCCCTGAGGCAGAAGCCCCTGCACCCCCCAGTCCGACCCTGTTAATAAAAGATTTAAAAGAAAAAAAATATATATATATATATCAATCAGCAATTTAAGTTATATTACTGATTTCAACAGCTTGCAATCACCAGCAGGGTTGGTTTTAATGTCAGGCAGACAATAACACCCTTATGGTAAAAACCTTTTCACACTTGCAACTCTCCACCTACTGCGTAACTACAACTCTCACAACTCACAACACGATTTTGGGCATTTTTGGACTAATTTACCTAAATCACTAATTCCGCACATGGATCCCACCCCCCCACACTTGGAATAGATTGTAGACTAAACTGCGATACTCTATTTATGCATTTGAACGGTTTGTTGAGGGATTGCAGAACTTGAGGCAGAAACTATTTTCTGCTCAGTCAGAACGTTTTTCGCCTGTCACAGTTACTTCAGAATGTCGCTGTGACGCGCTTCCGCTTCCGGTACAGTCTCCAGCTTGGAGAAGATGGCGGCTCCAGAGCAAGAAGCTGAAGTGCCAGGAATAGACAGCGAGTTGTTGGCCTGCTGTGCCGGGGAGGTGGCCTTGGTACGTGGCCGAGAAAGGCCAGGGGTCCGTCGGTACTTGGGAATAGTTTCCCCGGTACCGCTGTGTGTTTGCAGCTGGTGTAGAACCAGACTGTACCTGTCCAGGGGAACTAGAAGCTGCCAGCTAGGGGTACAGCTGTTCTCCCTGTCATATGTGTCTGTAACGGTGTAAGCACACACATACCTCCTTAGCAGTTTGTCGCCTACTAGCACTTGTACTACAATTCCCAGCATGCACCACAGACTGGTTTCTCGCTGGACGAGGTATAATATTAACATCAACAGTTAGAAAGCGGTAGATTGCACTTATCTCATTAACACAGATGCACAGCTGACTGAGTCTGTGTACGTTTCTTTATATGCACCACTACAATTCCACAATTCACTTAATATGCTATAAATAAACCACCACAGTAATTGTTTTATATAGTTTATTATATAATATATATATATCTGCAGTATAGGCCAGCACTCACAGGACTTCTAGGATTATGACTTCAGACGAATAAAGATGTTTTTACAAGAGATCTTGAAGCATGGTTCCATAATAATAAAGAACCATGCTTCAAGATCTCTTGTAAAAACATCTTTATTCGTCTGAAGTCCTAATCCTAGAAGTCCTGTGAGTGCTGGCCTATACTGCAGTTTTTATGTATTTTTTGCATTAGCACCCAGGCATTTAACTCCTGGTTTGTGGCGTGCTACCATCTACATGGACTATATATATATATATATATATATATATAGTTATATAGTGTAGGTATTCCAGCTATTAAATATAAGCATATCTCCGCGCATATTGCTAATATTGTATTCTAGTCTGCAATAAAGACAGACATTTTAAATACTGTAATATGTGTAGATTGTAATGTATTTTATTTATAAATTGGGTTCTTCTAGGGGAAATATATTTGCAGTTTAAAAATAAAAAAATTAAAAAAAAAATGGCTTGGGATACTGTCATATAGGGGTATATTTATCACGCTGTGTAAAAAGTGGAGTGAAACATTACCGGTGATGTTGCTCATAGCAGCCAATCAGATGCGTTGCTTTGGTTTTCCAACTGTTGAAAACTAATTGCTGATTGGTTGCCCTGGGCAACATCACCGGTAATACTTCTCTCCACTTTTTGCACAGCATGATAAAAATAATAAAGAATGCCCATGGCAAACGAAGGTCCCCCCCCAAAAAAAAATCTGAGCCAGGGCATTCTGCATGGAGTGGTTCATGTGTCAATGAATTTGTATTATTGTGAGAGGCAGCTGTCATAATGCTCTGTAGAGTACAGTATAAAAGTTCTAATAAATTATAGGATTCTTGACTGGAATTTTGGTAGAATGTTTTTGCAACAAATTTTTTCTTACAGTACTTACCGGGAATACTAGTCTTACAGTACTAGTATTCCCATTAGAATAATGCACCCTAAAAAATGCCTTTTGCCCAGTACGGTATCTTGGCATGGTTGGTTTAAATTTAGTTGACGTTTAGTTATGTATATTGATGGTGGTAGTGGCATACGTGTTGATAGGCGTAGATGCTTTGCAGTAGTGTTTTTAGAGCCAGAGCTAATGGTCTTCCTGGTTTCACGACCTTGATGAACTCAAAGGCCTTATGTCATTGGTGTACCCTAGCTACTGTATCTATTTACTGTAAAAATAAATAACCTTTACTTTGTGATAAAGATATGTATGAGAAGAGGCAGGGCTGTGGATTTGAAAGTATAGAATAAATTATACATTTTTCAATGTATGCTCTTTTGATTATGTATAGGTAATTGTCAGTAGCAATTTAGTAATACAGTGATATTAGTTAAACCCTTGTCTACCCCCAGTCTCACTCAGCAGGGTCTTCTTGAATTCTATATTGCTGCAACCGTAGTGCAGGTTAAGCAACCTTTACATTTTAAAACCCAGACTCAGTAATTCCAGTGTTGTTCCCCTTATAGGGGAAGCTAGCGTGATAATTAAAATTTAGTTACGTCCCATGGAAATAAGAGACTTTAAATACGATCAGTATTCTATATTGTTTATGAAGCCGTGGAGGTGGGGTATGTCTTGGGCGCCATTTGCTTTAGGCTCAGCTTTCTGCTCAACAGGGCATAGAAATAAAGGGACAGATAGACGCTGCTTTTCAGTATACTTGTAAAACCACAGAATAACTTATTTCATTGATGCTGGAAAAGTGCTTAAAATGGCAATTTCTTTAATTAGGCAAAATGTTATTGTAGGATTTACATTTCCTTAGAAGTCCATGCACAATATTATTAACTAATGTTCAGTATAGAAATAATTAACTAAATAATAAACTGCACCTTTTATGGGCTCGGGCACAAGGGGAGAAATGCTCCCTGAAATGCCATCCCACCGGCGAAAGAGGAAACTTCCATGATTTCGGGGAAATCGCTGCACCGCGTAGTCTCCCCGTCTGCCAGAGCCCTAAGGGGACACATTCCTGCCTCGTGTTCTGCATGTTTAACCTCAGTGCTTACTTCATTCAGATTCTTATTGTATGTACTGTATTGTACAACTGCATTTTATCTTTAATGCTAATGATACAACCCATTATCTGATTTTTCCTAGTTTGGTCACCCAGATGGTCCTAATTTAGCTCATCTGATTGGTCCCTGAATCAGAGGCAGTGTCTGTGTAGAACTGTCAGATAGGACCATATTGACAGCCTTGTTTATCTTCAGTGTTACATGCTCTCTATTCAATAAGGCTAATGCCAGACAAGGCATAGGGCGGATATTTTCGGCAAGCGGAAAAGCGTTTGCCGAAAATACCGCCCTACGCCTCCTACATGTGCCTGCACCTGAGTGAATGGAATATGCTCGGGTGCAGGCACATGTAGCAGAAATACGCATAAAAACGCGAGACAGGTTTGCCGCTGTGTGTATCTGGGGCCTTACTAGTTCCTGTAAGCTCTAAGTGGGATTTTGTAATGGTGGAGCCTTGGAGAGAGAGACAATCTTTTTTTAAATTTGAAACTGTGGCTATGTGTAGAATTTAGAAAGGTAATTTTACTTTTTGCTCTAATTCACTGAAATGTATTTTCATTGTTCGGTTTTTGTCTTTGTATTAGTTTCATTGTTATTTACTGTGTTTTATGATCATTTCTATACTGAAATAGAGAGGCAAAAAATGTTAGTATCATCAATTCCCAATTTTTAATACTGAATACATTTTTTAACATAAAAGAAAACACGTAGGAGCCGCCATGTTTATATCCTATTAAAAGTAGGATTTTGTTTAGTAAGAGTTTTTTCTTCCGCCGACTCTGGTGGTCTCCAGAGTCGCTGACCCACATTGTGGGGCATTGTGATGGGGACCATAGATTGTAAGCAGGAAATGATGTAATGGGCAGCGGCATATGCCTGTTAACCATTTCCAGCAATATTTAATACTGCTTAGTTTACAGTTGTGTTTATTTATAAACTAAGCTATAATTTTAAGCCTGTTGGTCTTTGCTTCCCATTAGGCACTGCTGATAAAGAGCAGGCACTGCAAGTGATTAGCAAATGTATTCTCTGTTGTGACATAGTAGGCGCTTGCTGTTTGCTGTTGTGGTCATATTTCTGTAAATGTAATACAGATAATTATAATAAGGCTACTTCCTGTGAAATACTAAGCATTTCTTTATATAACTTCCCTAAAATGATGTTTTTGTCTTGTTTGCCTTTTAAAAGAAATGGCTCCAAGCAACTGATCTACCTAAAGAAGTTTATCAGCACCTTGCCTACTATGTACCCAAAATTTACTGTCAAGGCTCCAACCCAACTCCAGAAAATGAGGACATGGTGGTCCAGCACGTTCTGTTGGGCCCTATGGAGTGGTATCTGTGCGGCGAGGACCCTGCAATTGGATTTCCAAAGCTTAAGCAAGCCAACAAGCCATCTCAGCTGTGTGGCCGGGTATTTAAAGTGGGAGAGCCAACATATTCATGCAGGTAATGGTTATTCTTTTTTTTGTCTTCATATTCTATAAAAAGCTGCTTTTTCTATTCTTAAAGCGTGCAATGTACAAAATTTGATTACCACATATCAGCCCCCCTGTGTATTGGACTCTTGTTACCAACAACTCTTGTTAGACAACAAAGGGTCAATTGAGGGGGGTTTTACTGCCAGTGTTCAGCCCAAGCCCTCAGCTCATGGAGTACACTGCCACGTCAGTGTTAATAGGACATGCAATATTTAGTATCAGTATATTACTTAGAGACGATGCATGGGAGCAGAATTCCAAGAACTGTCTCGGATTACTTCCCATTACTGTAACTGGAATTTTCCAAACGGCTGAACCCCCTGGGCCTCCTGTCATTGACTGGAATGGAAGTCACCTGTTTTCAATGGTTTCTATTCACGTTAATAAGAGGGGGTACAGTGCAGTGTCAAGACATTTCTCCGTCGCTAAAAATGTGCTGGCAGCGTGTCAGTAACCTTATGATACACATAAGCAGCCCCTGCTTGGAATTTCAGAGGAACAGTGTCAAACTGAGGATCTATATAATTTTAATCTGCAATAGATTGAGGAGCAGAGCACACCAAAATATAGAAAAAAAAAAAGAATCTATTACATCTTAGATACAAAAAACCCAACGCGTTTCAACCCCACAAAAAGGGGCCTTCATCAGGAGCGCATGAAATGTATTCTTTTAATGCATGTGCCCCTGGCGAAGGCCTCATTTTGTGGGGTTGAAACGCATTGGTTTTTTTGTATCCATGTTATTTAGGGTGCATGCACATAAAGAGCAAGGCTCTCTGCTCACTCTTTATACACATGCGTGTGACGTAGGAATGGTGGGTGCAACTCACTCGCTATGTCAGACACATACAGGTAGGGGATGATTTATCAAAGTCTGACTTTAAAAAGTACGAGTGGGAAAAAAATCGTATTAGATCCGAAAATTTCGGATCGCATTGTGGTCATATGAAAATATCATGGTACGATCTGAAAGTTCCGAAATTTTCATATCCGAACGATCATAAATGGTGCAAAAAACTTTCTGACTTTGATCCTTCAGTGCATGATTTTGGAAGCCTCCCATAGGACTCAATGGCACTCTACAGCTCCAACCTGGCCAAAGGAACAATACTACTACTTTCGTAGTCATTGTGTCAAATACGATTTTGTCACACAAATTGTCACAAAGTATGTAAAAGTCACGCAAATTAACGAAAATATCGTAGAAAATACACACAGTTCTAAAACTTTGAAAACATTTTTAGTATTAGGACTCAATCGTATATTGATAATTGGGCCCCAAAAGGTGCGAGTTGTGGTGTTCGCTCGTTACGCACATGTCTGTGCCCCACCATGGCTGCCCGCCCCAGGAGCTGTAGCACTGAAGGCGGGCTATTTAAAAAAAAAAAAAAAAAAAAAAAATCTATTGTTTCCCCCAATAGGATTGTGGGCTCTGTTAGCCCGCACCTTTGGTAGGGGAAGCAATTTCAGGGTGATAGGTGCCCTTTAAACACGCTCCTCCTGTAGGCAAAGTGGGTTAAAAAAGCTAGAGATGGTCTACAGCTCTCTAAATAGCCCATTTAGTGCTTCTTTTTTCTTTTGAATACAGTCAGCACTGCCAGCCATCATCTGGGAAACTTCAAATAGTTCCAATTGGTTGCCACGTTATTTTAAGGTTAATCATTAGGGGAGATTGCCTAAGGGCTCTGGTACACAGGGAGATTAGTCGCCCGCGGCAAAACTCCCTGCTCGCGGGCGACTAATCTCCCCGAGTTGCCTTCCCCCTGCCATCCCACCGGCGAACATGTAAGTCGCCGGCGGGATGGCAGACGCGGCGGGGCGATTTCGGGAAAATCGCGCGAAATCGCGCCGCCGCGTCTGCCATCCCGCCGGCGACTTACATGTTCGTCGGTGGGATGGCAGGGGGAAGGCAACTCGGGGAGATTAGTCGCCCGTGAGCAGGGAGTTTTGCCGCGGGCGACTAATCTCCCCGTGTACCAGAGCCCTAAAGAAGTATGTCAGTTTAGGGAGTAGGACCATTTTAAAGAGATTTATTCTGCCATTAAGGGACAAAGGTAGAGATGCCCATGCCTTAATTTTGGAGTTTAAAAGCTGGGGCAAGGTTCAAGTCCACAAATTTCTTAAGGTCTCTATGAATCCAGATCCCCAGATATTTGAAGGTATCAGACCAGGGTAAGCCCTGAGTTTGTGTGGGGGCACTAGGGGGCCTAGGGTCTATAGCAAATAGTATGGATTTACTCAAGTTTATCCTGAGGCCGGGAGTAGGCCGTATGAGTGTTGTTATTAGTTAATCTAAGTGCTTTATCTGGATTTGCAAGGTAAAGGAGGGTGTAGTCTGCATGCATAGAGACATCACCTCTGTTCACCTCACGTTATTTTAAAGTAATCTAAAATAAATATAATACTTTACAGGGGGTTTGTTTACACAGAACACAATCATAATTCTGTCTAGTTAAATAAAATGAAACATTGTCAACCAAAAGCAAAGCAAGCAAAATAATCCAAGGAAATCAGAGCAGACATAATCTCACTGTAGTTATAGAGCAGACAAAATATAAGATGGCCATAACCGCACCGATATTATCGTTCACAACCTCATTTGTACGATATTTGCTGCATGTATGGCAGATCGATGAGACGACCGATATCGGCAAAAGCCTTGTGTATCAGTCATCTCGGCGATTGGGCACCATTGAAGGTGCCCGAGCAAAAACTGTATTTAGGGCTGAATTGTCAGGTGGAAGTAGAATCCCTGTTGTTTCTACCTACATATCCGATGATTCAACCCTAAATAGCAATAGAGGAAACGAACAATCTTTCATGCGAAAGATCGTAATTGGTACGTGTATGGCCACCTTTAGACTCTTGGAATAACCTTACTTAAAACACATTTGGACTTGGAAACTAACAACTAATCTTCTTAAAATTCTTTTGTATTTAATAAGAAACTATTATTATCCCATAATGACCCCTTTCCAGGACATCCATTGAAACATTGTTGCCAGTTTTCTGCTACTTTATCTATTCATGGTTGTGTTTTCTTTTTCCCTTGCTAAGTTTTTTTTTTTTTTTTTTTTTAAATCTCAACAATTAAAGTAGTTTAAAGTATTTAAAGGTAATATAATAAGCTCTCAAAACAAGTTCTAGAGTTTACACTGGTGATTTGCTTGCCATAATTGGGTAAAATGAGCTTTGAAAATATACAACTTCAGTTGTAGCATAAAGCTGTCTTCACCTGCACTAATTGCAAATAAGTGTCCTGCTTAAATGTAGTTGTTTTTATTAGAGATGTTCCTATACATATTCATAGACAAAGATATCTGAAATATTAGTAGTTCTTGTGTTTGAGGCAAGTTTGAGACTCCCACTATCTGCATGCAATTCTGGAGACATTTATGTTTCAGACAAGACATTACTTGTATTTAACCAAATTTTGCACCAAGCTGTATACAGAATTGTTTGTTCCAGCTGCTGATGGACTGTGTTCTCCTACTTTGCGGCAAGAATTTTTTTGCATAGATGGGAGCGGAAGAACTTCACTGGCCTGTACAGAACCAGGATCTCACCCTAACCAATCTCCTGTGGGATGAACTGGAATGCTGACTGCAGGCTAGGCCCGATCCCCAATATTAGTGCTCAACCTTTTACTTATGGATGGAAGCAAATATACCAGTAATGAACATCTAGTGGAAAGCCTTCCCAGAATGTAGAGGTTATTATTGCTGCAGAGGGAGGGCCATTAGACATTTTGGACAGACAGGTGTCCACTTTGGCCGTGTAGTATATTCAGTGAATAATGTACCCCCTGTTGTAATATAATGATATTATAAGTCACCGACGAGTTCCATGACCACTTTAAGGCATGAGGCTGAGTGCTTTTATACAGGTTTGGAACTCCAAGGTGACTTTTATTATCCTCTTATTCAACACATATTAACTGTGACAAGCTTTTTGGAGCCTATTTGGGCTTATTAGGGTGGAGAAGGTAGTTTTTCACTGTTTGTGGATATACAGGTCCCTGAGAGAGGTCATTCTGTATTAATTTTAACTTGGACTTCATATATGATTAAATATTTTTCGTTTATGAGCTTTGAGTGCAGACCTTTATGTGTGTGTATAATGTATTATCTTCTATAATATTTTAGGTGTATTTTTTTATTGTCTATTAAAGATGCACATTTACACGTGGCCAAGTAAAAATAATAATTTGGTGTCTCCTGCACTACTTTGTTAAGCTGCAACTTCTTGCCGGCATTCATTTCTGTATTAATATGTCCATAGTTGTTCAGGAGGTTCTTGTATACAGATATGTTGTCTCTGCTGTAGAAGCCGACGGAAAGTCTGCAGGAGGAACTCCATGATGCAGTTGATCGTAGAAGAGTATTTCTTGAAGACTATCTATCTCCTTGAATTGAAATGGTGGCTTTCAATAAATAGATTGGGTTTTCACAAACAGGAAATAGATATTTGAACCCAGCCGTAAGCTTGACCTCAATTACAGTTCTGCTGTGAATCGAGAAGCTACAGTTCAGCACCACTTCCTGTCACAATGACTCACTTATCTGTCTCACCTAATCTCGCCGTCATCAAGCTACAAGCGGCTTCCCAAAATAGCTTCTCATAAGATCCTGTCATCATGCTCATTCTTAATAGTAGCAGGGTTTCACGTAAACGACCTCCGTTAGACGACTATACCTCGGTTCTTGTATTTTCCTTTTGTCTAAAAGAAATGTTAAGAACTATATTTCATTCTTTATTTGATTAGTCTGGATTGTCTTAGTGTTTTAGAGACTCAGCTTGTAGTTTCAGTCTTGCCTATTGCTTCTGCAGTGTCCAAGATTTTCCATGCTGTGGGCCAGTTATCTGTAATATCACGTGATGACATGATGCCATACAATAACATGTGATGACAAATGATGCCATACAATAACATGCAGTGACAAATGATGCCATACAAAGAGGGCTTGCGCATGCTGTGGGCCATAGGAAATTTCTTGGAGGGCCACATCCAGCCTGCAGGCCTTTAGCTGGACAAATGTATTCTCTGTCTTGATTATACCATTTTTCTCAGGCTGGCAAGTTATAGATACCATATACATCCTTTACAAGAAGCCAGCAAAGGGGAGGGGGGGGGGTATGGCCAGCCAAAAGTAGCTGTTAATGAAATAACCCTGCCATGGAATTAGAAGTAACAACCCTCTTAGTTTGCATCTCTGCCGTAGAGCCCAGTGGGATGTGATTGGCGCCCACTGGCAGCTACTATTTAAAGGGGTAATTTACCTTCATAATAAATTTAAGCAGGATAAATGCCTTTTTAATTACAGATATGGGACTGTTATCCAGAATGCTTGGGACCTGGGGTTTTCCGAATAAGTGATCTTTCTGTAATTTGGATCTCCATACCTTAAGTCTACTAAAATATAATTTAAACATTGAATAAGCCCAATGGGAATGTTTAGCCTCCAACAAGGATTAATTATAGCTTAGTTCCCATCAAGTGCAAGCTACTGTTTTATTACTACAGAGAAAAAGGAAATCATTTTTAAAAGTTTAAATTATTTGCTTATAATGGAGTCTATGGGAGATGACCTTCCTGTAATTCGGAACTTTCTGGATAACGGGTTTCCAGATAACGGATCCCATACTTGTACTTTGTTTTTTTACTGTCTTAACAATCAATTTATTTTGTTTCCGAAATCACCTCCAGTGGCAGCTCAAAAGGTTTAACTTAATACTGTCCCTTAAACAGCTGTACATTCCCCTTTGCAGTGGGTGCCATAAAGCTGCATTTCATTAGAGTGGTGAGTGCTCTGATTTTACGTGACCAGATTAGCCATATGACATTACAGCTGTAAGAGGCTCAGTGTGAAAGCAAAGCCCCACTGTTAAGGGGCAATATTTAGTATTACAGAAGGTACATAAAATTGCACCAGCAACTAATGTATCAGGTTGTAACAGTTTAGAGAGTTGTACTCTGTTGTCACTGGGGTATCTGACGGTAATTCATTCTTAAAATATAAATTTACAAAAATAAATTAATTGAAATCAGTTAAAAATGGTTAAGGTATACTGCAAACAACATATTTATTGCTGTTTTTCCTTGACACAGGTATGGGATCCCTTATCCGGAAACCCATTATCCAGAAAGCTCCGAATTACGGAAACCCTGTCTTTCATAGACTCCATTTAAATCAAATAATTCAGATTTTTAAAACATATTTCTTTTTTCTCTGTAATAATAAAACAGAACAATCCTATTGGATTGGAGTAATGGTTTATTGATTTCTTTAGTAGACTTAAGGTATGGAGATCCAAATTATGGAAAGACCTCTTATCTGGAGTACCCATGGTCCAGAGCATTCTGGATAATGGGTCCTATACCTGTACTACTGATTTATATAAGCACTAAGAATTAAATTTTTTGACGCTGTGATTTCCCATTCATAGGCATTGCATTAAATTAAAAGATACATTTTTTACAACTCTTTAAACAGCAGTTTAATAAATAATTATTGCATTTAATGATTTCATAACTGATGTATTGCAAACTGGACAGTTTTAACAAAACTGTTCCTAAGTGTTGTGAAAATGAATAACCAAAAGGGTAATAACAGATGAGACAGTTCCATGTGTCACAGGAACAGTTTCCAGTTCAGTGACGAAACTCTGAGATTTGCCCTTTCTTTGTTCCTATGGGAATCACGCTGCACTCATTGGTCAGGCGATGATTGGTCAAAAACACTGGCTGAAGGCATTTTTCAAGCAATACAAACCTGACCCCCAGATGCACCAGCGGACGCAAATATGAGAGTGTTGAAATCCACCCGACAAGCTGGAAAATGCTTGGATGACAGAGCTGGAAAATGCTTGGATGACAATTGTTTCTGAAGTTCCATGGAAAATAATTCTTTCTACTGCAATACTTAAGTCTATAAAAATATATGCTGTTGGCTAAATCTAATAGATCTGTAGAGCAAAAGTGTTATAACTACCAATGTTTTCTTAGCTTTTTTATTCAGTCTCCTTTCTTTATGCTTTTATATTTTCCAGGGACTGTGCAGTCGACCCAACATGCGTTTTATGCATGGAGTGTTTTTTAGGAAGTGTTCATAGAGAGCACCGATATCGGGTACGTTTAATGTCATGTGTCTTATTTGTTCATAGAAGAGATGTATTAATAGTAAGTTTTCATATTAAAAGACTGAACTAGGCCCTAGGTAATAATACTCAGTAAACAGCTAAGTCATGGGTTCCTACTGATTTAAATACTCATAGCATTCACAGAATTCTGTACTTGCTACAGGATATGTCCTGCCTATTACTGCAGGTTGCTTCTTCTATCTTTGTCAAGGAATTAGAGATACTAACAGCATTGTTCAAAACTATCCCACATTAATATCAATTTATTCCTGTATGCTTTTGTAGTGTTAGGATGATAAATGTTTTGTGCATAGTAGATTGGTGTGTTATAGCCAAGTTGACTGTGAAATAATCTGTAAGAAAGAGAATGCACTGAAGAGCACATCACTTGTTACTTGACTGCACTGTTACTACACCTCACTGGGGATCCAAGGTGCTATTTCTTTCTGTATCTATTGCAGATGACAACGTCAGGGGGTGGAGGATTCTGTGATTGTGGAGATGCTGAAGCATGGAAAGGAGGGCCATACTGCCAGAAACATGCACTGAATATCTCCGAAAGTGAGACAGAGGTATTTAATGATTAAACATATAATGTGAATTACATTATGTAGTGCTACAGTGTGGTCACTTCACATTTATTTGTATGTAATTGTCAATGAGCCATGTAGACTCACGCTAACACCCCCGCCCCATAGTAATGTCATATCAGCTGGACTTGCTGTGTTTTCCTTAAAGATGTTTCGCCAGTCATCCCACTGGCTTTCTCAATTCTGAATTATGAAGATCCTGAGAAGATTCTGAATTGAGGGATGACTGGTGAAACATCTTTAAGAAAACCACAGCAAGTCCAGTTGATCTGACTTATTACTACAGATATACCATGACCTGAATGAATAAGAATCTTCACAGACATAGTTTATAAGTGTTGTAAAGCAGTTTATGTAATGTTTTAGCGCTTTTAAACTATTTACAATCATTTAGGTGCAAGTGGTAAAGGATACCAAATCCCTAAGGGTGTTATTCACTTATACTTATCCTAAACATTATTTGGTTTTCTCTACTTTAGTATGTTCTGTTGCACTCCAGGACCACCTACTCTAAAACCCAAGTGCTACCTTTACCAGGGTGTTTTTTTATTATTTTGGTCACTCAGAATGTCTTTGCTCTCGTATCTGTCTATTTAATATGTATTTGTTTAAATAATAATATCATATACTTTCCCCAGGACCCACTAATTCATTTGTCAGAAGATATGATAGCAAGAGCATATAATATGTTTGCCATTATGTTTCGCTACGCAGTGGATATTCTGACCTGGGAGAAGGAGAATGAGCTGCCTGATGGATTAGAGTGTGTGTGAGTATCTTTCTGCCAAGTTAAAAGTTGTTAGGTGTTCCATTAATGGAAACTTGCTTGGCTTGCTCATAGAATCTAAGGGGATAAACATTTAAACTTGATGACTGCCCTAAAAGGGAGTTTTAAACTTTGAGTTAACTTTTAATATGATGCAGAGAGTAATATTTTGAGACAATTTGCAATTGTTCTTGTTTATTATTTGTAGTTTTTTAATTATCTCAATTTTTGTTCAGCAGCTCTCCAGTTTGGAGTTTCAACAGATATCTGGTTGACAGGGTCCAAATTACCTTAGCAACCAGGACTTGGTTTGAATGAGAGACTGATAAATTTATAGGAGAGGACCCATATAGAAAAATTTGTTATATGGAGTAACAATAACAATAAAACGGTAGCCTCAAGGAGCAATAGTTTTTTGGCTGCTGGGGTCAGTGACCCCCATTTGCAAGCCGCAAAGGGTTAGAAGGCGCATAATTCAAAAACGATAAATAATAAAGACCAATTGAAAAGTTGATTAGAATTGGCCATTCTATAACATACTAGTTAACTATAAGGTGAACCACGCCTTTTAAAAGGCTCCTTATACTAAACAATGGATAATTACAACCAAATAGTGTGCATGGAGATTCTTTCAGAATATGACAAGGTTACTTTTGCTTGACTTTATCGAACAAGCCAATATTCTTCCATTTTTATGGTAATGTGTCCACTGGGGGCACTGTTCTATAGCATTTTATAATTTTAAAAGAGGTAAAAGTGTGATAGCTATCACTTATTATTAAAAATTGCATCAATTTGTTACAGGAAGAAAGATGATACCTATTACTGCATGCTTTTTAATGATGAAGTACACACATATGAGCAGGTTATATACACTCTTCAGAAAGCTGTCAGCTGCAGCCAGAAGGAAGCCATCAGTTTTGCAACAACGGTGGACAGGGATGTAAGTATCTCAACTCCTATTGCATTTGTGCCAGTTGCATGATTGCAAATATATATTAATTAAGGTGTTTATATTTCTCACCTACTATGTTATTTCCTTTTTAAGGGGCGGAGATCAGTTCGAAATGGGGACTTTCAGTCTTGCGAGCAAGCAAAGTCGGTCATAGTGGTGAGAAACATCTGTTTTTAAGTTCGTAAAGACAACTTAAACTGGCATGGTGTAACAAACAACGAGTCTTGAGCTTTCCTTAATGATTTAATATGCTCAACAGGCCTACATGCCCCAAACAGCACTTCAGATAGAGCTATGCAAGGCAAGTTAGTTGCCAGGGAGGACACAGTTGTAGGCTAACTTCACCTGTTAGGGCAGGGGTCCCCAACCTTTCTTACTTGTGAGCCACAGTCAATTGTAAAAAGACTTGGAGAGCAACACAAGCATCATAAAAGTTCATGGAGGAGCTAAATAAGGGCTGTGATTGTCTATTAGGGGCCTCTATGCACACTATCAGCTTACAGGGGGCTTTATTTGGTAGGAAATCTTGTTTTTATTCAACCAAAACTTGCCACCAAGTCAGGAATTCAAAAACGGCTATCTGGTTTTGGGACACTGAGAACAACATCCAAGGGATTGGTGAGCAACATGTTGCTCGCAAGCCACTGGTTGAGGATCACTGTGTTAGGGTGAAGACACACGGAGCTACTTAGTATGACTACTAAATGGCAGAAAATACCCTGCAATAGACAATACAGAGAATTGCCTCTGCTAAAACACACGAGTTATCCGTAAATGATGAGCATTGTCTATTTTAGTACCCATGACCAGTATCTGCTTGCAAGCTGGTGATAAGATAAGAATAATTAAGTTTTATGGGGACCAAAAACAAGCAATTTCTTTTGCCACTTTGTCACCTGAAGGTCATTTACTTACTAATATTCTGTCTTTCCTCAGAGGAACACTAGTCGACAAACAAAACCTCTTAAAGTGCAGGTCATGCATTCTGCTATTGTTGCACACCAGACATTTGGGTTGAAGCTCATCAGCTGGCTCGGCCAAGTTATTGGGTCCTCAGGTACATATTTACTGTGTGTGGTGTTTTGTTTTTTTTTTGCATTTAGGGACAGGATTGCTGACATGTTCAGCTGCTTTCTTCTCTTGGTAATTTTATTAGACATGGGCAACAAATGCCTTAGCCACCTAGCAGGCAAAGACAATAAAAGTAAGCTCCACTCTCAGGGGGCTACATTGGCCCTACTTGCCAGACTATACCACCGCCTGGAGGGATCAAAATCCAGTTAGTATTTTTTCAGCAGGGCCTGCAAAGGGGCCTTTGACTGATCTCTACATTTGTGTTCTTTCAGTACCAGTACTCAGGATGGCCACATCAAGTTGTTCTGAACCCTTGAGAGACAAATAAAGGTTAATAAAGAAATAGGGTAGAAATACTGCATATTATATTTTAGGCTTTTGTAAAAGCCCAACCACAAACCATAAGCAGTTGTGATCCATGGCTCGGTAGCTTTCCATTTTCTTTTCTGCCGATTCAAAGCACATTCTCTGACCTGTGCTAAGGGACCAACTCACAATATAGTGCATATATATGTATAGAATATGAAAGTCATGACGCAACTCTAGCCATAATTGTTTTTAGGGTTTAGTTCTCCTTAAACTCATTTCCAGTGCTAAGCTGTATCAGTACTGTTTTTCCATCAGGTTTATCTAGCATAAGTGATTTTTTTTTTTTTTTTAATACTTTTTTGGTAGGTGGACTTCGTCGCATCCTCTGCCAGGTTGGTTTACAGGAAGGTCCAGAGGGGGAAAACTCTTCGCTTGTAGACAGACTGATGTTGTGTGATTCAAAACTTTGGAAAGGTAAAACAATAAATCACTTCACTTGCTCCATTCATATAATTCTACAGACCTGTGCTTGGATTGACAGCAGAAGTATATAAAACAAATTAGCA
The DNA here is from genome assembly GCF_000004195.4 of Xenopus tropicalis. NCBI lineage: Eukaryota > Metazoa > Chordata > Amphibia > Anura > Pipidae > Xenopus > Xenopus tropicalis. Next base: position 15,196,909 of record NC_030681.2, read on the forward strand.
GATAATTAACTTAATTAAAAAACTTAATTATAACCAATATTTCAAATTAAATGAATTAAGAAATTTCAATGACTTTAAAGGTAAATGTATTTGCTGCAGAAATAAAAATCTGTTGTAGTTTGCTTTTACCTGCACTGCTGGTCCTGACTATATGTCAGTTTACCTCAGTCAAGTCTCCATTTCTGCTGTACACACTTCCCACAAGACTTTCATTATGCAGTATTTTATGTTCTCTGAGCCCTTTGGCATCACTAAGCCAGAACTTTCCTCTCAAAGTTCCAGCTAGTATTGCCGTGAAGGAAACCATTCCCTCTCCCTCCTAATTTTTCTGTTGGGTGAGTTGCTGTAACAAAGAGAGAGAGAGATTGATCTGTTGATTTGGTGTGGGGCTTAAGGTGGCCATACACGTGGCGATCCGACGATGTTTCGTACGACCATCGGTCGCACGAAACATCGTAAGATCCGCCACACACCATTCAGGGCTGAATCGGCAGGTAAGGAGGTAGAAACAATAGGATTTCTACCTCCTTCTGCCGATTCAGCTCTGAAGGGAGAATTTTGGTCAGGCGCCTTCTATGGCGCCCGATCAAAATTTTCAAACTTGTCCGATCGGCGAGTCGTCCGATATCGGCAGCTTCCTGCGATATCGGTCGACTCGCCGACATGCCATACACGCACCGATTATCGTACGAAACGAGGTTTCGTACGATAATATCGGTGCGTGTATGGCCACCTTAAGTCTATACTGGCTTTACTGAATTGTAAAATGGACTTTAAATGGAATTTACCTTCTGTGTCCCTGTTTTTAATGCCATTAATACCCCATGTTCTGGCAGACCTCAACATTTTCCTGCCTAATAGTATATGCCATTGTTTCATCCTGATTTTTATTAATGCTTCCTTCTTATTTGTGGCCTTCTTGCAGCCATTTACTTCTCTAGTTCCTATTCATGAATGATTATGATTTCATTTGTCTGGCCTGTGATTCTGTAATGTTTTGCAGAATCTTCACACTAAGGGGCAGATTTAGCCAAATGTGAGTTTAGAGCTTAATACATAAAAACTCACCCACGTTCTATTCATTACTATGGGATTTTTAAAAGTGTATTTATCAATAGGTGAAAAATATAACTCACTAGTTGATAAATACGCTTTTAAAAATCGCATAAGAATGAATAGAACATGGGTGAGCTTTTATGTATTAAGCTCTAAACTCACATTTTGATAAATTTGCCCCTAAGTTTCTAAACGTTTCCATGCACATGGGTGCCTTTTATTGATATTCATGTTAGAAGCTAGATAAAACATGCTCTTTTTTTACTTTTAGGTGCTAGAAACTGCTATCACCAACTTTTCATGAGCAGTCTGCTAATGGATTTAAAGTATAAGAAACTTTTTGCCATTCGCTTTGCAAAAGTAAGTTAAAGATTTAAAGGTGTTTTATGTAAATAGCATGATTCTGACTATACACCAGGAATGAGTTAACAAAGCCGGAATTAAGATTTTTTTTTTTATTTTCTTCACCAAGCAATTGTTTTGCACATCAAATATGCTTGTTTATGTTGTTGATAAAAAGTAATAAATAACTTTCAGATTACATAAAATAATTGTAATCATGAAGATGTAGAGATCGTGAGCTGTTAAATAGCTTTTAAACCTATTTAAAAAAAGAATAAATTATGACTAATCTGTTGTGTAAGGAAATGTAATTTTAGACAATATACATGAATTAAAATATTTAATTATTCTTAAAGTTGTTTTGTAAATTAAACTGATATATTATGCAGTTTTTTATCTTTTCCTTGCTGATCCACTTCTCATTCTGACTATATGCACCATTGAAACAATATTGATTTAGTCTGCTTTCTCCATCCAAGTCTACCATTCACACAGTCCATTGTATACTTCTGTCATCATTTTCTTTCTTTAAAGGAGAAGGAAAGGTGAAATCTCAAGGGGGTGCCCCCCAGTGATTTTATTTACTTACCTGATACCCCCAGGCTAGTGCTTCTGTTGGTAGAAAACTGCCCTGGGCGGGGGTTTTTCTGAGCGAGCACCACAAAGCAATCCTCTATGTCGTCTTTCTTCACTACCATAGAGGCTATGCAAATGTGGTAAAGTGGAAAAGCAGCTTTTTCTTTTTAAAGTTTAGCTTTTTACTTAACTGAACATGGGTACCCATGCAAGAACAGAAAGATGATCACTCCATGGTGCTCGCTGAGAAGAACCTGGGCCAGTGCTCCTGTTAGCAGAAAACTGCCCGGCCCAGGGTACTGGGTAAGTAAATTAAATACAGATATGGGACCGGTTATCCAGAATGCTTGGGACCTGGGGTTTTCCACATAAAGGGTCTGTATTTTGGATCTCCATACTTTAAGTATAAATAAATAAACCCAACATAAACCCAATAGGATTTTTTTGCCATCAATAAGGATTAATTATATCTCAGGATCAAGTACAAGGTACTGTTTTATTATTACAGAGAAAAAAGGAAATCTGAATTATGGCAGTCTATGGGAGATGCCTTTCCTGTATTTCAGAATTTTCTGGATAACGGGTTTCCGGATCATTTCAACCTTTCCTTCTCCTTTAATCACAAAATGTATGTTGTGTTGTGGAAATGAAGTATTTTGAAAAGCTGCTGAGAATTACAATTTCTTTAATTACACAAAATAGTATTTTTCATAAGTGTCACAATGATTTTAAAAAATTTCCAAAGGCATAGTAAGTTCCTTTGCAAGCTCAGTAGCCCCTATAGCTTCTTAGCCCTGGAATTCTTTGTCTTCACTCCTTGTAGGACTGTAGGCTTGAATGTTGTTCACATGCCAGGCTTTACTAACAACTCCTTGACCCCATGACATCCAATATGGCAGCCTTAATAAAACTGCAATTGTAAGGGAAAGGAAATGTTAAACGCAATAAAACTATAGTGATTTAAGACGTGGTGCAACCAAATACATAGTCAAAATAAGCCATATAAGCTTCTTTTGCAGCCCTAAACTAATTGCAAAATGTTTTTTGTTTTTTTTTGGTTCCTGGAAATATATTGAGATGGTTTAATATTTTTAGCTTTGGCAAGCCATTGAATACCTTTTCACAGAAGACTGACTTAATTTAAGTTGTTACTGGTCTAATTAATCATAAGTTCCCTTTTCTACAAATAGCTCATGGGAACAGCTGTACAGGATACAGGTCAGAACAAATGCATTGGGTGTTTGGAGCTTTATTGGTCTGTTTTTGAGCACTATAGACATGAGTAACAGCACCTAACAATATCATTAGAGGGTTTAAGAATCACATTCAAGACCAGTGTGGATTAGAGGTGAATTTCCCACCCTTTTGTCTAGAATTACCAGCAGTTGCAGAGAGATTTTATGGAGGATGATCACGATCGAGCAGTATCGGTGGCTGCTCTGTCTGTTCAGCTCTTCACTGTACCCACTCTGGTGAGTAAATGCTTGTGTTTGAACTGATAGATGCCATTCCTTGTCTTTCTTACCGTCCTCTTATTAGAACTATGAGCGATTGCAGAATGATTATGTGAAAGACGACCACGACAGGGAATTCTCTATCACTGACCTTTCGGTACAGATATTCACAGTGCCTTCACTTGTAAGTATCCGTGAGAGACTGTGTTCATGGAAGACTGTACTCAGTCCTGTAAAGTATGCACTTTACCTACACTTGTAAGTATCCATGGCAATCTGTACTCAGACCTATAAGGTACACACCATGCCTTTATTTGTAAGAATCCATGGCAGTCTGTACTCAGTCCTATAAGGTACACACCATGCCTTTACTTGTAAGAATCCATGGCAGTCTGTACTCAGTCCTATAAGGTACACGCCATGCCTTTACTTGTAAGTGTCCATGGCAGTCTGTACTCAGTCCTATAAGGTACATGCCTTGCATTTACTTGTAAGTATCCATGGCAGTCTGTACTCAGACCTATAAGGTACACACCATGCCTTTATTTGTAAGAATCCATGGCAGTCTGTACTCAGTCCTATAAGGTACACACCATGCCTTTACTTGTAAGAATCCATGGCAGTCTGTACTCAGTCCTATAAGGTACACGCCATGCCTTTACTTGTAAGTGTCCATGGCAGTCTGTACTCAGTCCTATAAGGTACATGCCTTGCATTTACTTGTAAGTGTCCATGGCAGTCTGTACTCAGTCCTATAAGGTACACACCATGCCTTTACTTGTAAGTGTCCATGGCAGTCTGTACTCAGTCCTATAAGGTACATGCCTTGCATTTACTTGTAAGTGTCCATGGCAGTCTGTACTCAGTCCTATAAGGTACATGCCTTGCATTTACTTGTAAGTGTCCATGGCAGTCTGTACTCAGTCCTATAAGGTACATGCCTTGCATTTACTTGTAAGTATCCATGGCAGTCTGTACTCAGTCCTATAAGGTACACGCCTTGCATTTACTTGTAAGTGTCCATGGCAGTCTGTACTCAGTCCTATAAGGTACACACCATGCATTTACTTGTAAGTGTCCATGGCAGTCTGTACTCAGTCCTATAAGGTACACGCCTTGCATTTACTTGTAAGTGTCCATGGCAGTCTGTACTCAGTCCTATAAGGTACACGCCTTGCATTTACTTGTAAGTGTCCATGGCAGTCTGTACTCAGACCTATAAGGTACACACCATGCCTTTATTTGTAAGTATCCATGGCAGTCTGTACTCAGTCCTATAAGGTATAAACCATGCCTTTACTTGTAAATATCCATGGCAGTCTGTACTCAGTCCTATAAGGTACACACAATGCCTTTACTTGTAAGTATCCATGGCAGTCTGTACTCAGTCCTATAAGGTACACACCATGCCTTTACTTATAAGTATCCATGGCAGTCTGTACTCAGTCCTATAAGGTACAAACCATGCCTTTACTTGTAAGTATCCATGGCAGTCTGTACTCAGTCCTATAAGGTACACACCATGCCTTTACTTATAAGTATCCATGGCAGTCTGTACTCAGTCCTATAAGGTACACACCATGCCTTTACTTATAAGTATCCATGGCAGTCTGTACTCAGTCCTATAAGGTACACACCATGCCTTCACTTGAGATACTTTACACCTATACACAAGCCTGCAAGATGCTCATACTTTATTAAAGGAGAAGTAAAGTCATTTTGACATTTTACTGCCAATAGATTTGCCACATTAGTGCCACCTAGAACAAAATATATATTTATACCTGAGTAAACGGTTTTAGACGCTTTCTCCTTTTGCTTAAGATAGAATCTGCCATTTTAGGCAGCTTCCTTCCTGCAGTCTCTAGCCTTCATAGCTGAGATCACACATTCCTAAGGGAGGGGGAGGGCAGAATCTGGCCCCAGCAATTAAAGATGTTGCTGATAGAGGAAGTCAGACACTGGAACATAATGTTTACAAGAAAAGAGACTAGAAATCCTGTGTTTTTTTTGATAGATGACTCTATCTATCATTACTGTAAGTGTGTATTTACACGACCTTTCTGATAAAGCTTAAAGTCTGTTTAAAGACCTATAAAGTTAATATCCAGCCAACACTTGTTAATAACCATAACAGACTGTGCACACACCATTAAGGGACACCTTGTTTTCAAAAGTGAAATTTGTCTTCTAATCACCCAACCAAATAAGAAAATAAGAAAAAAAAAATTTGGAATCTAAATTGACAGTGTAACAAAAATTGATGTAGTTAAAGGGGACATATAGGAAAAATGGGAAAACCCTAATTTTGTAGGCAATTATGAATAATATAAGGTGCTGGTTTCACTAAAAATGAATCCTATCTGTAAAAATGGCCCCTTTATTGGAGCTCCCTATAGATCCTATCACTTCTCTGTCCAGTTTGAAATGGGCGTGTCCTAACGGTCCCTGCCAGAAGCACAGTAGGAGGGGGAGAGCCAATCACAGCCCTGCACTCACACAAGCACAGACAGGCTTCAGTTCCCTATCAGGTCAGCCTAGCTGCTGATTGGTTCCTATCTTATAGTGCAGTGTACGGAGGGCTGCTGGCTCCTCAGCTCATCCAGAGAATTCAGCCAGCAGGAAGTGGAACTGATGGGCGGGACTAGTGGAGTTTTGGTGGAATTTCTCAATAAATCAGTCTGAAATACAACTTTTTTTAAGCACATTCCTTCTATATCTAGAAGAGTATAATTCTCTGGTACATTCTTAATTTTTAATTTTTATAGGCTATGTCTCCTTTAATGTTCATTGGGCCTGAATTTTGTGTTTGTATGCATTAATGTAAGCAATGTGCTCAGAATCGCTGTTAACTAAAAAATAAAGTTTTTCACAGTAAAGGAAAACAGCAACTTTTCAATGTACATTGATTATGGTTTTTAAGTTATTTTGTATATGTAATTGCAATTAAAAGCAATGTTTTCCCCTTTCTTTCCTCTGCCCTAGTGGCACTAACTTTTGAAACAATGTAAAACAAACCAGCTGATTAAGAGACCTGTATTTTTAGAAGGAGACGTATGCAACATTGTTTAATACAGCGTTTTTCAACCACTGCGCGAGATGTTGCCTGGTGTGCCGTAGGCAGGGCACCAATGTACTAGGGGGGCACTGCTCTTGGCACCAATGTACTAGGGGGGCACTGCTCTTGGCACCAATGTACTAGGGGGGCACTGCTCTTGGCACCAATGTACTAGGGGGCACTGCTGCTGGGCACCAATGTACTAGGGGGGCACTGCTGCTGGGCACAGAGTTAAATTTTTTAACATTTTCTAATGGTGGTGTGCCTCGTGATTTTTTTCATGAAACAAGTGTGCCTTTGCCCAAAAAAGGTTGAAAAACACTGGTTTAATAAGCCAAAACCAGGAGTTGAGTTAATGCTGTTTTCAACTGAAAACAATTACAATTAAAATAACTTTTAGATCACTAAAAACTATAAATGCATATTGCAAATTTGCTTAAAATTATGTTTTCTTTTATTAGGCAAACATTTACTTTTTGGGTTGCCGTGCCCTATAAAAACCTAGCTGTATAGGAACACATGACTATTACACAACATTAGCTGTCCTGTCTTGTTTGTTGTCAAATAACAGAAAAAAAAATAAGTGAATGGGGAAAAAAAGATAGAAATGGGTGATCTTACATAAAAGTACAGCATGTACCACCATCAACATACACTGTGTGCGTGTTTCAGTACAATGTAATTACAACAGGCTGGGTTGACTGATGACTGCGTTCAGCATGGTTAGTGGGTGATCAGCTGATGTGGAAAAGCCAACTTATCTAACTAGTCAACCCACTGTGCTGTTTTGCCCTTGCCATTCATACCTGTCTGACTTGCACTTCCAGTTGGGAAGACCTGTCGCATGTCATCATTACTGTTATTGCTTTTTAAGTTTTAAATATGGTATGAAAATTTAGAATGGCGAGCCATCTCCAGGACCCAATTTCTGGAGTTTTAACATGTATAGTAGTCAACATTGTGTTTTTGGTGCTGAAAATAAAGACCTGACTGCCCAAGGAGAACCAGAAGTTAAGTTGTTGCTTTGTATGCTATAGAAATCAAGCATGCAGCAACCTGACTGCCTAAAGTACTCCATAAGCGGTTGGTTCTGTATTTTCAGGATGCTGTGGCTTTGTAATTGGAGAGATTTTACCAAAACTAAATGCCAGTCCTTGGATTTCCTTAGTTAAAAAAATCTTAAACTGTTTATAGTAGACGCAACAATAGTTAATTCTGTTGTGCCCTAGGCTCGAATGCTGATCACGGAAGAGAATATGATGGCAACCGTAATAAAGACATTCATGGACCACTTGAGAACACGGGATATTCAGGGCAGATTTCAGTTTGAACGATATACTGCTCTACAAGCTTTCAAGTTTAGGAGAGTCCAGAGCCTCATTATGGATCTGAAGTGAGTGACTTATAAATATGAAAAGTACAGCTTCAGGGTGCAGTGTGTGAGAGGGTAGAGCTAGATCAGTGCTGTCCAGTTAATTTTATATTATGGGTTTACTATCATATTGTGGGTTTACTATCATATTGTGGGTTTACTATCATATTGTGGGTTTACTATTCATAGAAAATACTTGGAGAGCTTTATCTGCATCTGGGCCACGAGTCTCTCTGTACAATGAAACAGCCTAAGCTTATAAAAATGTGTTTGTGGTTTGTAACGCCATATTTCCAATGGAGGGCTCCATACATGGCCCAACAAGCCCCTGACTCCAAAACTGGGTCTTTCTTAGCATGTTGGTATTTGTTGTCCCCTTCATCAAGTAATGGGTCCCGATCCTATTCAGAGAGGGCCTCTGTGATTCCTGTTAAAGGACCAGTAACATCAAAAGCAAATTTTTATTTTAAAGTTTGAATGTGTCGATCCCAGTTCGATGTTTCATTGTGCATAGGAAAGATTTTGAGTCTGGAAGCTTTATAAAGGTGGCCATACACGCACCGATATTATCGTACGAAACCTCGTTTCGTACGATAATCGGTGCGTGTATGGTATGTCGGCGAGTCGACCGATATCGCAGGAACCTGCTGATATCGGACGACTCGCCGATCAGACCAGTTGGAAAATTTTGATCAGGCGCCACAGAAGGCGCCTGACCAAAATTCTCCCTTCAGATCTGAATCGGCAGAAGGAGGTAGAAATCCTATTGTTTCTACCTCCTTACCTGCCGATTCAGCCCTGAATGGTGTGTGGCGGATCTTACGATGTTTTGTGCGACCGATGGTCGTACGAAACATCGTCAGATCGCCACGTGTATGGCCACCTTAAGATTTGATACCTGTTTATCTTCCTGTGTAGGAATATGTTATCTGCTATGTAAACCTGTTTTTCTTCTTTTAGCTTAAGGGCTCTGGCACACGAAGGAGTTTAGTCGCCTGTGACAAATCTCCCCATGTGCCAGAGCCCTAAATTACTGCTCTGTGGCTACACACCAGCTTGCTAATACAAACTATAGTAGTCTTTATGAAGCAAATACACAATTTTTACTAGTGTAGGGCAACAGGAGATAGGTAATTATAATACCATTTATTGGGTCAGTTTGGGTCATCTTCAAAAGAGGTTAAAGGAGAACTAAATCCTAACTAAAGATTAAAAAAAATGTTGTGCATTGTCTTTTGGCCTTCTGTACCAGCCCAAGGCACCAACAGACCTTTAGCAGGGAAGATCTATGCCCCCAAAGATGCCCCACTAGCCCCCCATCTTCTTTTCTGCTGATTTCCTGCACATTCTCTATGCTGCTGTCACTTACCTGAGCTTAGGGGTCCACTCACAATATACTGTATATATAGAATATACACAATATAAGGCTGATTAGTAATTAATATAGATAATTACTACATGGCAGCTCAGAAACCATTGCAGTTAGCATCAGAAATTAATAATCAGCCCTGTAACATCACCCTTTATGACAGATTAACTTAATTTTCTGCTTGATTATTTCTGAGGACCCCTAAGCTCAGCTTCTCATCAGCCGCTCAGAGCCCACTGAGTTTTGCAGACACTTTCCAAGATGGTGATCCAGTGTGACAAGTTTTAAGTCCTGGATCATTGCTGCTATTGAGATGCTAATACTTTAGGCTGGTGCAGTAAGTTCAGTATATAAAATGTGGCATTTTAAGCCATATTCAGTTTTAGGGTTTAATTCCCCTTTAAGAGAACCAGTAAGTTTATTGTTTAATATATATAATTTTTATGTAGATGCTCTACTTCTCGACTATATAATTTGTTAGCTATGATAGTTTAACGAGTTACAGCTTTTAACATTTATATCATAGTCATAGTCATGAGCTAGAACTGCATACTTACTGTTTTTCTGTGTAAGGGTCTGATGAGTTATAAATCAGTGTTTATATTGCAGGTATGTGCTAATAAGCAAGCCATTTGAGTGGACAGATGGCCTACGTTGCAAATTCCTAGAGGGGTTTGAAGCCTTCCTTGAATTGCTAAAATGCATGCAGGTGTGTTGTGCATTATAACTGATGTATATACTCTGACCACAGAATTATGGATTTGCAGCATATATATAAATATATAGAAAATATGAACCCAGCACTCAGCGCTGGTTTTGTAATAAATTTCCCGCCCCCCCTTCACCCCCCCCAAGGATCAAACATGTGCAACCATTTAGCGCACATACGGAGCACTGGGATCTACGTGCGCTGACGTTTTTTGGGCATCCTGTTCCCAGTGATCTGTATGTGAGCAAAGTTTATACAAAAGGATTTTTGTATATTTTTTAAGTCCTGTGGTTGCTGGGTTCATAACTTTTCGGGGTGTGATGTATAAATATATAACTGTGTATGTGTGTGTACAGTTATGGACTTATATATGAATTTTCAAGTTGAATTTGAGATTGTTTTTCTAATTCAAATAAACTTGCATTCTCGAATGCTTGCTTATTAATTAATAAGAAAAACTGACAGAGTCAAAGTGCACAGTGGCTTTTCCCCCCTTATTCAGTTCCCCTCGTACCTTCCTGTAGCTGTCTGAGATCGGCTTTTGTTGGTTACAGATCATTTAAAGTGAGGATCACTCATACATACACATTTGCCTTTCAGGGGATGGACCCAATTACACGCCAGGTTGGCCAGCATATTGAGATGGAGCCAGAGTGGGAGGCAGCTTTCACTTTGCAGATGAAACTAACTCACATCATTTCAATGATTCAAGACTGGTGTTCCTGTGATGTAAGTTGTCGTTATAATTTACCGAATACTTTTACTTCAACCTTTTCAGGACAATAGATCCCTTACATCTCTTTGTTAGTGAGTATTAATATATGTGTGTATATATAAATATATGTATTAGTACACAGAGAGAGTTATACATGGAGAAGGAGTGTCTTAATTGTTGTCTTAGTGGTCTGAACCTGGCATTACACAGACCAGTATTATAGGCAGACCCGGCCACCTTTATCCAAATTGGCAGGATATTGGTCCCTTTGTGGCATTAATTGACGGCCTCTGACTGATATCTTGACTGATATCTGACTGTGGTCTTCTTGCAGGTCTGGATAGGTGCCTATTTTGTGATCTGAGCACTGACCCAGATTCTAAACCCAACTTTGCACACCACCTGGGTGGCGAAATGAGCAGTAGTTTCTTGCTGGTTTATAAAATGTTGCTTTTAAGAACATCCATTAATTTTCAAACCTATAAAAATCACTTTGCTAAACTTTTTTTACTTAGGTGTGCAGACTCACTTCATTATAAAGGGGTGGGGCATTTGGAGGACTCTAAAATTATTTCTGCCTTAGGTTTTTCTTCAAAGCTATTTTTTTCACTTTGGGTGGTTTTTAGGAGCAGTCCCCATCATCATGGGGGGGACGGTATGCTGGGGTATACTGGGTGGTCTTATGTCTCCATTCTGTTTTATAGGAACACGTCCTAATTGAAGCATACAAGAAGTGCCTTATTGTCCTGATGCAGTGCCACAGTGGTTTTACTGATGGGGAGCAACCTATTACTCTTAGTATATCGGGGCATTCAGTAGAGACTATAAGATACTGTGTTTCTCAGGAGAAAGTCAGCATTCACCTGCCTGTTTCACGTTTGCTTGCAGGTAAGCAAATAATGTTCATTTTGGGAAGTTTGTGTTTTCACCCAATGACAAACAAGCCCAAGAATGAGTTAAAATGGGCCACATTAACTGAATATTTTTCCCTCTTGTATATATTAGTTCTGACATTTATATGAGTTCTCTGCTGTTACTTTTCTCTAATATCTAATTACATTGCAATAATACCATCCCAAGGTAATGTAAGTATAAGGCCTATAACCCTCTAGACATTTTATTATTATTATTTATTCTTTATATAGCCCCAACATTTTCTGTAGCTCTTTACAGAAATCATACATCATTTACAAAGTCCCTAAACTATTGGAGCTTACAATCTAATGGCTCTATCCCATTCACACACACTGTAAGGGACCAGTTAACCCTCTTTTATATTAACTCCTCCAAATGCTTTCCCACCACCAATAATGTAAATCGCTAGAGGGAAAATATAAGAGTCGCTTTGGCTTTCTGAAGTTGTCCAAAATTGCCTCGCAGGTAAACTTCAAAAGACTTCATAAAAACCAGGCGATTCGTATGTTTTCCCATCAGCGATTTACATAATTGCCGGTGGGAAAGGGTTCAGAGGGGATTAGTTGCCTGAAGAGGTTAATCGCAGGGTGACTAATCTCCTTGTCTGGCATGGCACTAAAAATGTTAAACCAGGTATAACCATGTAACGTGTGTATATTACTGTTTTTCTTTCTCTTTTGATCTCTAGGGCTACATGCCTTGCTGAGTAAAAGCGAAGTAGCTTACAAGTTTCCAGAGCAGCTTCCCTTCGTGAGTATGCTTTTAGCGTATTGGTGATTTGTATTTATGATGACAATTATTGTGTAAAGTGCCTAGACAAGACAACTATAGCCACAACATAAACATTATTTGTTTTTAATGCTATACCCTTATTTCCATATGTCCATATTTTTTTATGATCAAATTTCTGATTTTGATTGAAGTATCTTCCTCCACTGGTTTCATACATCGCTGATCTTTTTTATGCCCAGCTCGCTAGCCATTTATTTTTATGGCCATTGGCTTCAGATATATTTATGATCTGGGGCAGAGTATATTTTTGGGGGTCTGGGGGGGGGGGGCAAGAGAATAACCCACATGGAGGTGGGAAAAGACAGATTACCCAACAAACTAAAACTGGCCAAAATTTGCCTGTTCTGTATAATATGGTGAGTTCCAGCAGAAGTAAACCTTGATTATTATAGAAAGTAGCATACAAATGGGACCTGTTATGCAGAATGCTTGGGACCTGGGGTTTTCAGGAAAGAGGATCTTTCTGTACAAATTATAAAAAATAAACCCAACAGGATTGTTTTGCTTCCAATAAGAATTAATGCTATCTTAGCTGGTACTAAGTTACTGTTTTATTGTTAAAGAGAAAAAGGATAATAACTTTAAAAAATTAAATTATTTGATTGAAATTGATCCTATGGGAGATGGCCTTCCTGTAATTTGGAGCTTTCTGGATAACAGATATCTCAATAATGGATCCCATACCTGTACTTTGTCTCTGACATTTCACTAGCTGGTTGCTTTTCTTTAGAAAGTAGGAATATTGTTACGCACAATATTGTTGTTCTTTTACCTGTATTTAAATGTGCGATTTTTGCTGCTGTGTCTGTTGATTGAATTGTGGCTTGTGTCATTCATACAGAGTGAACTGAGCCCACCGATGCTGATTGAGCATCCTCTCCGCAGTTTGGTGTTATGTGCACAAGTACATGCCGGAATGTGGAGAAGAAATGGCTTTTCATTAGTGAATCAGGTAAAGGAATTTGTTTCATGTTTCTATAAGATTTAAAGCCTACAAAAGATAAAAAACTGTACTTTATATACTGTGTTTTAGAATTGTCTACTGCAGCTTCCCTTCTTGGATCTTGTTAGGCAATCTTTTAAGTGTCAATGACACCGCACATGCGCAGTGTAGTCTTGGCTAAGCTAAGGGGTCGTTGAAAATTATAAAACAGCTGTGTGCATTTCTATGTATCTGGTATAGTAGTTGATTATTAATTAGAGTATAAAGAACAAGCGAGAATGAAGATTTAGCAGGCTCACCTCACTGTAGGACTGCATATGTAGTGTTGGATGGCGGCAAGGCTAGTCGAGCACTGGTAACATGGATTCCTCCGCAGTAATCCCAGAAGGTAATACAAATTTAAAGAAAAAGCAACCATTTTATTCCAGCTTTGTTCTCTCCAAGAGAATCGGTACAGACAAGATAATACCCTTATAGCCTAATGTATTTCATTCCCTTCTGGGAACTTCATCAGAGGTTGTGGCTGCTACACAAGTGCTTGATGTGATTTAACACGTCTAGGCTATGTTTTATTGAGCTTTTGTGTATAATGCCACTTTAAATACTGGGCTTCTGAAATTATGTGTAATTGCGTCATGAACCTTTTAGATATACCCCGTCTGTTAAACTCAAGCAATGTTGTTATGGTTTAATCCTTGTTGTTTTTCTTTCCTTCACAGATTTATTACTATCACAATGTAAAATGTAGAAAAGAGATGTTTGACAAAGATATTGTCATGCTTCAGGTAACACATTTTGACTTTATTATGCAGAAATAGGCTAGATGTATAGAGGCTGTCTGTACAGAGCGACGTGCAGTCATCATACATAGTTACATAGTTACATAGTTACATAGGGTTGAAAAAAGACCTGTGTCCATCAAGTTCAACCCATCCAAGTAAACCCAGCACACCTAACCCACACCTACCAATCTATACACTCACATACATAAACTATAAATACAACCACTAGTACTAACTGTAGATATTAGTATCACAATAGCCTTGGATATTCTGATTGATCAAGAACTCATCCAGGCCCCTCTTAAAGGCATTAACAGAATCTGCCATTACCACCTCACTAGGAAGGGCATTCCATAACCTCACTGCCCTCACCGTGAAAAACCACCTACGCTGCTTCAAATGGAAACTCCTTTCCTCTAATCTAAAGGGGTGACCTCTGGTGCGTTGATTGTTTTTATGGGAAAAAAGAACCCCCCCCATCTGCCTATAATCCCCTCTAATGTACTTGTACAGAGTAATCATGTCCCCTCGCAAGCGCCTCTTTTCCAGAGAAAACAACCCCAACCTCGACAGTCTCACCTCATAGTTTAAATCTTCCATCCCCTTAACCAGTTTAGTTGCAGTCTCTGCACTCTCTCCAGCTCATTAATATCCTTCTTAAGGACTGGAGCCCAAAACTGCACTGCATACTCAAGGTGAGGCCTTACCAGGGACCTATAAAGGGGCAAAATTATGTTCTCATCCCTTGAGTCAATGCCCTTTTTTATACAAGACAGCACTTTATTTGCTTTAGTAGCCACAGAATGACCCTGCCTGGCATTAGACAACTTGTTATCAACAAAAACCCCTAGATCCTTCTCCATTAAGGATGCCCCCAACACACTACCATTCAGTAGATAGTTTGCGTTTATATTATTTCTACCAAAGTGCATAACTTTGCACTTATCAACATTGAACCTCATTTTCCAGTTTGCTGCCCAGTTATCTAATTTTGTCAAATCGCTCTGCAAAGCGGCAGCATCCTGCATGGAACTTATAGTTTTGCACAATTTAGTGTCATCATACATACATACATACATACATACATACTAGACATTTTAGGGGGAGGGGCATTACTGAATATTATATTATTACTGAATGTTTGCAAATGAGGCCAGAAGAATTGTTGATTTATTGTGCACATTAAAAGGGATTCATACTTTGTTTGTGATTTAAAAGGAGAATATACATTTGTCTCTTGCCTGGGGTCTTAGCATGTCTTTTAGCAGGGCTGGGTCTCAGGATCTTGCCCCTTTATCTTGCCGTATGGGTGTTACCCAAGTAGAAACATTAGTGTTCTATGTGAGACAAAAATGTGATAATGAGGGTTTGTATAAATCAGTATTAGTGATTAAAAAGAGGGTGGGGCTGACCCTATTAGTTTCTGATTTTCATTTCATTTTAAAGAGGGTAATAAAAATAATGATTGAAATATCCTTTTTGAAATGTAGCATTGTGTGTTCCTGTAGGCTGGAGCGTCTATGATGGATCCAAACCACTTTCTAATGATTGTGCTCAGTCGTTTCGAACTGTATCAGATTTTTAGCACTCCAGATTACGGCAAGAGATTCCGGAAAGAACACACAAATAAGGTAACTTCTATTGCATTCATTGTGTGGGGAATGTATAAGGTTACTCGTATCTGTGATGTAGTTATACTGAAGGATTATTTATAGTAGAATGCATATTAGCTATTTAGTTGACATGCCACCCATTCTCTTTCAGGATATAATTCAACAGAATAACACACTCATTGAAGAAATGCTGCATCTAATTATCATGATAGTTGGTAAGCTCTTACATGATATGGTTTGATTTTGGCATTTAATGAAGTACAGACTAGTTGATGCTAGTTTTTTAAGATTTACTTTTGTGCACTTTAGAGAAAGTGGAATCAGCTTTTTTTTTCGCACTACATATTTTGGAAATACAATAATTTGGGACCTGTAAGTAATTCTGCAGAATGATGGCCATGGAAGTCTGATGTAGTGAATTGTGTCCTAAATCTGTTTCTGTTAGGGGAAATTGTAGAGAATGCTTATTTGCTCTTCAAGGTGCCCCTGGGAGCTTAGCCTGAAGGTCAGTTAGGGTTAAGTCTGAATGGAATGAGTATTTCCTATCTATTTCCTACTTTTTATGTCTAAATTGCACTGTTTACATAGCAAATAATTCTCTCTACCATTTAAAATGTTATTCTCGTAATGTGTGGTGTGTAGGCACCATCTCAGTGCATTGTCCCTGAGTCTGAGCTTTCAGAAGGAGTCAGTGCTGCACATTAGAACTGCTTTTAATTAGCTATTTAAACAAGTTATTATTTCTCCTGCTCAAAGTAACTAAAAGAGTCATAAGCCGGTATTGGAATTTTTAGTGTTGAGTGCTATCCTGATATTTTCCACTTTTAGCAATACAGGTGTCAGGGACCTGCTGTCTTGCTCCCTTCCCATTGTTTTGCTGATCGGCTGCTGGGGAGGGGAAAGGGAGGGGGTGAAATCACTCCAACTTGCAGCACAGCAGTAAAGTGTGACTGGAGTTTATCAGAGCACAGGTCACATGGTTGTGGCACCCTGGGAAATGAAGAATATGGCTAGCCCCTAGTGCTGGGCGGTATACCGGTAAAAACCGATCACCGGTTTTTTTTTTTAAACCGAATGAATTTTCGACATACCGGTGTGCTGAATACTTCCGGGTGCGCACGTGACGTCAGCGCGCACGTGACGTCAGCGCGCACGTGACGTCAGCGCGCACGTGACGTCAGCGCGCACGTGACGTCAGCGCGCACACTCTACAAAAGCGCCATCGCTAGGACGCATTCAGAGTCGGATACCAATGTGAGCTGTCGGGGGTGCCTGGCCAGTAATTATATTTTATGTGAAGGGGATGGGTGGGGGTGGGTGGGTTATACTTATGTGAAGGGGATGGGGTTGTGTTTGGGGGGGGGTGGGATGGGGTGGGGGGTTATATTTATGTGAAGGGGATGGGGGGGTGGGTGGGTTATACTTATGTGAAGGGGATGGGGTTGTGTTTGGGGGGGGTGGGATGGGGCGGGGTGGGGGGTTATATTTATGTGAAGGGGATGGGGGGGTGTTTGGGGTGGGGTGGGGGGTGTGTGTGCGGATGGGGGGGTGTTTGGGGTGGGGGGGGTGCGTGCGGATGGGGGGGTGCGTGCGGATGGGGGGGTGTTTGGGGTGGGGTGGGGGGGTGCGTGCGGGTGGGGGGGCTGCGTGCGGATGGGGGGGTGTTTGGGGTGGCGGGGGGGGGTGCGGGTGGCGGGTGTTTGGGGTGGTCACCTAATCATGCATGGGGAAAAAAAAATACCGTCAAATACCGTGATACCGATATAATTTTGAAAAATACCGTGATATAAATTTTTGGTCATACCGCCCAGCACTACTAGCCCCATGTGAAATTTCAAAATTAAATGTAAAAAAATCTGTTTGTGTTTTTGAAAAAGGGATTTCAATGCAGAATTCTGCTGGAGAAGCTCTATTAACTGATGCATTTTGGAAAAACATGTCTTCCCCTGACGGTATTCCTTTTAAGGGGAGCTTAAATTTTTAAAAAAACAAACAAACAAACAAAAAAATAACTGAAAACGTTTGCTATATAGTGACTAAAAGGTGCAGAGTAGTCTGCTCTACCCATGAATGTGGCTGTCAATTACATTGTCTTTTACATTTCTTGAAATTTCTTATGGTCCATATTCCAGACAGAACTGCGTCCAATCAATGATTTTTTTTTTGCTGTCTGATATAGGGGAGAGATTCTGTCCTGGAGTGGGACAAGTCAGCGGAACAGATGTGATAAAACGTGAAATTATCCATCAGCTGAGCATCAAACCAATGGCCCACAGTGAACTGGTCAAGGCTTTGCCCGAGGATGTAAGTATAAGTAGACAGTCTGCCCTACATTACTCTGTAGTATAATGCAGCTGCACCTAATAAACTCACTATTCTTCTGCCTCTGTTAATTGAAATATGTTATTGAGGAAATTTTTTATCTGGATTGCACAAAATCTGAATATATGTAAAACACAGATTTATGCTACAACTTGGTCCTACAACCTACAGGACTCAAAAGGCTGAAATCCTGCTCAGCCGCAGCAACATTCCTGTGTCATAATAAATAAAGCTTCATTGTGTTTTACTTTCAGGAAAATAAGGAAACTGGAATGGAGACTGTGATTGAAACGATAGCTTCATTTAAGTAAGTCCTAACGCCTGCTTCTCTACATGCACAAAGTCATTAATTTGCAACACTAACGCATATTTTTTGCTTCCATTAAGAAAACCAGGCCTAACAGGACGTGGACTGTATGAACTGAAGCCTGAATGTACCAAGGATTTCAACCTGTTTTACTTTCATTTCTCAAGGGCCGAACAGTCCAAGGTAATTTTTCTCTTTAGCTGTAGAAAAAAAATCAAAAACACAGTTTTAATATAAACCGTCAAGGCTAGCCAAGTTTCTTGCTATGGGACTAAAATGTTAAGCTTAGTGGTTATGTTTTTTTTATGCAATGGGACCAAAATGTTAGCTTTAGCATTTAAATTTGCAAGCTAAATACAATAAACAGGGGGTCCTATTTGTGCTATTTTTCCCTCAGTGGTCTATAACATTGCATAAATGTTATAAACTTAGGCACACATGATACATCTCGGAACTCTGCATCCCCCCCACGTGTGTGTTCACATGGGCTTGATGTGTCCCTCCTTCCAATGTATGTTTATTAAAGGAGAAGGAAAGGCTAATAAAGAGTTAATCTCAAGCTGCAGGCACAACTTCAGTTCTCTCAATAGTGCCCTTAAGTCTCCCCATATTTCTCCTGCTGAGCTGTGTAAAGAATGTTCCCATAATGCCTCGCTCCTGCACCAAGACCAGTGTACATGCTCAGTTAGACCATGAGTCAGCTTCCTGCTGATTCACTCAGATCCACATTCCTAAGGGGGGGGAGGGAGTTCTTAGCATTCTTGAGGTAGCGGGGAGCAAGGGGGGGAGAGAGCTGCGTGTCTCTAGCACAGGAAAACAAAGAGACAACAAATCCTGTATCTTTTGACAGAGAACTCAGTGCAGCATTACTGTAAGTGCTTATAGCTGTATTTACATAGACCCTTCTGATAAAGCTTACTGAGTTTTTACCTTTCCTTCTCCTTTAACAAAAATGTAATTGCTATTGATAGCTGTATTTGTTTATTCCTTTCTGTCCTCTGTTATTATTGGTATTTTCTTACATTATGCATGATCATTTTTACATTGGAATAAAGTTGTAAGCATCATCCTCAATTCTTGAATGGGTATAGAAGTGAGATTTCTTTTTTGTATTTTGCTGTTCCTTACAGGCAGAGGAGGCCCAGCGCAAACTGAAGAGGCAGATTGGCGAAGATACAGGTGCGTTACTTATAATTAATAGTTGTGTGGAACCAAACAGTAATTTAAAATGATGTAAATGTGGCTAATAAAGGGCTAGGTCTCAAGCTATTTATTTTTATATGTTTTTAAAGGGGAACTGCTATATTTGATATACTTAACTTACTGCACTGTCCTAAAGGTTCAGCATCTTTGTAACAGTGATCATCTAGGTCTTCAAAGCTGTGCACAGCTGAGCTCCCCTTCTTGCATTCTGTTAGAAGTGTCAGTGACACTGCACATGCTCATTGTGCTCTGTGCATCTGTAGAGAAGCTTAGGGGTCATTGCAAATCAAGCATAAAATTGGGTTCATCTGTCACAGAAGCTTGAAACTAAAAAAAACTGTAATAAAAAAATTAAATGTAGGGTTTATAGCATCATAAAAAAGATTGGAAAGAAATGAAACCAAAACTGTACTCAAAATTCTTTTGTGTTTCAGCTCTCCCTCCACCGGTGCTGCCTCCGTTCTGTCCGCTATTTGCCAGTTTGATTAACATTCTTCAATCAGATGTCATGCTGTGCATCATGGGAACTGTATTGCAATGGGCAGTAGAGCCAAATGGATACGCATGGTCGGAATCCATGCTTCAAAGGGTATGCACTAGTTACTTTTGTGCTGTTAAAGGGGAATCCATACCCAGGATTATTAAAAAAATATATTGTTCTAGTAATAATGAAACACTGCCATTTTGAATACTAAATGGCATGCACGCATGCTAAGTTACATCTACTAATAAATAGACGGAGATGTGTCTTTTACCTCTACATCCTTCTTAGTTAGCAGCCTTGTTCCAACAAAAGTGTTGGATACATCAGTGCATTACATTTGCAAATCTCAAACACAAACCTTAATAATAGCTAGCTAGCATCATCTATACATTTGACTCCATGCATCTAAATACATTTATCAGCATTTTAATTGGGGGATTTATGTTTGTTAAGTATACTGAAAAAATTCTGGTTCCAACTAGAAAAAAACAATTACTTTCAAATTTGATCTCAACTTAATTTCTTTGCGGGATGTGGAAATTGTATGTGGGACACTCTTCCTGCCATATGGTGAATTGGCTATGGTTATTGGTTATGGTTATTCCTTTTGGACTGAGAAAAACCACTGTTGAGGCTTCCCATCAGTCTGTATGGAGTTCATCTGAGGGGATGGCTTCTGACTTTTTTTTATATTTAATTTTGAAATTACATATGGGGCTAGCCATATTCTTCATTTCCCAGGGTGCCACAGCCATGTGACCTGTGCTCTGATAAACTTCAGTCACACTTTTCTACTGCGCTGCAAGTTGGAGTGATATCCCCCCTCCCCCCCAGCAGCTGATCAGCAGAACAATGGGAAGGGAGCAAGATAGCAGCTCCCAGTAGGTATCAGAATAGCACTCAATAGTGAGAAATAGTAAGAAATCCAAGTCCAACAATAGAAACAGTAGGTTAGCTGAAAGCAGTTCTAATGTGTAGCGCTGGCTGAAAGCTCAGACTCAGGCACAATGCACTGAGATGGCGCCTACACACCAATATTACAGCTACAAATACATTTGTTGGTACAAGAATAAAATGTTAAATGGCAGAGTGAATTATTTGCTATGTAACGGTGTAATTTAGAAATTAAAAGTACCCTTATAAAAATATCCCTTTAAGTAACCCTTTCTAAACTATAGTGTGGAATATTTGTATTTTATATATAGTTTAATTTTTCCAGGTTTTGCATCTGATTGGGATGGCATTGCAAGAAGAGCACCAGCACTTACAGAATATCAGTGAGGACAACATTGTCACCTTTAATTTCACGGAAAAGATCTCAAGTAGGTTGGAACAGAGTTGGTGAAAAATGTGTGGGAAGTTTTAGGCTGCAGTCTTCTGTACATATCCAGATCAGCCCGAATAGATTTCTCTGATGAAGGGCTTGACCTCAAATCGTGTCAACTTTCCTTTTATGTAGTTTCGATAAAACCACAATAAGTTGTCGACAGTACAGCAGACATCTTTAGCCCTAAGGCAATAGTACATGGTAGGATTGTCATCTGCGGTCAAATCTCCTCTACCATGGGCAACAAATCTCCTTAGAGTGCCTTGCCAATGCAGTGATCTGCCTTAAAGTGATACTGACATGAAAAAACTACTTTTTAAAATAGTAATCTACGTAAAAAGTTACCTATAGGTCATGTTGATCACTTTTCGCTGATAGGGCTGCTTTTATAAGTAATTGTTACTTGAAGTTCCTAAACCTGACTGTTTTGCCAACCTGACTGTCCCTTCTCAGCCTGTCAGTTATAGCTTCTAATGCTAACGGCCTCCTGCTGCACAAATATGGCAGCCCCCTCATAGAGGAACATGGAGGATCAGATAGGGAATATAAAAGCATCAGGTGAATACTTGTGGCAAAATTATAAATAGCATGGGAAGTCATTATTATTGCAGATGTAAAAAATGTTTCATTTCTGGTGTCAGTATCTCTTTAATCGCAGGAAATTGTTCCCTTAACATTTTCCCATGAGTAAGACAGATTACCCTGAGTAATATGTTTTAGTTGCAGGATCACAATGTTAGTCACTGGCAAGTTATTTTTGGGAGATTTGTTGCCCTCAGTAGTGCAGATTTACCCACAGGCATCTAATCTTACCCAGTACCATTGCCCTTAAAGAAGTAACAGCTTCTTAGGTAGCTGGGTTATTGGGCTGCTTTACGTAAATATAACCAGCTGTGGTATCATATTGGTCCAAATGCAGCCCATAAATACCACTGTCCCCAATCCACTGTCCCCTATCCATTGATGTTGCTTGAACATGAGCACAATCCTGTGAAGTGGACTTCCTTGACAAAGCTATTCAGCAGGGAGGGATAAGGAGAGTTTTAAGCTTACAACACAAAATTAAAGTCAAATCTCCTGCACACCATGGCCACCAAGTTTTAAGTATGTTTATTTCATTTTATTAAAAAAATACTGTAAGCTTTTGCTGTTGTGGGGATTGAACCCTATTTTCTTGTACATCACTATATAGGGCCTGGGGAAGTCCCAAATGCATCACCAAGCATCTTGGCTATGTTAGAAACATTGCAAAATGCAGCACACTTGGAAGTGCATAAGGATATGATACGCTGGATATTAAAGGTGTGTATTTAAGAACAATTTTTAGTTATCTTTTTAATTAAGTTTAAGCTCTTGGTGCTGAATATTTTATAAGTAGTATAAAATATATAAGTAAATAAATATGGATATGCTTGGCACTATTTTTTCTTTCTTGTTCCAGATGGTCAGTAACATTAAAAAAATCAGAGAAAATCCATCTACAAGCCCAGTCGTTGAAACAGAGGGCAGTGTTTTGGAGGAGGTATTTTTATTCTTATACTTCTACAAATACATTTTTACATACATTTAATTAATTGAGTTAATTGTTTTAATATTAATAGAAGAGCGGATAGCAAAGAAAGAAGACAGTGCAAAATCAAGTACATAATACAAAAAAATAAAATTATATATATATATATATATATATAATTATGTCATTGGTGGTCAGTGGGTAATCTGATTGGTTGCGCCCCGTGCGTACTGACGTCACACGTACGCACGGGGTGTAACCTCATAAAAGGGAGGACGCAGTGAGGAGCCGGAGGATGCAGGGGGGAACGGGGGGGAGCAGGAAGCAGTGGGGAACGGGCCATAGTATGAGGACACTGAGGGAGGACCACCAATGGTTTTGGGGGCCCTGGGCTGGCTACCAATGTTTTAGGGGGTCCCTGCCCTGGCACCAATGCAAACCTTGACCCCTGGCTACCAATGTTTTTTTTCTTTCCCCTCAAATAGAATACTCGTGATAAAGACAAAGCAGAGAGGAAAAGAAAAGCTGAGATTGCCAGGCTCCGTAGAGAGAAGATTATGGCTCAGATGTCAGAAATGCAGCGACATTTCATCGATGAAAATAGGGAGCTTTTTCAACAGACGACTGATGAGTTAAATGCTTCGACTTCCACTGCATACGATCACAGGTTAAGCTTTTAGTATGTTATAGAATGGCCTACATTTGGCAAATTGGCCAAATTGGTCAGTTTGGTCAGTTTTTTTTTTATTATCACTGAAACTCCGAGGTGGCTTCTAAAAGCCTCATGTTTTACATGTTATTTATTAATACATATGTTTCAGTCAAATAATAGAAATTACATCACTGAGTACCGATTCTAAGTAAAAGCGCCATTTCTAAGAATACAATTTACAAGGTATTCATGGCTCTTGTTTATTATACATATAAATTAGAAAAAGTGATTCTTTATAGTTATTTGAAAATGAAATTGCAACTACAAGTAGCTTCTCTCTGTCCTTTGCTATTGCGATGTAAAACAATGTGTCAGAAATAAACTCCCCTCCAACCAAGACTTCAGAAGGAAAGGTATTTTACTGCCAATAGATTAGCCACATTAGTGCAAGCTAGAACCCTAAATTGATTCTTAAACAGCCCTAAAAGCACCCCCTGTTTGTTTAAGATAGCAGCTGCCATTGTATCTTGGTCTCCGTAGCTTCCTAGCTGCTAGCTTTTAGCTGCTGGTAGCTCAGATTACACAGAGTTGGGAGGGGGAGCGAATTCTGATGAGTGGGGGAGCAGGAGAAGGGAGGAAGAGAGCAGAGAGCTGCACAGACTTGTGCCTGTGCTTAAAGATTTTTCTGAGAGCAGGAAGTCTGACACTGAAGAACATGTATACACAAAAAAGAAAATAAATCCTGTGTTTCTTTTGATAGAGCAGCTTTGTTTATGACTGTATTTACATAGACCTTTCTGATAAAGCTTACTTAAAGTAGTTTTTACCTTTCCTTCTCCTTTAAAGTGCATTGGAATACCGATAATCCACTTTTCTTCTTAGTTTTTCTGCCTTTGCTGTTTTAAAAATGTTTGCTTGAATCTATTTCAAAAAGTCTCTCACAACACATTTCATTGCTTAAAAATGAATCCTGATGTCATTGGTCCTACTCTTTGTTCAAACAGCTGTCATGCAATGATGGACACCAAACTTGTCGCTTTGGGTCCTCACCAAACCCGAATCAGTGAACCAAGGCAGCTGGTTACTTGCATCCTGTGTCAAGAAGAGCAAGCTTTCACAGTGGACAACAAAGCCATGGTTCTTGCAGCTTTTATTCAGAGATCGACGGTATTCTCCAAGAACAGGAGCAGAGTCATTACAGATCCAGGTAACCAATCAGACACTTCTGTAGTAACTTAAACATGGGGTTTTAATTATCATTGCTAAAATACTAAATTATTAGATCAAAAATATAATTGCTAAAATAAACTTTGTGGAGACTGAATGTTTTGCACCTATGGAAATTATCATTTGTGTTTTTCCTTTTGCTTAGCATTGGGGGACATTGGTATCGGGTTAACGGACATGTAAACCCTGCATTTTCCTAGGATGTATATAAGTTGACCACATCCCCTGCTCCACCCAAACCACACAATTTGTATTGCATATATCTCCTCTGTTTGCCAGCACCATCACATTTTCCTCCAATAAATAGCAGCTTTCACCCAGCAGCCATTTTCCTTCTCACACATACTCCATGTTATTGACATCTGGAAACAGCACGTGTGCTGTGAAGTTCATGCATTGAAGCAGGCTTACACAGGCAGATCTGACTTTGATAAAAAGTTCTGCTTGGATTGAGCTCTGTAATGGTTAAGCAGAGCTCAGGAGTGGAGGTTAGGAGAAAAAAACATTGCCATCTTTTTATTGGCTGCTAGACTGGAGAGTGTGTTTGGTAACCTGAGTTGAGAAGAACTGAGCATGCTCAATAAGCAAAAAGCCAAAGTCAATTCCTAAGGGGGGGCACGTGGGTTAGAGGAGGAGAAGGAATCCTAAGTGATTTAGTGCTTTTAACAACAGAAGTGTCAGGTATTTATAGATTTCAAAAAGTCTGTTCACTGATAACTTTTTTTTGTGGGGGTTAACATCCTCTAAAGCCTCCAGGCTTGAAGGATGGGCACTAACTGTTAAAATAAATCCCTGCATTTGTTACTTTTAGGACCTCACCTCACCCCCCTTTCCAGTTTGTATTTTGTGCCCCCAGAGGAAGGAGATTAATTCTACTTTTGCAACTTTTTGTTTTGTTTGTGTTAAGAAAGGCTGGCAGCCTTCTGAAAGGCACTTTCAGGTATATTTTACTTGGAGTGACCAGAAGCTAATGGTCATAATATCCAATTTATTTGTATATAAGAAAGGGAATAAATATGGCTCCCTAACATGGGCAACACATGTTTTTATAATTATCAAATTGGGGTAGCATGATAGCCTTAGTGGAAAACCACAAATCATGTTTGCGGCATGAGAGGAAAAGTCCCAAGGGAATTTTGCAGCTTTCCCCGAAACATAGCCACCCACAGTGCTGTCACCCAAGGTCTGCTGCAGATGAAATGCTGATACATTATTCACAACTGAATAGACAAACATTATGTAGCCTTACTGGGGCTGTAGTTTAGATTCTCATATGCGCACTGGCATTCCACTCAATTGTTTTAATTGCAGCATCCCTCACTGAAAAGCCACATAACATAGTTGGCCACAGCAGCATTGCCAAATGCCCACAGGGCTGTACCTTTAGCTCATGTTGATATAACCAAGTGGTGATATGTACAGTATAAGAGAGATAATAATGCAAACACTTGGGGGCTTCCTGCCCATACGTCTTTCTGTTAACTGTTTTTCTTAGAAACGGTGAATCTGTATATATGTTATTAATAGTAATGCCTTAACCCGTTTATTTTATATAGAAAAATATGACCCGCTGTGCATGCACCCAGACTTGGCTTGTGGCACTCACACAGGAAGCTGTGGACATATAATGCACGCTCACTGCTGGCAGAGGTAAACTATTGCATTTCTTATAGCCTGTATGTGTTGCAAACACAGAAGCAGAGTTTAATGTTATTTCTCATGAAAAATGCACTAATATTTTATGTAAGTTTCTTTTTAGCAAGAAAGTAATTTTAGCATTATACCAGATGTGCACTAGTGTTGTGTCTTTCATTCATCTTTAGTCCATATAATACATAGATACATAATTACAGAGTCAATTGTTGAAATAGAAGTACAGGTATGGGACCTGTTACCCAGAATGCTCAGGACCCGGGGTATTCCGAATAGGGGATATTTCCAAATTTGGATCTCATTACTTGTCTACTAAAAATCATTTAAATATTATAGAAACCCTTGTTTTGAAGATAGTCTTGTTTTGCCTCCAATAAGGATTAATTATATCTTAGTTGGGATCAAGTACAGGTACTGTTTTATTATTACAGAGAAAAGGGAATCATTTAACCATTAAATAAACCCAATAGGATTGTTCTGCCCCCAATAAGGGGTAATTATATCTTAGTTGGGATCAAGTACAGGCACTGTTTTATTATTACAGAGAAAAGGGAATCATTTAACCATTAAATAAACCCAATAGGGCTGTTCTGCCCCCAATAAGGGGTAATTATATCTTAGCTGGGATCAAGTACAGGTACTGTTTTATTATTACAGAGAAAAGGGAATCATTTAACCATTAAATAAACCCAATAGGACTGTTCTGCCCCCAATAAGGGGTAATTATATCTTAGTTGGGATCAAGTACAGGTACTGTTTTATTATTACAGAGAAAAGGGAATCATTTAACCATTAAATAAACCCAATAGGGCTGTTCTGCCCCCAATAAGGGGTAATTATATCTTAGTTGGGATCAAGTACAGGTACTGATTTATAATTTCTACCACATACATTAGATTTTGGGATAATGCAAAGCTTGCTTTGATAAGTTTAAACACAATGGTAACTGCGAGTATACTTTAATTGTGGATTAGTTGAGCTCTTATGGTGACTAATGCAAGTCTTCTGTAGGTACTTTGATGCTGTGCAAGCCAAGGAGCAGAGAAGGCAGCAGCGCTTACGGGTACATACTAGCTACGATGTGGAAAATGGTGAATTTCTCTGCCCCCTCTGTGAGTGTCTAAGTAACACCGTCATCCCCATGCTTCCACCACCAAGAAGTTTATACCACAGGTTAGATTTGTTTTTAATATCTTCAGTATGTTTTAATGTATGATTTGTCTCCTAAAAATAAATATGAACCTGTACAAACAAGTCTGATTATTTGGTTATGTAAACATGTTTATTTTAACCCAAAATCAGCTTCCTGTTTTGTGTGCTGTGTAAACTTGGAGGTGCTTATTTGACACATTCAGGCAGTGTACGCTAAAGGTGGCCAAGCGAGCAAATCTTCTCCCGATATCGGGAGAATCCAGGCTAATTAGGTCGTAACAACGGGTATAGGTAAAGTCGGTTTGGGGACCGCATCAAAGATCCGACTAGATTTTTAACCTGCCCGATCGATATCTGCCCAATTTCAGGCCAGATATCGGTCGGGCAGGCCCGTCGGTAGTAGCTGCCGATATCGGTCCCGTGTATGGGCACCTTAAGGAATGATTATAGTGTATGTTTATATGTAGGGCTCATTTGCAAACCCCAGAGCAGTGTGCAATGCAATTAGTTCCCTGTCCCACAAGCCCAGAACAGAGTGCAAAAACCTGTGCTGATACATCACTGTGGACACAGGCTGTGCTGTATTGATGAGGGGCAGAAGGTTGAGAAAACCCGAGTTTGCAGGTCATTCAAAAGGAGCAGCAAGTAAGTGCATGGGCCCTAAGGGGTATATTCTTGCACAACTTCTGTCTGGTATCAGCACAGTTTTTCATTAGACCACATATAATATCAGAAACCAGTGGCAGAACCCAGGGGAACAGGGCTCCCTGAACAATGTGGGTTCTCCCTCTCCATGGTTTACAGCTTCTCTTCATCATCAGCAGATTAATGAGCAGCTAAGCGAGAGGAGGGAATGTATGAGTTATGCCACTGGCAGGAAAAACTTATTCTTACTGGGTCAGTTCATCCCATGGTGACTGTTATGAACACTGAGTTGCTTAGATATAGTATTTCTTCTATATTGACTTCCTTTAGTGACTCTTCCTTACCTAACCAGGCTTAAAAAGGGATTTAGTCTTTAAGCCATAATGAATTGTTTGTCCCAGGATTCATCTACTTGACTGCATCCTATTCCTTGTTATGGGTAAATCTTCTCACGTACAGCTAATTCTTTCACAGGTTGGATTTCTCTGATCAGCCTGATTTAGCAGAATGGGTTAGCACTACTTCTCAGCAACTCAAAGCATTGTGTGCGCTGCATGCAGAGAAAAGCAGTTCAGGTGAGTTCAGAAAAGAGGAGCCTAATACCAATATTACCAAAATAAAGGGATTGATTTTTGTGAACAGCTTTTCTTTACTCTCTGCAGCTGGTTCAGATTCCGAGATGCCAGCACAAGTGGATATTCCTGAAGGTTTCCGGCCTGATTTCCAACCAAAGTATGATGATTATATCTTCTGTTTTGCATTAATGTCTGCCCATCCTTTTACGTCATGCAGAACTTAACCCATATATACACTGCAATGTGACTTTATAAAATAAAATCAAGCGTAGGTAAATGGTTAATTAACTCTCAACTTCCTTTACATCATTTAGAAATCCATACTCAGAGAGCATTAGGGAGATGCTGACAACATTCGGGACGGCAACATATAAGGTTGGGCTGAATGTGCACCCAAACGAGCAGGACCCAAGGGTCCCAATTATGTGCTGGGGAAGCTGTGCGTACACGATACAAACAATTGGTAAGAATTCCCCTTAACTTTTAAAATGTTATAGAATATCCTATTCATTTGCAATTGGTCTTCATTTTTTATTATTTTCAAATTATTTGCCTTCCTCTTCTACATCTTTCCAGCTTTCAAATGGGGGTCACTGACCCCGGCAGCCAAAGACTATTGCTCTATGAACTTAAAATTTTATTATTATTGTTAATTTTAATTCCTTGTCTTTCTATTCAGACCTTCTCCTATTCATATAGGAAATATATACAGGTATCAGACCCCTTATCCGGAAACCCATTATCCAGAAAGTTCCGAATTACGGAAAGGCCATCTCCCATAAACTCCATTGTAATTAAATAATTCACATTTTTAAAAATGATTTCCTTTTTCTCTGTAATAATAAAACAGTACCTGTACTTGATCCCAACTAAGATATAATTAACCCCTTATTGGGGCAGAACAGCCCTATTGGGTTTATTTCATGGTTAAATGATTCCCTTTTCTCTGTAATAATAAAACAGTACCTGTACTTGATCCCAACTAAGATATAATTACCCCCTTATTGGGGCAGAACAGCCCTATTGGGTTTATTTAATGGTTAAATGATTCCCTTTTCTCTGTAATAATAAAACAGTACCTGTACTTGATCCCAACTAAGATATAATTACCCCTTATTGGGGGCAGAACAGCCCTATTGGGTTTATTTCATGGTTAAATGATTCCCTTTTCTCTGTAATAATAAAACAGTACCTGTACTTGATCCCAACTAAGATATAATTACCCCTTATTGGGGGCAGAACAGCCCTATTGGGTTTATTTAATGGTTAAATTATTCCCTTTTCTCTGTAATAATAAAACAGTACCTGTACTTGATCCCAACTAAGATATAATTACCCCTTATTGGGGGCAGAACAGCCCTATTGGGTTTATTTCATGGTTAAATGATTCCCTTTTCTCTGTAATAATAAAACAGTACCTGTACTTGATCCCAACTAAGATATAATTACCCCTTATTGGAACCAAAATAATCCTATTGGAATTAATTACTGTTTATATTATTTTTTTAGTAGACTTAGGGGCTGATTTACTAAGACACGAATTCGAATCCGAATTGGAAAAATTCCGATTGGAAAACGAACATTTTGCGATTTTTTCGGCGCCTTTACGACTTTTCGGAAATTATCGCAACTTTTTCGTTACCAATACGATTTGCGCGAAAAACCGCGAGTTTTTCGTAGCCATTACGACTTGCGCGAAAAAACGCGGGTTTTTTGTAGCCATTCCGAAAGTTGCGCAAAATCTGGCGAGTTTTTCGTAGCGTTAAAACTTGCGCGAAAAGTCGCGCCTTTTTCGTAGCGTTAAAACTTAAAAGGCGCAACGTTTCACGCAAGTTTTAACTCTACGAAAAAATCGCGACTTTTCGCGCAAGTTTTAACGCTACGAAAAAATCGCCAGATTTTGCGCAACTTTCGGAATGGCTACGAAAAACTCACGTTTTTTCGCAAAAATCGTATTGGTAACGAAAAAGTCGCGATAATTTCCGAAAAAATTGCAAAATACCGATCATTACGAAAAAAACGCAATCGGACGCATTCGGCCCGTTCGTGGGTTAGTAAATGTGCCCCTTAGGGTAGGAGATCTGAATTACGGAAAGTCCCCTTATCCGGAAAACCACAGGTCCCAAGCATTCTGGATAATGGGTCCCATACCTGTATTTCAGTCTCTCATTCAAAACACTGCCTGGTTGCTAGGGTAAACAGGACCCTAGCAACCAGATAGATGCTAAAATTCCAAACTGGAGAGCTAAACAACCCCTTTAACAATGAGATTGGTTTTAAAAATTTTACTCAGATCTCTACTGTTGCTCTTTATAGAACGCATTTTGGCAGATGAAGAGAG
This sequence comes from Xenopus tropicalis, assembly GCF_000004195.4. Taxonomy (NCBI): domain Eukaryota; kingdom Metazoa; phylum Chordata; class Amphibia; order Anura; family Pipidae; genus Xenopus; species Xenopus tropicalis. The sequence goes on from NC_030681.2 coordinate 15,228,003, forward strand.
GCCGTTATTTGGGAACTTGCCATGCAGACAGGTACTGTACTCCTTCAGCCAGTTTCCTGGTGCTTATATTCAGCGTCATATTGCTTTAGTGCTGCTTTGTTTTTATGCACATGCATAGATGTAATATAAGCTTAAAATCCAGTATATTTTCTCATCTAGTTTACTTTTCCATTTAAGGATGACTGCCTAAAATCACTGAGCAGATTTGCTGCAGCACATTGGACAGTGTGCCCTCTTCCTGTGATGGAAAAACACTTTAGTCGTCTATTTGAAAGTAAGAATATGTGACAAATGTATGTAAATCTATAATGTTGAATGCCGATAGATATCTGTGGTTTTAATCTGGCAGCTGCGATGGAAAAGATTCCTTTAAAGAAACAGTAACACCAAAAAATAAAAATGTTTCTCGGGCTATGCATAGACACAGGCCGAGAATCTGCCCCTACACTTCAAAGATCTTATTGTTGTGCTTGTACCCTGTGTCATTGCATTGGTACGGGTGTAGAATCTGCCCCGTGTGGCATCAGCAGTAAAGGGAAATTATTTGTTTGGTCTGCTTCTAATGGAAAGTCCATCAAGGTGATTGCTTCATTGTGTTCTCAAAGTAGTGTCAAAGAACTCAGTCTTTATCCTGACCTTGATTGTATTATTGAGAAAATTTTTCATCCACTCTCCATTGGGTGCAATCATGTGCTTTGGGCATTAGTGAGTTAAATATAAAATAGTCTACTCTGCTTTTTAATCCCCATAGAACAGCAACCACCCAGTGACTTTTGAAGTTCCAGGCCATAAACTTATGATGTTGGGTCAGAAAAGTGTAAGAGGCAGGCAGTAAGGACAGATGCCAGATAACAATAGGACAATTGTAGTGCAAATCAATATTCACAATGTGTTTTTTGTATTAAATACACACCGATTATGCCCAGCTTTTTAAATATAAACACACACAAGGCTTATTTGTTCTCCATGTTCTCCACGCAGATCTTAGTATTTCCCACCTGATCCATGAGTCCAGGAGGTTTGCCTTACTCAGCGCTAGCCTAGCCCTTCTATCCCACCCTGTGGGGGGGAAATCTTCTATTTATATATGGAGTGGCAGGTCAATGTGAGGGTGGGTCAGTGCAGGCGCATATCTGTGGTGCAAACAATAGGATCATTCTGCTGTTTCATTACAAATCACAACTAATGTGATGTAATGGTTAAAGCTCCTGTACCTGCAATGATACAGTTCCTTTTTTTTTAAAAGATTTTATTTTGCATGTTTTTTATTACAAACAGTTAAACAGTAGAAAACATATTAAAGATGAAAAAAGAGAAGGGGGAGATAGAGAAGAAAAAAGGGGGGGGGAAGGGGTGAGGCTAAGGTAGCAGTTCTGGCTCTACAGATTTAAAATTTGTTCATATTCACCTACTTTATAGGTTTAGCCACGTATCCCATATGGCGTTAAATTTTTCGGGGCATCCCCTTGCTAGATAAGTCAGTTTCTGGCTGGGGAGTGAGTCATCCACCAATTTTCGCCAAAATTGGAAGGGTGGAGGGTCTAAGGACTTCCAATGCATTAGGATGGATTTTTTAGCATAGTAGAGCAGCTGCAGATAGCACAGTCTAGAGTATGAGCGGAGTTGCAGGTCACCGGTTAGACCTAGGAGACAAACCTCTGGAGAGCGTATGTTTGGGAGGGCAAGTTTCTCATTAAGGAACTGTAAAACTTCACCCCAGAATCTCTGTATCTCTGGGCAGGACCAAAAAACATGGAACAAAGTGCCTACCTCACTCCTGCATTTGGGACATTGGTCAGATACATTTTCAAAGATTTTGGCCAGACGGTGAGGAGTTAGGTATGCTCTATTTAAAAATTTTATCTGAACATACCTGTCCCTCATACAGATTGATATTTCCGTCACTTGTTTAAGGGCGTCCGACCACATCTCATCATCAAGTGCGGGGATATCCCTTTGCCATTTGGTTTTGGCTTTCTGTAGAGGGGAGTGACCTGCGGCAGACAATATGGTATAAAACCAAGACAGAGGTTTTACCAGGTCCTCTCTGCGGAGATAGACCTCCATAGTTGTTCGGGCTACCCTTAAGGGCCTAACAGGGAATTGGGTGTTAAAGGCATGGCGTAGCTGCAGGAATCTAAAGAGCATATCCGGGGGGGGGGGTGCATCTCTTGTCTCAGTGTATCATATGTTTTACATTCACCCCCAGCGACAATGTCCTCTAAAGTTTTAATGCCTAGCTGTGCCCATCTTGCAATATCCGGGAGTGCATGCAAGTGTGAGAGCTGTTTATTGCCCCAGAGTGGGGTCTGTGGCGACCAAGTCTCAAGAGAGCCATGGGCCAGCTTTTGTGATTTTTGAAAGGCCCGTACCACTGTGGCCATAGGGGGTGTAGTGGCATAAAGAGGAGAGGTGCCACGGTAGGGAAGCTTTGCCAGAGCTTCATATGAACCTAGTGTGGCAGCCTCTAGGACCACTGCTGGATTATTAATGTTGGGGACCATCCACCAGTGGGCATAAACTAGCTGGGCTGCTAAAAAGTAGAAATTGAAATTTGGTAGAGCTAGGCCTCCTCCGGAGGAAGGTGCTTGTAGTATTTTAATATTTAGCCGTGGATGGTCTCCTGCCCATAAAAATTCCCTAATTATTCTGTCCACTCCACTAAACCATTTTGCTCGGGGAGTTATTGGGGCATTATGCAGCGGATATAAGAATTTTGGGAGAAAAATCATTTTAAGAATATTGACTCTGCCAGGGAGGGAGAGAGGCAGGTCTTGCCATATAGCTACTTTGTTGGTTAACGCCTGCACCACTGGGTTTAGGTTTAGTTGTTCATACTTGTTTAAGTCTTTATGTACCGTGATACCAAGGTATTTGAATGAGGACACGACTTGTAATTGTGATATGTATTCCGGGGTACCTGGGGGTAGGGGGTCTATAGGGAATATAATTGACTTAGAGTGGTTAATTCTAAGTCCAGAATATCGACCAAATTCAGAGAGCACTGCCAGGAGATTCATCAGGGCTTGATGTGAGTTTGCCAAATATAACAACATATCATCTGCATAGAGTGATATTTTTTCTGTGATGTTTCCTATGCGTAAGCCCTCAATTGCCTCATGTGCCCTTATACGTATCGCCAGAGGTTCAATGGCTAGGGCAAACAGCATTGGGGAAAGAGGGCACCCCTGGCGCGTGCCTCTCTCAAGAGATATGGCCTCAGTAAGCCTGCCGTTGACTAGAATCTTGGCACGTGGGCGTGCATACAACATCTGAATCCAGTTTCTGTATCTAGGACCGAAGCCATATCGGGTCAGCACTTCCCAGAGGTAGTGCCACTGGACAGTGTCAAAGGCTTTGGCTGTGTCCAGTGCCACCACAATTCTATTCCCAGGGTTCTCATGCAAAATAGATAGATTAGTGAATAAGCGCCTTAAATTAATATCTGTGGCTTTAGAGGGCATAAAGCCTGTCTGATCTGGATGAATCAGCTCTGGTATTACTAGTTTGAGTCTATTTGCTAATATTTTGGCAAATATCTTGATATCGGAGTTTAATAGGGATATAGGTCGGTATGACTCACATTGTTCAGGTGGCTTATCCGGTTTAAGAATAAGGGTGACATAGGCATCGTAGCAGGAGTCCGGCAAAGTATTAGGTTGATTATTGCCATTAAATAACTCTACCATTTTGGGGGATAGGAAGTCGGCATATTTCTTGTACCATTCTATGGGTATCCCGTCTGGGCCAGGTGTTTTGCCCGAGGGGAATGCTTTAATTGCTTCCTTCACTTCATCAACAGTGATGTCTTTGTCAAGCTGTCTTACCAGGTCAAGTGGCACCTCTGGGAATTCTATGTCATTTAGATATTCAGTAAGTCCCTGCACTGAGTTATCTAGGGGCACTTGGTAAGTCCGTTTAAAGTACTGCCGAAAATGCTCTGTCATCTGCTCTGGATCAGTAAGCTCATTTGTCCCATCTCTCACACTACGTATTACAGTTCTAGGGACATCTCCCTTAGCCAGTAATGCCAGTAGCTTTCCATTTTTGTCACCTTTGTCATACCAGGCTGCGGTCCTGTGTAATTCACGTTGCGAGTACTTCTCTGTAAGGAGCAAGTCTATATCTCTCTGTGCTGTTTGCATACCTAGCTCGGTCTCGTCTGATTGTACTAGAGATAAATCTGCCTCTGCCTTAGCCAGTGCATCCTGTGCAAGAGAGAGAGTCTGGCCATACTCCTGTCGGGCTGCTTTAATTAAGGAGATATACATTCCCCTAATGAAAGCCTTTCCAGCATCCCAGACTACGTGGGCCTTGGCTGTACCCTGGTTTACGTCCCAGTATTGTGTTAGTTGGGGGAAAACCCGTTCCTCTACTTTGGGATTCACTATCCATTTTGCAGGGAGTCTCCAATGGCCTAGAGGGTTGCTATTGGACCTTCTTAAAGATATTAGTAGAGGGGCATGATCAGAACACATCCTAGTCAAGAACTCAATTTCGGTCACATGAGGTAAAAGATCTCTCAATCCCAAACATATATCAATTCGAGACATTGCAGAAGAAGCCACAGTATAACATGAATATTGTCTACGCTGGGGGTGTTTCCACCTCCATATGTCAACCAACCCTGTGGCCTCTGCCCAGTTAGCAAATGTTCTAGTGTCATGGGTAGAGGGGTGTAAATGATACAGTTCCTTAATGTGACTGCATATTTTATTACTTTTTTCCAGCAATTGTGCCTAATGAGGATGCCGAGAATTCCCCATGCATACTTGATATTGATATGTTTCATTTACTGGTGAGTAGCGCTGCGTTACCCACCTCATGTCACTGCAACTTTCCCTAAGTGGGCAAGCAAAACATGAGAGAGCCTTGTTTGCACCACTCCCCCAGCCCTACAGCAAACGTGGATTTTAATGCCCTTTCTGAGATATTTTAAAACAAAGAGCACCCTAAAATATCTTTAACTCTGCAACTGTATTCTGTGACATGGCTTTTTAATTTAGCAATATTTTATATCATACAACTAGTGAGAAAAATTACTTTCGTTAATTATATCTACCTCCTGTATTACAAGGAAAAAATACCTAAACTGATTTAATAAAACCGGTCTTTAAACAGATGTTTACTGTATAAAATGAACCCATCCACCCCCTTATGGTTAATAGTTTAGGATTTTTCATCCAGTAAATAAATGATTGTCTTTCAGGTCAGCTTGGTGGTCTCATTCCCAGCTCTACAGTGTCAGGACTTTTCAGGGAACAGCCTTGCTACAGGAGATCTCCATCTCTTCCATCTGGTGACCATGGCACACATTGTCCAGATAGTGCTTTCCTGCTCCACAGGTAAAACATCTGCTTTGTAAAGGGATCTGCAATAAGTCAGGGAGAATGTAACTGGCAAGTAACTAGGGACTTTAAAGCTAAATATACACTGCCTGTATGGTTTAGTGCAGTGATCCCCAACCAGGGGCTTGGGGGCAACATGTTGCTCACCAGCCCCTTGGATGTTGCTCTCAGTGCCCCCAAACCCCTGGCAGTTATACGTTTTGGTTGAATAAAAACCAGATTTACTACCAAATAAAGCCTCTGTAAGCTGATAGTGTGCATAGAGGCACCTAATAGCCAATCACAGCCCTTATTTGGCTCCTCCATGAACTTATATGATGCTTGTGTTGCTCTCCAAGTCCTTTTACATTTGACTCTGGCCCACGAGTAAGAAATGTTGGGGAGCCCTAGTTTAGTGTATCCATTAGTACTTTAGCATGGTAGTTAATGAAACAGTCAGTGGGTAAAAATGGCATACTTTCACCTCTCTTGTTGCTTTATGGTACATTGCATGAAAATAAGAAGTCTGTTGACACACTTTAGGAATGTAGCTTTGAAAACAAGAGTTGTGTTAGAGTATTCCATGTAATTAAGGTTTGCTTGTAAAGCACAAAAAATCAACAAAACTGGTCATAGTAATCATAGTTTTATCAATTATTCTTCACAGAGGAAAATGGCATGGAGCAGGAATCCACTGATGGAGAAGAAGAACAGGCAGCAATGTCTTTGTATAGGACCATCTGTCGGTGCAGTGGAAGGTGGGCGATGCCTCTTTCATGCTTTGGTTTCTAATTCTCTTCCCCTGTTTGTCTAACCCATCTTTGTTGAGCTTCAACCATTGGAAATCATTTCTGAAGATTGTATGAAAAAAAAAAAGGCATAGTAATACTTCTACACACTTTAAGTGCCATGGCATTTATCACAGCATTAATTTCACCATGATAATAACCAATTTAAAATGTCTAGATAAAGTTTTCTCCATCTGTATTTATGCTTAGCTTCACTTACCTGAAGAAAATTAAGGAAATATTTTGTATTCCATTTCTGGGCTTGCTTACTGCCTGTGTGGTATAGATGACACAGTTGGTTCTAGCTTTAACACCTGGAGACAGGGCTGTAAAAGCTCAATTAGTGATAAAATCTCATTAAAACCTTCCGATTGTTATCCGTTAAACAGTGTGTGCCATTTAGTAAATGGCAAAAAAACCCAGCATTTGCTGTAAACATTGTTAAATATAATTTCTCATTATATTGACAGCTAAGTTCGTTATATCACTTTGACAGCAAAACCAAGCTACGAATTTATTATATAATCAGAAACACCATTGAACTGGAAGATAGTTTATTATTTGTTAATCGTTTATAAGTGTATTTCGGTGGTTTATGGTTTCCCTTTCTCATTTAAGCACAATGAAAGAATTATCCTCTGGGTGGCACCTATGCAGAGCAATCAAAACTTCAATCCTGCCGTACCTGAGGTGTGCTGCGTTATTTTTCCATTATTTAAATGGTGTTCCGGCACCTTCAGAGTTTCTCGGTGAGTTTTCATGTCCAGTTCTACCATTCCCTTCCTTATTCACACCCCTGTGTATTACAAACATAGCCACTAGGACACAGTTCTCAAAATAATGCAAGATAACACGTCACTGTTTTATAGTTATTTAATAACACCCAAACAAAAAAGTAGCCGCTTATCCAAGCCATGGGAAACTGAATGGTTCTGTATGTAAATATTTGTTGTAAAACCAGTTATGATGTTCAGTATTGGCACTTGATACAGACACATAAGTCCTACCTAAAGGAACAGTAACACCAAAAAATGAAAGTGTATAAATGTAATTAGAATATAATGTACTGGTGTGTTTGCCTCAGAAAGTTTATATAAACAAAGCTGCTGTGTAGCCATTGGGGTAGCCATTCAAAGGAGAAAATGCACAGGTTTCTTAGCAGATGACAGATAAAACACCATTGTATTCTAAAGAGCTTACCTGTTATCTGCTATGTAACCTGTGCCTCAAGGTTTCCCAGTGGGGTTGTGGCCCAGCTCATATGCCCATAGTCCCCTATTTCCCGTATGACTGGGAAGACAGATATATTCTGAATGTACAATTCATATATTGTCTATTGATGAGTTGTATTTTGCCTTTTCAGTGAGTGGAATGAGCCAGTTTGATTGTCTCTGTAGTTACCTTTCTCTGCCAACCAACCTGGTCTGCCTGTTTCAAGAGAATTCTAAAGTAATGGAAACATTAATAAATAGGTGAGTAAAGCAGGCATTGCGTTTTAGGCTACTAGTTATATGCATACATAATTATATAGCAGCTGCATTTGACAAAGAAATCTGTGCATCTGTAAACATTGCAACACCATTCTTTAAAATGTTTCAGTTGTTGATTGGACCCATACCAGATGTAAGCAAGTCTCAGCAAACTATAAGTAATAGCCTGGTTAAAACTGAAGCCATTATGGTTGTATTTTATGAAGCAGCAGAGCCTGGTTTAAATATTACCTTTAGTGTTTAATTACCATGTCCTCTGTCTGTCTTTTGGCAATTTGTTCGGGCTATGCCTTCAGTACTGTCATGTAGCAGTGGCTCCTCTGTTATACATACTGAGAGTAAATTCATTAAGAGGATTTACTTCTTCTGACTCCCTTGCCATCGTTTCATAACCCAGCTTCAGTTTCCTGTTGGAATAGTTTCCTACAACTATTATCATTTTCTTGTTTTCTTTTCTTCTGAATTGCTTCTTTACAGCATGTGATATAATATTATTAAGTCCTAAATGGATTCTAACTCCTTTGACTTTCCTCCTTCATATATTACATCTGAGCCATAAGTTGGGCCTCATAGCTTTTGCATTTATTCCCTAAGGAAAAAATGATATACTTTATGCATAATTCCGGTTGGTTTAATTATGACAATTGTGTGTAGATTGCCATAGTGTCCATTGCTTTGTGACTTCACTTATTTCTACTTTTCTGCTTTTCTCACTCAAGATGGTGTAAACATGCAGAGGTGAAAAGGTTTCTGAATGGGGAATGCACTGCTGTTAGGTAGGTTCTACTGGCTAAACTGTGATTTGCTCATAGTCTGACTATGGCCTTGTATCTCTGTTTCCCTCTTTGCTGAAATGAAATGTTCATCCATAGAAACAGCCAAGGCTCAGATTAAATTAATGACAGATTCTTGCCATCAAAAATCTGGTTCTATTTATCAGGGGACTGAGAAATGACATCTACATAAGGATGTTGTGCCAACCCACTGTGAAGTGGGCAGCCTAGTTACTGTATGTACCTGTTGCTTTTGTTTTTTTAAGAAGTGTTTTATATTTCACTTCTTTCCAAATGAAGGGATACATTACCTGTTGGGATCTTTCCTTTTATTGATGAAAATTACTATTTAAAGGCTACTTCTCTACACGCCCATAACAGATGCTCAGTGTTCTGTAAGCGCAGGGGTTTCTGTCCTATTTCCTAAAGAGCTTTATTTTCCATTCTGTTCAGCTATCCAAGGGAATCAAATAAACTTATCGATCTCCCAGAGGACTACAGCAGCCTAATTAATCAAGCATCTAATTTCACGTGAGTAATCATGACTGTATTTTGCTTTTCTGTTGTTTTGTCTTCTGGGGGATTCTGTAGAGGTGACTTTATTACGGAGTGTTCCCCAAATTTCCCTTTCTAATCTTGGAGCTGCATTGCAGTAAGAGGAAGCCAAGGTACAAATGTATCAGTGAATATAGGCAAGCTTATATGTTTTCTTTCTATTGTAGGTGCCCTAAATCTGGTGGAGACAAAAGCAGGGCCCCTACGCTCTGCCTGGTGTGTGGAACCATGCTGTGCTCCCAGAGTTACTGCTGCCAGACAGAACTGGATGGGGACGACGTGGGGGCCTGCACTGCCCATACCTACACATGTGGATCTGGCATGGGCATTTTCCTTCGGTTTGTACTTTTGGGCCGTGTTACTTTGTTGACTTATCAGTAGGCTGAATGGGATTTAGAATGACTCTCATAAATGTCTGTTAAGTCAGGAGATTAAAATGTTTGCAGCTAATGAAAAAATATACACACAGATGCTCTTTAAAAGGGGACATTTAGTGTGAAAAACAATATTGTGCCAGTGATTTGTATTCATTTGTATTCAAGTATAGAAGGGAATGTGCTTTAAAAAGTAGTGTTTTAGGCTGATTTATTGAAAATTTCTTAAAAACCCCACTAGTCCCGCCCATCTGTTTCACCTCCTGCTGTTTACTTTCCCAGGCTGTGCAGGGGGGCCGGCGGCACTCAGCACACTGCACTGTAGGATAGGATCAGCAGCTAGGCTGACCTGATAGGGAACTGAAGCCTCTCTGCTTGTTTGAGTGCAGGAGTGTGATTGGCTACTCCCCTCCTACTGTGCTTCTGGCAGGGACTGTTAGGACACGCCCTCCCCTCATTTCAAACACAGACAGGGACCTGAGAGAATCTATAGGGAGCTCCAATAAAGGAGCCATTATACAGATAGAATTAATTTTTAGACCAAAGTGAAACCAGCACCTTATATTATTCATAATTGCCTACAAGAGGTTTTTTGTTTATCCTATATGTCTCCTTTAAAAACTCAGACTAATGAAGTTATTATTTATACAGTACCGACATGTTCTGCATCATTTTCATTATTCACACCAGTCCCTGCCCCAGTGGCGCTCCAAACATCCCTAAAGCTCACACACTTACATTCTATTCAGTTCCATCAGGATTTTATGTACATTCAACTCATTTCAGTTATCAAGTTGGTGCTGTTAGTTGCAACAGATGCAAAACAGTATAGCTAAATGGATTGTGCTCCTTTATTCTCTAACCTGTGGCCTAGAACATGTGTCCAGTACCCTAAGTAGCCTCTTTATGAATTTTACTTGCCATTGTATTACAATGCTCAACTTCCTGCACCTTAGAATGGGTGGATACAGATTCTATATCCTTTCTACCAATAGTCAACAAGGCAAGAGGATGGGTGGGGTGGGGGGTAATGGTTCACATTGTGTTTGGAGGACAAACGGACAACAGAATTTCGCATAGGCAGATGTATGTAATAAGTGCCTTTTTGTGCAGATGTATTTTGTAAGTTAAACCAGGCCATAAAATAACCTTCTTTGGAAAACGTTGCTCAGTAGTGTCTGGTTGGCAGATTGCTATGTGTACATCATTATGCACAAAGTGTAGCAGGGCTTCCTCTCCACTAGGTGGCAGAAGTCTTCTGTGTATAATAAAGCTACAGGCAGTGGCACTTTCCATGTCAAACCCACCATCAAATTCTAAAGTGCCAAAGTGATTTTGCGGAGAACTCTAGTATTTGAGTCTCCACAGTTTGCCCCATAATAATTAGAGAGAGAAGCATAATGCATCGCTGAACAGATTCAGTACAGACATCTGCCATTGCCAAACTGTAACCCCTTCTTTAATGTCCTCATTTTTTACAGAGTCAGAGAGTGTCAAGTTCTCTTTTTGGCTGGGAAAACAAAGGGCTGCTTCTATGCTCCTCCTTACTTAGATGACTATGGAGAGACAGATCAAGGCCTCCGGTATGTTGAAAATGTTTGCTGCTTTTTTTCTTTAAGGGTGAAGACACACAGAGCTACTAGTAGCAGCTACTTGTCGTGGCTACTAAAATAGACAATCTTGATTATTTACTGATAATTGCCTCTATGTGTGTTTTAGCAGAGGCAATTCTCAGTATTGTATATGGCAGGGTATTTTCTGGGGTTTAGTAGCCGTGAAAAAGTAGCTGCTACTAGTAGCTCAGTGTGTCTTCACCTGTATATCTATACTGGGGGTATTGGTTGGGGATTTCAGCAGTAGGCAGTGGCTACAAGTTGCAGCAACCAGAATGCTGTATATCCTCTTGTATTGGTCCCTAGGGTAAGAAGTAATTGGCCCTGTTGGCATGCTGAGAGCTTATCCCTCTGTTCTCACTACCCATTAATGGTGAGCTTCACTGCCCCTCCATTCCTACACACATCACATACTGACAGCTGCTTTCTTTTTGTTTAGACGCGGAAACCCCCTGCACCTCTGTAAGGAACGCTACAAAAAGATCCAGAAGCTGTGGCAGCAGCACAGTATTACAGAGGAAATTGGCCATGCCCAAGAAGCCAATCAGACTCTAACTGGCATTGAATGGCAGCATTTATAATTTAGACTCTATTTTTTTTTTATTTTTTAGCAGTCCATTTTTCTAACGCAACAAAAAAAAAAGGAAAAAAAAAACTGTGACCGCAAAACAGATGCAGATCTTTAATTTATATTTCACTGTCTAGTTTATCCAATAAAAAGCAAAGTTTTCTTAGCAACACCTTAAACGTCATCCGTAAATGACAAACTTACCGATATACTCCTGTGCTTCCTGTACAAACCATAATATAGGTAAGGCTTTACTGAACAGATAGCATGGGGTGTGAATCCAGCCTAACATATTAGTCTAAACTAAAGGGGGCAGCACTCTCACTCTGTGGCTACGGGGCAGTTCTTTAGTTATAACCTAGTTTTATATTCTAAACGCTTGTGTGAACTTGAAATACTTCCCCCAATGTACCAATACTCAGGCAGATAGCTGCTGACTCCGGCACTCTTAACCAATTTCAACAGCCTTTGCATCTTTGTATTGGCCCAAATGCCCCCTCCGTGTATTCTTTCATCCGGGCTTGGGGAGTTAGTCAGTCCAGGGCCACCTAGAACAGCATTTTGCCGTGAATGAGGCTAACGGGTCTGCATGTGTACCCCCTTGTGTTGGCCAGAGATATTCCCAGTCGGATTGGATCCGTGTGTTTGGAAGGCTGGCCAACTAGCTGTGTAAGTGTGGTGCAACTAGGAGTTTATTTCCATCTGTGGCCAAATTGCATGCCATCTGATCTTTCTGTGATCTGGTTTATTGTCACCAACTTTGTTATACAGATGCAGTTATTTCTGACTTGAGGTTTTAAACAAATAGAGAATGCAGTGAAATATTATGTGCTATTATTTCAATCAAAATGGGTTGATTTGATGTCTACTTGACAATGCCCAGAATCGCTTCCCATTGACTTTAATGGCAGTGCACAGTGATCATTCGAAACTGCCACATTTTTTAATGCAAACATCACTTGAAGTGGGAATGCGCTGAGCAGCAGTGACGCACGGGTGGGCAAAAAGTCTGTGCTCAACCCTAACCTACCATCATCCAACCCAACCCTACCTTCTCCCAGCCCTATCTTCTCCCAGCCCTACCTTCTCCCAGCCGTACCTTCTCCCAGCCGTACCTTCTCCCAGCCCTACCTTCTCCCAGCCCTACCTTCTCCCAGCCCTACCTTCTCCCAGCCCTACCTTCTCCCAGCCCTACCTTCTCCCAGCCCTACCTTCTCCCAGCCCTATCTTCTCCCAGCCCTACCTTCTCCCAGCCCTACCTTCTCCCAGCCCTACCTTCTCCCAGCCGTACCTTCTCCCAGCCCTACCTTCTCCCAGCCCTACCTTCTCCCAGCCCTACCTTCTCCCAACCCTACCTTCTCCCAGCCCTACCTTCTCCCAGCCCTACCGTCTCCCATCATTACTGTTATACCAGACTCTCTGATGTCATGTGAGGGAACAGGGCGGGGTCAAATATATAATTTAGCTGATGTTGGGGGCAGGGTGGGGGCCATGGATAGAGTTTGGTCGTGCAGGTTTTGGCTGACCCATGCCAACACTAATAACTCAGTTGAGGACATTATTATTAAAGTCAATGGGAATTGATTGTGGACATTTTTGATGTCTGCCAATGTTGCTACTAAACGCAAGGCATTTTTTCTGTGTGTAATTCCCCTCAAATGCACATTGCTTCTTACCTGTATCAGAAGATAGCAGAGAAGGCTCGCTTATCTATAACGAAAACAATATTGTGCCAGATACCTGCCTGAAAGTGCCCCGGCACAGCAGGCCATTTGAATGCAGAGATAACCATGGCGAGTTTAATGGGGCAACTACAAGAAGCATTAGCCCTGAATTCACTTTTCCTACTGTGCCGGTGTACATATCAGGCCTAGCCTCCCCCAGAGGATATAGTATAGGCTTTAATCTATAATCATTGCATGAAGGGCCCTGTGTGTGCAGAATATATTCCTTTCAAATTCTACATCACCGAGCCAGGAAAGAGTCACAGTGGAACATACAGAGGATAGGAAGCTTGGCATCCATAATGGGGGGACACCAATTTTGTTGGGTGTTATACCTTTTACAAGCCCCACTGTGGCCATAAATTGATTTGACGTTCATATCTGCCTGTTCGTGTGGTTGGTTGGCTTGTGTGAAGCTGTAAAATGGGCTGTGAACATTAGGAAGCTGTTTTCTTCTTTTCTAGGTAGGATAATAAGGGCTCCCATAACCAATGAAAAAGAACTTCTACAGGTTCTAGGATATATTTTCCAATGGTCACCTTCACTGTCCCTTTACAAAACCGAGGTAAAGTCGCTACGGCAGTGAGATGTGTAAACCCTGAACTTGGGGTATATCTTATTCTTTTTTTTTTTTTTTTTGCATAATTTTAAATGATGGGTGCTTGTGGTTTGTTCAAAGACTAATAGGCGCTTGGCTTACTGGGAAGGGAATTGGGACATGAGCCGAACTGCTGGACCAGGTGATGTTTTTATCACTTTCCTACATGGGAAAATCTAGTAGGTCTCTACGCCCTGTGAATCTTAATGCAGATTATTCACACTGAACTATTGGAAATCTGCACAGGCTAGGACTCCCAGCATGCTTTGCACACTGGTGGGCTCCTTGCAAGCAACTGGCTCTGCTGTCTTTATTGTTCTGCCTGAATTCCCTTTGTGCTGCTGTGACTGAGGGTTCCCATGTAGGGACGTGATTCCACTTCTACAAAGGAGGCTTTCCCTGAAACAGGATCAATATGCCACTGGCTACTAGGTAGCCGTAACGATACAAACAGGGTCACTTTTTCATTCATCACTCAGCCCAACTTTTCTATGGGTCTTTCATTAGCCATTTCCCCCCTTTCTCTCAATTTAACGTAATTATCTCTAATTCGGAACCCTTGTCGTCATGTAGTAGTGAAAAGTTTTTCGAATGAGTCCTTTGCATTTTAGACGTACGGTGCTGTGATCTCGTAGACTGATTTACATGGCAGAATCCTCCTTTGTACATGGATTTATAGGAATCATTCGACGGCCGTGCCCGGAAGGCATTGCTCCCCGAACTGAAAGGGTCAGACGCCCCTTTGACTCCTTCTGATCTCTCCTTCATTTATTCCATGTAATATTTCTTAGCATGTATTTATGTTTATTGTAGAAATGTCTATGTACAAATATTTGAATGGAATTCTATTTGGGGGGAAAAAAAAGGGTTTTACTCCATCTTTAATATACATGAAATTCTTGTAATATTTGAATGTAACATATGTATAAAAATACACAACTTATCAATAAATGCTTTAGCCGTCCTCGGCTTTGTCCTTTTCTTGAACTGACTGACCCGGATCGGGTGCATTGGGCTGAAGAAGGGCTGGCTCAGCACTGTTTGTGCTCCATTGTCTCTCTGTGTTAAGCTCCGGATTAGTCCAATATTAGAAAGTGCAGCATCTGCATTTACCTGCCCCAACTCTAAAGATGATTATGATATTAGTGTTCCTAATATCCACATAGACACAGTGATTCATTACAAAGCTCCGTCAGCAGTTTAGTAGATTAGGGCAGTTGTTGGACACTTCCAAATGCCGCAGTAAAGCTCTGTAGCTAGGATGTCCCCACAATCACCTGACTCAGGGTTCTGATTATTACCAGTGGGCCCAATTCAGTAGCCCTTCTGGCTTCTCTGTTTCTCCCTATAAATCTGTACTGAGGGGCTGCATGTGAATGGGATCAGTGCCCATGGAAATTGGCAAGTACAGGCATTTTTAAAAATTGGAATTATTTGCTTATAATGGAGTCTATGGGAGATGGCCTTTCTGTAATTTGGAACTATCTGGATAATTGGTTTTTGGATATCGGATCCCATACCTGTACGATCAGAGTCCGTTTTAGACTGGACTCTTCCATTCTCCATGCTTAGGGACACATTTTCGTAAACTTGCATTTAGCTATGTTGATGACAGAGCTTTTCCCTAATAGGGGTCAGGAAATGAAAATGAAAAGGGGGAAGAAAAAAATGGCCTTTAAAAATGATGACATTCGTATCTCCAATTTGGCAACCTTTATTGAAGACATAGAACTAGCCTAAAGTAACTGAAGGGAAAGACTTGCTAAGTAATCATTGAAGACGTTTCACTACTCATCACTACTCACAGAAGTATCTCTTTCATATATCCATGTATTTTTTCAGTTATTTAACTTTTTGTTTAGCAGCCCTCCGGTTTGGAATTTCAGTAGCTCTCTGGAAAGACTGGAATATGAATAGGAGAGGGGCTGAATAGTAAGATAAGTAATAAAAAGTAACAATAACAATAAAACTGTAGCCTCACAGAGCAATAGTTTTTTGGCTGTTAGGCTGCCGGGGTCAGTGACCCCAATTTGAAAGCTGGAAAGAGTCAGAAGTGAACCCCTTTAATGGATCTCAACTCAGAGAGAAGGAACCAAGGTTTGGACCCTATATATGGGCCATCAAGTTAAGAACTTCCAAAACACCTTAAAAACCTGCATCACCCAATTTCTCCTGAGGCACAGTAGTCCCTGAGAGTCTATTGCGGGATGCTGTAGGTTTACCGCTGCTCAGAGGGGCAGGAGTTATACATCCCTCATACAGAGCTGAGAGTTCATGGTCGCTGGGAATGCTATTACCGTATATCTTTCTGCTAACCAAATGTCCCTTCCGTTGGACACAGTGGAGCTTACAGCCCTGCACTTTGGGTTGACAGATGAGGAGTTGAAATTGAGTTTTCCCCTCTCTCTTCTGTACACAGTGAACATTACAGTTCAGTCGGCCATCTGTATAGTCATATGGTTAATCTCCAGCACCAGTATGAGAATTACTGATAGTTCCAACCTCAGATACTCTCTCTGTATTTGGCTGCTCAGCCTCCAGTGATTCAAAATCCAACTTACCCTGACTCCCCAAGAGCAAAACTACATTATGATATAGATATAGTTATAGCGAAAAGCTACCCTCCCAAAGCTACTTTACCCTAGTGTAAGCAGGGCCACTTAGCACCACTTGTGTAGAAGAGCGGACAGAACATTTAAGAAGTCGAAACATTATTTGAGCTCCTCCTTAGCACCTTCAACTCAGATTCCCCGTCGTACATGAACTAAACGAGTAGAGTTCTGCCCAACTGAGCCTTTAGTTTGGGAACTGGATTGAACTAAACTTGAGTACTTTTATTAAGTTTAAACCATTCGTTTTGTGTGACTAATAAACTGGACAACTAAAAGTCCATTTCCTAAAAAAATGTGAATATTACTAATGCCTTCAATTATGATTAAAGGGGAACTGCACCCAACTTAAGTTTATTAAAAAGCAACTTTGCCATATACATCAATCGAAAAATAGGCATGTTTTGTAATTAATTAATATGGTTTGGAGCAGTTCCCTAAGCCCCGCCCCCTGTTCACCTGATGATCTGGCTGGCTACTTTGAGACTCAAATAAAATGTCACAGTAGTCGCCTGTCCCCAGCCTGCCTTCAGCCTGCATCCTCCCAATCCCACAATCCCCTGCACACGTGATGTCAATAAGGAACATCACAGTGCAATGCATTGTGGGTTATGTAGTTCCTGCATGCTGTCTGTAAGCTGTGGGGAAGTTGTTACAATTTGTAACATCAATGTTTTAGTCCCTCCTCCCCTGCCAGGATTTCAAATGATGCAGAAAGAGAAGAACTGTTTTGCAGGTGGATTTCAGCATATTTATTCATACTTTTTGAATCACAGATTACAGTGATAGGTATTACAGAGGTTTCTGTGTTGCGTGGAGTTCTTTAAGAAATTTTGGTTTGGAAGCCAGAGTTCCCCTTTAAACAAATTTGGATTTGGTTTAGTATTTGGCCAACTCTTGGGAACCCCACTGATACTCATGTAAGGCCAATACAGGATGGTTCATATATTTTTAGTATTAACGTAGGAACTTGTTTCTGCAAATGTTCATATTTCTTAATTAGAAACAACGAGAAAACTGCGACGAAGACCAGATAAAATGAAAAACGTGGGACAGACAGCGACACACACACGGTTTTGAAGCAAGAAAGCCACAACGACAAAAGTAAAAGATGTAATATTTTCATTTAACAAGAAATTCTTGCAGAATATGTTTAATATTAGAAGCTAGAGTAACAAACTGCAGGTAATAGCATTTCCCTAACACAAATGTTGCTTATTGGGCTGTTGGTAATATCACAATGTGTAATGTAATCAGTGTATAATTGTTTGGCAATGCTGAGTGCCACAGTTCTTTCAACCCTGATGCTTGTGATGTTAATGGAACGACAATAAGACATTTGTAGTAGCTGAACGGATTTCTTGCCGGAGTATGGAATTCTAGAGCGCCATTTTGCTCGACAGGATAGTCATTTACTGTATTTAAATATTTTTTTACTTTTTATTGGCCATAGCACCAATGGGTCTTAAAAGCAACAACTCTTTGACTCATGTTCTGAAATATAAGGAAGCCATGTTGTTCCCGTTCTCTTTTGGCACTGGATTGGCTCTTGTGTTGGGATTGATATCACAGTGAGCAGCAACCTCCAGTGCTGACCCAAATGCTGCCTGCTGCCATGGCTTAAGGGACTAAAGGTCCCCATACACGGGACGATTCTAGCTGCCAATATCGGTCCCCTAGACAGATTTGGCAGTTTATCGGGCCGTGTATGGGCACTAATGACGGGTCTGCCCAACCGACATCTGGCCTGAAATCGGCCAGATATCGATCAGGCAGGTTAAAAAATTAGTCGGATCGGGGACCACATTGGCTCATTGATTCGGACCCCGAACCGAATGACGCCTATACCCGCCATTATAATGTGATAGTTTGGCGCCAAGGATAAACGACCGGATTAGCCTGATATCACCCACCCGTAGGCGAGCGGATCTTAGCATGTATGGCCACCTTAAGGGGACAGTGATACAGGTTCCGCTAATTAAAGAGTTGCTTTTATATTGTTGCTCTTCTACCTAAGACTTTGGATATGATAGTTAGCACCACCTTGAATACTTAAAGGAACAGTAACACCAAAAAATGAAAGAGCTTTAAAGTAATAAAAATATAATGCACTGTTGCCCGGCACTGGTAAAACTGGTGTGTTTGCTACAGTAACACTACTATAGTTTATATAAATAAGCTGCTGTGTAGCCCCGGGGGCAGCCATTCCTGCACTGGTAAAACTGGGGTGTTTGCTACAGTAACCCTACTATAGTTTATATAAATAAGCTGCTGTGTAGCCCCGGGGGCAGCCGTTCAAGCTGGAAAAAAGGAGAAAAGGCACAGGTTACATAGCAGATAACAGATAAGCTCTGTAGAATACAATAGTGTTTTATCTGTTATCTGCTATGTGCCTGTGCCTTTTCTCCTTTGAATGGCTGCCCCCATGGCTACACAGCAGCTTATTTATATAAATTATAGTAGACTTTCTGAAGTAAACACACAACTTTTACCAGTGCAGGGCAGCAGCACATTATATTTTAGTTACTTTTATACACTTTCATTTTTTGGTGTTACTGTTCCTTTAACCAGACAAATATGGGGCAGTTGTCTAATCCACTGCCCAAATATAATCTTCTACATTTGTTGCCCTATTATTGGGCATCCGTTGGCGATAGCTGCCAGCTAGGTGCCCCACTAGATGTGCCCTGTATCCTATTCAGCCAATAGTATCGCTGCATTTCAGCAACCCATAGCTGGCACCTAGGTCTAAAGGTCTAACCTGCACAAAATGGAATTCTATTTATATATATATATTATTGCCTGATGTACATTTTTTTTTAATGTTTTATTTTTTAAATATTAATTTGTATTTCAGGAGTATTATCCCCTTAAATACTACTCAAAATAAAATCCATGTAATGTATCTAAACTGTTTAGAACAGTATTCATTACAATATGGAGCAGATTCACTAACATTATAGAACCTTTTCTTCTGTTTTCTCTTTCCCTAGGGGAACGAAATAAACCAGCCTCAAATTTCACAATAATTTGTGTTTTCGAAAACAAAATTTCCATAAAATATTGATAAACTTGCTACGCTTTGACCATAGGAGAAACGTCAGTGAACACTTTATACATTTCAAAAATGATTTAGCGAATAGCAGCAAAATCACATTTTCCGAAAAATCATTCTTGTACAGAAGGAGAAGGGGAAAAAAAAACCCGTGCTTAACTAAAATGCTCAGAAATAAAATATTTAACGGAGAGAAATGTAAGTTTTTTTATCCAAAATTCTAGTGGCAAAATCATAAAACCTACATACTTTTTTTGCATAAACCTTCCGTCACTGCCAACAGAACTAATGTTTTTGTTTCAATCACTTTTTGTATTTCCTAGGGGATATTTTAGCTAAAGCTGGGAAAGTCCAGTAGAAAACACTTTATCCAGGTGCAAAAGCGGAATATTTTCACTCCTCACTCGCTTCTACAGATATTTCCGTGGATAAAGGAAGGGGCGAGGGAAGGACTAAGAGAAGACATAGGTATGAACCTGAGCTCTTGTTCTGGAATGAGTTTGCACATACAGATATGGGATCTGTTATCTGGGATGCTTGTGTTTTCCAGATAAGGGATCTAACAGTATGCCTTCTATAAAACATTGGAACATGAAATAAACCCAATAGGATTGTTTAGCCTCCATATAGAGATTCCTGCAGCTTTACTTCCCATCAAATACGAGGAACTGTTTTATTATGACTGAGAAAATGGAAATCATTTTTAAAAATACTTTGGAATGGGCTCTATGGCCGTCTCATAATTGGGATCTTTCTGGATAACGGGTAGTGGATCCCATTGCTGTATGTTTGTGCATAACCCAAGATACATTTATACAGTTGTTCCTTGTACATTTGTTCACTGATTGGCCTTCACAGATTCAATGATACCATGTGCCAAATTCAAATGGAATTATGGGTAACGGGTCAAGACCTGTGTTAAGCAGTTATACCAGGTTACACGCTAATGGGCCAGCCCTTTTTTTTTTTTAAGAACTAAGGGACAGACATGCAGAGTTAGTGAATGCAACAGGTGGCTGAAGCCTTAGGTGCAACACCGACAAGTGAATGCAGAGGAGAAAACCAATTGTGCCCCAATCCAAATTCATATTATTTTTACATTTTCTAATGATAATGAAGTCAGAATTAATAAAAGTATATTCATTTCAAAATATGAGTGGGAATAAATAAACATGTGGCCGGTGCTTTGGTCTAAGACTAAGATTAGCCAAATGTGAGTTTAGAGCTTAATACATAAAAACTCACCCATGTTCTATTCATTCCTATGGGATTTTTAGATGGGTGAAAGTTAGAACTCACCATTTGATAAACACAATTCTAAAAATCCCATAGGAATGAATAGAACGTGGGTGAGTTTCTATGTATTTAGCTCTAAGCTCACATTTGGCTAAATCTGCCCCTTAGTCTTAGATCAAGGCACCGGCCACATGTCTATTTTATTGGTGAGTTCTAACTTTCACCCATTGATTAATACGCTTCTAAAAATCCCATAGGAATGAATAGAACATGGGTGAGTTTTTATGTACTTAGCTTGAAACTCACATTTGGATAAATGGTATTCACGAACTCCCGCCCCTGAAAAGCTTGATTTAAGGTGCTAAAGACCAGGCTGCTGAGCTGGAACCATATAGAGGGATCACATTGGCATCTTTAATACCAAAGCTTTTCCAGGTGGGTGACTTTTATACAGTTTTTGGCTACAGGATGGGCGTGAATGTCTCTGAATGCTTCATATGTAATAACATTTAACTTATATACAGGTTACAGGGATTCTCATTGACAATCTACAAAGTCTGAAATAAGAAAAAAGGGGTTTCTTTACTTAGCAATGACCCAACGTGTCATAAATATTAGTGTATTTATTGTATAAAGCTATTGCTCAGTGTTGGACTCTATATGAGGTGCTGTGGATACAAGGTGGGAAGCACTCCTATTGGCCGGAGGCATTGCACTTGTGCTGTAGAGAGAAGCCTGATGGATAGACACGTGCAGGGGGGCTTGACGGCCCACTTGGCTTTGCTTGCAGTGAGAATATTTACATTGAGATGGTTATTTAATAAAAGTCCCACTTAGTCCGGCTGACAGTCCGTTCAGCTGACAGTCGCTACTCCTGCTTCTTTGTCTCCCTCACCACCAGCGGTCTCCACCTTGTTCAGCTTACCCATACTCTTCACCAATTCCCAGGAGGATTTGATTGTGTCCTTTAGGCTTTTCTCCAGTATCCAACCTTCACTCTCACACTCGGGATCTTCAGGGTTGGCAATGCTCTCCAAACACGTGTGCAGAAACCTCAGGCCAATCATAACAACCATCTGCAGATGAGATACCAGGAAGCTTGTTAGTAAGTGAAAAGATCATGCCAAACCGTTTCCAGGTCCAACCTGTGACCACCCAAACGTGGTCGGACTAAAAACCCATCATGGGATGGGTAGGGCAACAATATTATATAATGGGATGTCTTTCCCCTGAATGATGCTAAGTGATGTCATTAGTTATGATTAGTGAGGTCATTTGTATGACATAAATTACAGAAACCTTTATTATGAAAACTAATGTCCCACCCCCAATACCTGGTTGCAGTTCTGTTAAGTTTATAAGAGACCTCTGTCTGTTGCCTTTATATTATAATGGTGTTCTCTCCGTGACTTCTAGTATCCTTAGATTATTAAGTATAAAATCTGTATAATGTTCATGGAATAATATAGTGAATAATGTACCCCCTATTGTAACATATAGGGATATTATAAGTCACCAAGGAGTTCCTTATAATATATAGTGAATAAAGTGCCCCCTATTGTAACATATAGGGATATTATAAGTCCCCGAGGAGTTCCTTATAATATATAGTGAATAAAGTACCCCCTATTGTAAAATATAGGGATATTATAAGTCCCGAGGAGTTCCTTATAATATATAGTGAATAAAGTGCCCCCTATTGTAACATATAGGGATATTATAAGTCACAGAGGAGTTCCTTATAATATATAGTGAATAAAGTGCCCCCTATTGTAACATATAGGGATATTATAAGTCACCAAGGAGTTCCATGACCATATAAAAGCACAAGGCCAAAGGTGACTTCTAATATCCTCATATTTTACAACAGGGGGTACGTTTATTATAATATACAAGTTTCAGTGAGTCATGTGACAGAAATTACACCACTAAGCTCCGATTATAACTGAGGACATCACTAAGCACCGTTTATAAGGATATAATTTACAGGGAAATGACCAAACGATATATTTGCCCTACTAGTTAAAATGGCTGTGGCTCTATGATGACTGAATATCTCCTTATGGTTCCAACTAAGGTGTTACATTATCCTATAAATTTCTACATGATGGACTGCAACTACATGGCCTGCAATACACATGGCCTGCAACTACATGGCCTGCAACTACATGGCCTGCAATACACATGGCCTGCAACTACATGGCCTGCAACTACATGGCCTGCAATACACATGGCCTGCAATACACATGGCCTGCAACTACATGGCCTGCAACTACATGGCCTGCAATACACCTGGCCTGCAATACACATGGCCTGCAATACACATGGCCTGCAACTACATGGCCTGCAACTACATGGCCTGCAATACACATGGCCTGCAATACACATGGCCTGCAATACACATGGCCTGCAATACACATGGCCTGCAACTACATGGCCTGCAACTACATGGCCTGCAATACACATGGCCTGCAATACACATGGCCTGCAACTACATGGCCTGCAACTACATGGCCTGCAACTACATGGCCTGCTGGATAAAAATGAATTCTGTTTATTGTTTGGAATTGAAGCTATTGAGGGGTTAGAATTGCCCTCTCCTATGTATACACTAAGCTCAGAAACTTTCAGTGATGTCCAACTCACAGCAGTCCCTGCATTTTCAGACAGCTATTCAGAACCACTGGAGAACATTAGACGAGCCTGGAGGAGGAGGAGACTACCTATAGAGCAGTGATCCCCAACCAGTGGCTCAGGGGCAACATGTTGCTCCCCAACCCCTTGGATGTTGCTCTCAGCGCCCCCAAACCAGGGAGTTATTTTTGAATTCCTGACTTGGGGGCAAGTTTTGGTTGAATAAAAACAAGATTTCTTACCAAATAAAGCCCCTGTAAGCTGATAGGGTGCATAGAGGCTGCCTAATAGCCAATCACAGCCCTTATTTGGCTCCTCCATGAACTTTTATGGTGCTTGTGTTGCTCTCCTTTTTACAACTGACTGTGGCCCATGAGTAAGAAAGGTTGGGGATCCCTGCTATAGGGGAAACCTATTTTTGGCCTATAGAAGAAGATTAGGCAACTTGTTTAGATGTTTCCAATACAAGAAGATGTGCTACAACCAGAGCTTGTGGAAGAAGTAAAGTTCCAAACAGATTTCCATTTACCTCCAGGATCCAGACCAGCATCACCATTCCTCCCATGGAGCTCATCATACTGGTGTAGTAGGTCAGCAGAGCCTCCTTGCAGCCTCGGGTCCACAGGTTCAACTCCTCCGTCTGGTGATCGTAACTGTAATGAGCTGAGTTGTTTGTCACTTGCAGCTGGATGCAGGGCCGGGGGGAGCTGGGGTTGCAGCAGCTGAAGGGAACCCCGTCGATCAAATACTTGCCGTCTACATTGCTCTTAATGCGACTGCACAGAAAGAAAGCAGAAAATAAATGGGAAGATGGAGGAATCAGTTGGGTAGAATGTGTCTGACTGCTACCATTCTGCTCTATGGGGTGTTAGAGCTCAGTGGCAGCATTAACACCCTATGGAATCATTACTCCCTGACTCCCGCTGCAAGCAGGGAATAAGGATTTGCCCAGTTGATATTATGTAAGATTTCCATTTGATAAATCTTATTTAATGAGCCCCTTTATTTTAAAGCATTAGTCAACATTACAAACAATATTTGCAATTTATCCGCATTGTTGTAGCACTTGAAAGCAATGAATTCGGATTCAAATTCCTTTGAAACATATTTGCTGTTGGGGGGGGGGAATAATATTTTCACAGTATATGAAAGGGGTCAGTGCAATGGCTGCCCTGCTGGCACAAGAAGGGTTAATGAAATCCCACAGCTTGCTGCCTCCCATGCAAAGACATCTCTTTATCACGGTGCATTGTGGGACTTTTGTCTTTTCTCCGGGATTAGTGGAGACCAATCCTCAAACAGGGATAAGAATGATCTGATCAGCAGCTATTTATATCCCCCCCCCCCCCCCAGCCCCTCTCCTGCCTACACAGCACTTCCTAAATACCGGCCCATTGGCTAACGTCGGCCAACCCTCCCCTGCCGGTTCTTTTTTTTTTGTTTAAATTAAAAGGTTAAAATCGAGATTATAATTAAATGATAAAAACCTGGAAACTATAAAATATACAAGTAATTATTATTTGAATGAGGTTTGTTGTACAAAAAATGTATTTTTTAATTTGGATTCTGTGCAGCAGTTTGTGAGAATGCTGGCTTCCTAGTGTAAGGCTAGTGTAAGGCTAATGTAAGGCTAGTGTAAGGCTAGTGTAAGGCTAGTGTAAGGCTAGTGTAAGGCTAGTGTAAGGCTAATGTAAGGCTAGTGTAATGCTAGTGTAAGGCTAGTGTAAGGCTAGTGTAAGGCTAGTGTAAGGCTAGTGTAAGGCTAATGTAAGGCTAGTGTAATGCTAGTGTAAGGCTAGTGTAAGGCTAATGTAAGGCTAGTGTAAGGCTAGTGTAAGGCTAATGTAAGGATAGTGTAAGGCTAGTGTATGGCTAGTGTAAGTCTAGTGTAAGGCTAATGTAAGGCTAGTGTAAGGCTAATGTAAGGCTAGTGTAAGGCTAGTGTAAGGCTAGTGTAAGGCTAGTGTAAGGCTAATGGAAGGCTAGTGTAAGGCTAGTGTAAGGCTAATGTAAGGCTAATGTAAGGCTAATGTAAGGCTAGTGTAAGGCTAATGTAAGGCTAGTGTAAGGCTAGTGTAAGGCTAGTGTAAGGCTAATGGAAGGCTAGTGTAAGGCTAATGTAAGGCTAATGTAAGGCTAATGTAAGGCTAGTGTAAGGCTAATGCAAGGCTAGTGTAAGGCTAATGTAAGGCTAGTGTAAGGCTAGTGTAAGGCTAGTGTAAGGCTAATGTAAGGCTAGTGTAAGGCTAATGTAAGGCTAGTGTAAGGCTAGTGTAAGGCTAATGTAAGGCTAGTGTAAGGCTAGTGTAAGGCTAGTGTAAGGCTAATGTAAGGCTAGTGTAAGGCTAGTGTAAGGCTAATGTAAGGCTAGTGTAAGGCTAATGTAAGGCTAGTGTAAGGCTAATGTAAGGCTAGTGTAAGGCTAGTGTAAGGCTAAGGCTAGTGTAAGGCTAGTGTAAGGCTAATGCAAGGCTAATGCAAGGCTAGTGTAAGGCTAATGTAAGGCTAGTGTAAGGCTAATGTAAGGCTAGTGTAAGGCTAATGTAAGGCTAGTGTAAGGCTAGTGTAAGGCTAATGTAAGGCTAGTGTAAGGCTAATGTAAAGCTAGTGTAAGGCTAATGTAAGGCTAGTGTAAGGCTAATGTAAGGCTAATGTAAGGCTAGTGTAAGGGTAATGTAAGGCTAATGTAAGGCTAGTGTAAGGCTAATGTAAGGCTAGTGTAAGGCTAGTGTAAGGCTAATGTAAAGCTAGTGTAAGGCTAGTGTAAGGCTAGTGTAAGGCTAATGTAAAGCTAGTGTAAGGCTAGTGTAAGGCTAATGTAAGGCTAGTGTAAGGCTAATGTAAGGCTAATGTAAGGCTAGTGTAAGGGTAATGTAAGGCTAATGTAAGGCTAGTGTAAGGCTAATGTAAGGCTAGTGTAAGGGTAATGTAAGGCTAGTGTAAGGCTAATGCAACTCTAATGCAAGGCTAGTGTAATGCTAATGTAAGGCTAATGTAAGGCTAAGGCTAGTGTAAGGCTAGTGTAAGGCTAATGCAAGGCTAATGTAAGGCTAGTGTAAGGCTAGTGTAAGGCTAGTGTAAGGCTAGTGTAAGGCTAATGTAAGGCTAGTGTAAGGCTAGTGTAAGGCTAGTGTAAAGCTAGTGTAAGGCTAGTGTAAGGCTAGTGTAAGGCTAATGTAAGGCTAGTGTAAGGCTAATGTAAGGCTAATGTAAGGCTAGTGTAAGGGTAATGTAAGGCTAGTGTAAGGCTAGTGTAAGGCTAATGTAAGGCTAGTGTAAGGCTAGTGTAAGGGTAATGTAAGGCTAGTGTAAGGCTAGTGTAAGGCTAATGCAACTCTAATGCAAGGCTAGTGTAAGGCTAATGTAAGGCTAATGTAAGGCTAAGGCTAGTGTAAGGCTAATGTAAGGCTAAGGCTAATGTAAGGCTAAGGCTAGTGTAAGGCTAGTGTAAGGCTAGTGTAAGGCTAGTGTAAGGCTAATGCAAGGCTAATGTAAGGCTAGTGTAAGGCTAGTGTAAGGCTAATGTAAGGCTAGTGTAAGGCTAATGCAAGGCTAATGTAAGGCTAGTGCAAGGCTAGTGTAAGGCTAATGTAAGGCTAGTGTAAGGCTAATGTAAGGCTAGTGTAAGGCTAATGTAAGGCTAGTGTAAGGCTAATGTAAGGCTAGTGTAAGGCTAGTGTAAGGCTAATGTAAGGCTAGTGTAAGGCTAATGCAAGGCTAATGCAAGGCTAGTGTAAGGCTAGTGTAAGGCTAGTGTAAGGCTAATGTAAGGCTAGTGTAAGGCTAATGTAAGGCTAATGCAAGGCTAGTGCAAGGCTAGTGTAAGGCTAATGTAAGGCTAGTGTAAGGCTAATGTAAGGCTAGTGTAAGGCTAGTGTAAGGCTAATGTAAGGCTAGTGTAAGGCTAATGTAAGGCTAGTGCAAGGCTAATGCAAGGCTAATGCAAGGCTAATGCAAGGCTAGTGTAAGGCTAGTGTAAGGCTAGTGTAAGGCTAATGTAAGGCTAATGTAAGGCTAATGTAAGGCTAGTGTAAGGCTAGTGTAAGGCTAATGTAAGGCTAGTGCAAGGCTAATGCAAGGCTAATGCAAGGCTAGTGTAAGGCTAATGCAAGGCTAATGCAAGGCTAGTGTAAGGCTAATGCAAGGCTAGTGCAAGGCTAGTGCAAGGCTAGTGTAAGGCTAATGTAAGGCTAGTGTAAGGCTAATGTAAGGCTAGTGTAAGGCTAGTGTAAGGCTAGTGTAAGGCTAATGTAAGGCTAGTGTAAGGCTAATGCAAGGCTAATGCAAGGCTAGTGTAAGGCTAGTGTAAGGCTAGTGTAAGGCTAGTGTAAGGCTAATGTAAGGCTAGTGTAAGGCTAGTGTAAGGCTAATGTAAGGCTAATGCAAGGCTAATGCAAGGCTAGTGTAAGGCTAGTGTAAGGCTAATGTAAGGCTAATGCAAGGCTAATGTAAGGCTAGTGTAAGGCTAATGTAAGGCTAATGTAAGGCTAATGTAAAACACAACAGCAACCCTAGGACTCAGGGAGGGAGTGTAACTCCTGGGGCAGAACCACAGAAAGAGGAGACGGGGGGGGTAAAGATGGATTGTTGATATGAGTGACTGGCAATGTATAGCTCACAATTGAAGTCCCAATCATATTCACCCACACACTAGGGTCAGATGATCAGGAGGCTAGGAGCCAGTAAAGCTGCCTGTATGTTTAGGGGTGTGGGGAACCCCACGCAGACATAGGGAGAGCATACAAGCCCCTTGCAGATAGTGGCCCAGCTAGGTCCCAAGTGATGAAAGGCAGCAATGCTAAGTGCCAGGGTCGGACCCCAGGGGCCCCTGACTGCCCACTCACCTGCCCAATACCCTTCCCCCCACTGCATGCATACCTTATCCTTTGCTGCAGTTGGGGGAGGGAGGGCAGGAGGGGCGGATCGGGTCTGGGTCGGCAGAGCCCACTGGGTTTTATCCCGGTGTCCCGCAGGCCCCGTCCAACCTTGCTTAGTGGTACAGGTACAGGATCTATTATGTTTGGAACCTGGGGATTTCCGGAACACTAAATACACCCAATAGGATTGTTTTGCCACCAATATGGATTCACACAGCTTAGTTACAAGTTATTGTAATCTTATTACAGAAAAAAGGGAATTATTTGTAAAAATGAACATTATTTGTTTATAATGAGCTGTATAGGAGGTGGCCTTCTTGTAATTCAGAGCTTGATAGATAATGGGTTTCCGTATAACCTACCCTATACCTGTACCTGTAATAGTCAATAGGAAGAGAATCTGTGAAATACAAAACTGCCCAAATGGTCAAATTAATAACATTATTCTAGAGCAGAGAGGCCTCGACCACAAAGGCTTGTGGGATACTTGTAGTTACGCTACACCATGAAGATCCGCTGACATTTCTGTTCCGTGTGGGACGAATACCTTTACTTGCATAGCGGCCAGTAATATCCAAGTGGGACATTAGCTCAAAGCATAACAGAGTCCCCCCCCAGCGTCTGCCCAAGGGCCACTCCTACTAAAAAATGATATTCCCAAAGATACAATTACAGGCAAAAAACTATGAACGATGTGATTCAAATCAGTGTTTTTTAAGAAACAAATAATTAAAAAAATATATAAAATATATAAAATTAGTTTTCTTAAAGCCAAAAGCTTGTCCCAAATGTATAATCTTAAATAGTACAAAAGACATGGGGGTTCCTTATCAGGGCTAATACAGTAGCGAGGTGGGTTTCACTGGAGTAAAGACCCCCAGCTTCTCATATTTTATCCAAGGGATATCTGTGTGAGTCACAGACTTTCAGTGTGGGTGGGGCTATAACAAACCCATAGCCAATCAAGGCAAAAACTACAGGGTGGGCCATGATGAGAGATTAGGAGGCTAACGAGAAGGTAAGTGGGCAACCGGGACACCAGGGCAGGCTCGGGAGTTAATCCCGTACTTTACAGAGAGGTCCAATAGCCCACTAGGTGCTGCTGAACTACCCCTGCCTCCCACCAACTCCCTATAGGAGAGGCCTGGAACTTGTAGTTTAACAAGAGCTGACAGATCAGGCATAGGATAAATGTTACCTGCTAACTATAAGTGGTAATGTCTGATATATATAATATAGAAACCACTACTATATGTTCTGGTCTTCCAGACCAATTAGAGCTGGGCATGGAGCTACCACATATCCACAGCACCCTATAGTGATAAATCTTATAGAACTGCACCCTACCCCTTCCTATGTCCCATTCCTCATTAAGACTGTAAGCTCTGTGGGACAGGGACCTGTTCCTCTGCTGTAGGAGTGACAACCTTAGGAATCCCCTCACCAGCTCACTTGAGGACGGGGGTGCTAAGGGTTTGTAGTTCTTTAGAGTAAGGTTAACAATCCCTACTGTGTGTATCATTATTACAGTATGTTTCCATTCTTGGTCTCCCAGTTGTGAGTTACTAACAGGTTACTAAGCCACTACTACAGCCTCCTCCACATACTCACTCTTTCACTTCCTTGGAGCTGAAGTCCAGATAGCGGTTGCTGACCCACTGGAGCTCAAACCAGTCTCTGAAGCCTTTGTTTCCACAGCACTTGAACTCGATCTGCAGCAAGTCAATGGTCTTCTTCATAAAGCACCGGCCGGGGGTGTCAGTATCCTTATAGTAGCGCATACCATTCTTTAAGCCGTGGGCCAAGGTGCTGTCCAAGGAGCCCCTGGCCAAGAAGCAGACCACGCCAGTGAAGAAGATGAAGACGTTGAAGAGGAGACAGACGGTCAGATAAGGTTTCAGCATGGGCTTCCACTTGGCAAACTTGTTGGGATCCAGGGAATCGTAGCAGATTTTCCCTGCAAACGCATTGAGGGCACAGGCCAGGGCGCCCATCAGTATCAAGGAATTGGGTACAAAATGGCTCTCTTCGTTGTCCATTATCTCACTGCGCTTCCTCAGCTCGATTTTCAGGAATATCCCCATGCTGAAGAGGGCAATGCCTGCCAAGACGCAGCACCAGTTCATCAGCCATAGCCCTTGGGCTAGTTTCACTCTCCTCTTTAGGTTAAATTTCGTTTTCATTAGGGCCATGGTGGCAAATGGGTGGGATGCAGAAACAGCAGATATATCAATATTTCCGTATTAAGATCTGTCGGAGATTAGCAGTCAGTCCTCGAATAATGGAGGCAAGAGGTGACGTTGTTCCATACTGGAGACCCTACGTGGGGCAAGAGGAATCCTGGAGTCACCGAAGGGGAGGATATTAATAGCACAATCACGAAAGGGAAATCGGCAGAGACAACACCTACACCTACTTCTGGGGGCCCCGTTCCACCAAAGAAGGGAGAGACTCAGTGTTTCAGGTGGTTAAACTGACATTCGCAAGACGTCATCCTAATACCTCTAATCTCCTTCATCCCATTTGGGAGAAGCTCTGGCCACTACATAAGCACCAGGTATAATCCTCCTTTTACTGGTTAGTGGATTTCTCCTTTCACACACCAGGAGGCACGGAATGAGGGGATAATGGAGAAATGAGTTCCGCAAGAGGGTTCAGAACATAGTTACAGAGTTACATAGGGTTGAAAAAAGACCAGAGTCCATCAAGTTCAACCCATCCAAGTAAACCCAGCACCCACACCCTATACTTACCTATCTATACACTCACATACATAAACTATATATACAAACACTAATACTAACTGTAGATATAAGTCCCCAAGCTCAGTGACTGCCCAAGGGCAGGGAAAAAGGGCATTTATCCAGGGACCCAGCATCAGATAGGCTCTTTGGGGAGAACAACATAGATAGAAGTACAAAGGGCATATTATGATTTGTATTGTAATGTTTCTTAGATACTTTTAGCTCCTGGGGGATTACTGGATGCCCACTACCTCATAATACAATCATTTTATTGGTTGCAATAGGTTGGCATTAATGCCCATGCCAAGAGAATGTACCTGGCAGGAAGATAAGATGGTACAGGTATGGGATCCATTATCCAGAAACCTGTTATCCAGAAAGCTCCAAATTACATAAAGCCCATCTCCCATAGACTCCATTTTAATCAAATAATACAGAATTTTTAAATGTATTTTCTTTTTCTGTGTAATAATAAAACAGTTCCTGTACTGTTACCCCTTATTGGGGCAGAACAGTCCTATTGGGTTTATTTCATGGTTAAATGATTCCCTTTTCTCTGTAATAATAAAACAGTACCTGTACTTGATCCCAACTAAGATATAATTACCCCTTATTGGGGCAGAACAGCCCTATTGGGTTTATTTAATGGTTAAATGATTCCCTTTTCTCTGTAATAATAAAACAGTACCTGTACTTGATCCCAACTAAGATATAATTACCCCTTATTGGGGCAGAACAGCCCTATTGGGTTTATTTAATATTTTATTAATTTTTTAGTAGACTTAAGGTATGGAGATCCAAATTACGGAGAGACCCCTTATCCAGAATATCCTTAGTCCCGAACATTAAGTAAACCTTTCAAGTAAGTGAATGTAAAATTGATGAAAGTGCTACTCTAAGCACTTTTGCAATTTACATTGATTTTTAAATTCCAGGCTATTAAGGGGATACATATAATGTTACTATGAATGAACTTTCCTACAACGGCTGGTATGGGATCTCTTATCCAGAAAGTTCCGAATTACGGAAAGGCCATCTCCCATAGACTCCATCTTAATCAAATAATCACATTTTTAAAAATGGTTTCCTTTTTCTCTGTAATAATAAAACAGTACCTGTACTTGATCCCAACTAAGATATAATTACCCCTTATTGGGGCAGAACAGCCCTATTGGGTTTATTTCATGGTTAAATGATTCCCTTTTCTCTGTAATAATAAAACAGTAGCTGTACTTGATCCCAACTAAGATATAATTACCCCTTATTGGGGGCAGAACAGCCCTATTGGGTTTATTTCATGGTTAAATGATTCCCTTTTCTCTGTAATAATAAAACAGTACCTGTACTTGATCCCAACTAAGATATAATTACCCCTTATTGGGGGCAGAACAGCCCTATTGGGTTTATTTAATGGTTAAATGATTCCCTTTTCTCTGTAATAATAAAACAGTACCTGTACTTGATCCCAACTAAGATATAATTACCCCTTATTGGGGGCAGAACAGCCCTATTGGAGATCCAAATTACGGAAAGACCCCTTATCCGGAATACCCTTGGTCCCAGAGCATTCTGGATAACGGGTCCCATACCTGTACTACAAAGGAAAATGGGCATGATGTAAATAAACAGTGATTTCAACATTTTTGTTATAAACTCTCAGCACCCCCACAGACATGGGGCACCAGTTGAACATCACTGCCATAAAGTGCTTCTGTCACCAGTGTGACACGTGATGGACCCAAGGAGGTCACCCAGTTTGGACACTTTTAAAGACATAAACCGTGTGTCCAGAGTAGCAGGGAGCCATGGCATTTGTCCAAGAGTAACCATAGAAACGGAGGCAGTTTCTCTTGCAGGTGCTTATTCCTACAATCTGCCCTTACAGGGGATGAGGGGTTAAAGCAGTAAAAGCCTTTGCTCAGGACATCCATAAGCCTTGTAAACTGAGTTAAGCCCCTGACCGTGCGTAGAGCGGACATACTACGGCTGGCAGATGGGTGCGCAGTAACTGGCGACTAAATAGGTTAACGAGACAACTTGGGGAATCTGCCTAGTGATATCCCATGTTGCACCTGGGGCCACACTGTTGTCCTTATTCACCTCCAGCTCTGAACCTGACACAGTGCCACGCCCACCAGCTCCTCCCAACTCCATTCTGCCCCTGGGGGGCCCAGGAGGTGTCAGGGGCCAATCTTTGTTTGTGACTTCTATTAAAACCACTAATTCTCCCTACAGGTAAAGGTAGATTATTATTAGATAAAATATAGTAATATATCGTTTAGATATATATCAGGCCTAAGAAGTTAATTAGGAGCAACATCTCTAATATATAAATATATCTATCAGTGATATATTAGACCTAAGGCGTTAGTTAGGACCGTGGAAGTCCCTCCAGTACAGACCCAGTATTCCTCAAATTCATTTATCTTAAAAGGAGAAATGAGCATTTACTGATAGCGTGCAGCCACCAACATAAAGCAGCAATTAGGTATTTGAAACACAATCTCATTAAGCTATTATCGTCATTTTCCTCTACACAAAACACACCCCATTGCACTTTATCCCGTTGAAGGGTATTTACTCTCCACCAGCAATAGGCTAAGAAGCTTAATTATACACGAATCTTTGTTCAGGGTGCGCCCCCTGCTGGGAGTATAAGGGAATTTAGCTGCAGGCATTTAATACTAAGATGTGATGTTTTTATTATCCTTTTATTCCTCTGGCAGCCCATTCACCCCTATTGGTTTGTACTCACTGCATTACTGGGAACCAGTGAACTTAGGCAGAAGGCAATTTGACCCATAGCAAAAAAATGCATTAACCCATTTGTTCCTTTGCGGTGGATCTACAAAGAACTTCTGTCCATGAGGGCTTTCATGTACTAGCCAGCGCTCATTCACCTCAGCATTTTTACAACACACATTAGTGTGCACTCCCCTTCCCCCCACAGTGTCACTGTGTGTGTGTTTGTGGGGCGCTGACAAGTGGCAACTAGGGCTCTGACTAGGGGAGTGGAGGGAGAGGGTGCGCCCTAGCCACGTGCCTCTTCTGCCTCCCCCATAGTTCTGGCCCCGATTGTGGAAGGGTTTAATCACACTGGGGGCAAATTGGACATTGTGTAGTTCTTTCCCACCCCAGCAGTTGCAGGGTATTCCCTCTATTACCCCTGCTTTTCAGTATAATGCTTTGTGAGCTTGTATCACCCCCCCCCCCACATCCATCAAGTTCAACCTCTTTATCATTGCAAAGCCCACCTACCTGTTCTTTTACCGTCACATTAGTACATATAAGGGGTGTGGCCAAAATATTGGTACAGCATACCTGTGTTCAGGGGGGGCGGGGGCTCAGACACATGACTTGTACAGGACCCAATGATTTCTGATGGTGGCCCTGTGGGAGTGTATCAGCAGGGCAGAGTAACGCACAGGGTAACCTAAGCTATAGCCTAGGGGTCTAGTGTGATCAGGGGCCCATCTAGCTTTTGTAAGATATTATTTCACTTTCTCCCCAAGTATTTAAATATTTCGTTTTACTTGCACTGCTTGGCACTGGTTGGGTGCCCCGGGCAGAAGGTAAGTAAGGTGTGTGTGCACTCAGATGTGTAGAAAGAAAGAGAAATATTATTAAAAGCTAGATGGGCCCCTGATCATACTAGATCCCTAGGCACACCCGCAGCCTAGAAGAGGGCTCAACTCTTATTAATATGAGGCTGGTCATTGGCCGACGGCACGTGCATGACCACCTTTACTCGTCACTGTATCACATCCAGCAACTGTCCGTCCCTAGCAGGATACTGAGGTTGGTAGGCAACTTTTATTTCATTAAGATGGCCACACATGCCAAGATCTGGTCAAACTTCATCATACTGCCCGACTGTCTGGGCACGTTTGGCCAGTCACAGGGCTGGTTAGACTGATAATCCTGCAATCCTGGTAGAGCGAAGGTTATTGGCCCTGATGAAAAAGCATGTGATGTGGCTCTTCACGTCCTGCGGTTTGGATTATCCAGGTCATTGGCCAAAACTAATGCAACAATAGAAACCTAGTCAGATGTTTGTATGGATCCTCATACAAGGTGACAGCCTCAAAACTGAGGAAATTCCAGGAAAGTGTTAAATCTGGGGGGAAAAACCCACTGCTGAATAGGACTGCGGCAAAACAAAGTTTAGGGACATAAAATCAGGGTCAGTATATGTTTGGCTTTTATACATCACAAACTATTCTTAATAACTGCACATTTGTTCCCCCATGTGGAGCAGCGGCACCTGGAAAGATGGTTCTACCCAACCCAGGGCCAATAACAAGCTACACGGCTAGTTTGCTCCCATTACTAATCCTCACAGGGATCTTTCCATTACCTGCTATGAATCAAGCACTGTGTGTGGAGCTTCAGCCATCAATGAAATGCTTGTGTGAGGCGACTGTCCCAGAGGAGTGAGTAGCTGGGGGTATGAGGGGTCTCTGTAATGTACATGATTACTGTAATGAACAAAAACAACACAGGTCCATTACAGCCCAGACTTTGCCTCAACAGAGAACTAACTATCCTGTCAGTTTAGGGTCTGTTCCCCAGCTGCCGGGGTGCCTCAGCCTTGGACCCCCCACATTGAATTGACTGAAAGTCGACAGTTAAGCACAAGTAGAGGAACCACACACCATAAATTAAAGTAGCAGAAAAGCCACTGTGTCACTGCAAATGTGCAGTATGGGCAGCTGAGCGACAGCCTATCAGCATGGCATGGGCCACAATTAGCTACAGTGTTGCAAAGCTGGGATATGGCCGCCTCTCTCCAGCAGAAGACAGATAATCTTCCCAGAGTAAACCTAAGGTGGCCACTCACAGGCCGATAAAAGCTGATGTATCGACCCCTCCAGATAGAGTTGGCAGTTAATTGGCCATGTATGGGGGCTGCCAAACTCTAATGACATCTGGCCAAAGTCATCCAGGTTTGAGAATCATTGGCTGAGGACATTTGCTCACATATTCCTCACCCAATGGGTCTCTGTAGGCTCACAGTATGATATTTAATAAAATAGCTCAGTTTACAACAGTACATGGGAGGCCAAACTAGACAGATCTGCACATTGTGTGACTCTGCCAAACAAGGCGTATGGTAACCTTATATCATGTGTGCCTCTCGGGCCCCATTGCTACACACAGACAATCTGAAAACAAACCCCTGGTTAGATAGAAGTGCTGGAGTCCCAACTAGAATACAGTACAATTTAATGGCAGATCATTCATACACAGGGGTAATTAACATGTAATATAATTAGGGAAAGCATAAAGATAAATTATATTTCTATAGAAATCTCTTTGTTAAAAACTTGGAGGCGCCAGATGTGCGGTTATTTCTCCCAGCAATGCGCAAAGGCTTTATGGCAAGGAGCCCCGATCTTCTCATGGAGACGCAGCCCGTCTTCTAGATCTTCCTCCTCCCAGCGGCACAGACACTACAGACTCACGGAGTAAAATGGAATCTTCCCTCTCGGTTACATTGTGGGTGGAGCTGGGCCAAGCCGAATGGTTAAGGCACAGTATTTTGTCTGTTGAACGTAGGACAATAAAACTCCACCCCAAGATGTTCCATGCATTTGTGGCCAATGGCTCCAGTGATCACCTTTACATACATCAGCCATTAAAAAACAAAATTAAAAGCAAAGTCAAGCTCTGGTTAGTGCAGCTGGCAGCCTGATGAATTACTCGGCCTTATGTGCAGGGCCCATTCACAGCCACAAACAAGAGAGCGTTAGAAACAGTGACTCCACTTCTAGAAGATGTACTGCCCACTGATACATAGACTTACACAGTCTGTATACGGAGACATCAGCTCCAGTTGGGACCTCTGCTCCCCTTAGCGCCGATGCTCCAGTTGACGTATAACATCTATTTACACAGGCAAGTCCCCTCTACTGGATACCAATGGCCGGTCACTCTGCCCAAACACCTGTAGGCCCGCACCATGTCTGTACGGCCAGCAAATAAGGGTTGAGGCAAAAGGCTCCAACTGTTTAGAAGCCAGGAATGCGAGTTCCAATATAAATCCCTTTAGGCAATGTAGCGCTCATGCTTTATCCTTTCCTCTTGGGTCTTCCAAGCAATGTCCAGCTTCCACCTGAACTTGTGCCAATCCTCCTTGGCCGCCCAATGTCCCCAGAGCATCAGGCCCAGTCGGTGACTCTTTCCTCCTCTGGAAGGACACCCCAGTTTGGAGATGGGACATCCCTGGCCAGCCAGTTGAAATCATCTACTTGGTTCCAATTATTATTGGCCCTGTCTAGGCCGGACGCCTCGTAGTCGCCCAGGATCCCCTCGTAGGACCAGGTGAAGGGGGCAAAGTGCAGTTGGGCGCAGTCCTCGATGATGGCCCTGCTGGTGACGTGAATGTAGAAGCGACAGCGCTCGGTGCTGTGAGTGCGCAGTTGTTGGCAGGGAAAGGCAAACAGGCAGTCGCGACAGTCGTCCACAAACACCGAGGTGCAGACGGGGCCACACAGCACCTTACAGCCCCGCAGGCCCCGGATATGCAGGGTGGCGGGGGAGCCCCTCAGGGTGACGGTGCAGTCTTGCAATTGGCTCAGCGCAACATCTCTCCTCTGGATCTCAGCTGCCTCCATACACAGGGCCTGGCCTGAGAGTCCGCGCAGCCCACACAGGGCCTGGGGCTCCGCCGCTTTGGGTTTGGCCTGAGGTTCCGCAGGGGTGGGATTACTTGCAGGGGTGGGATTCCCCGCAGGGGTGGTATTACTTGCAGGGGCCGCCTCTTTCCTGCGGGATTTGAAGGCAAACTTGCCCCGGGGCTGCAGAGCTTGGCGTTTGGCCCCCAGAGCCCCCTGCATTCGGGCCAGTGAGTCCTGGGCCTGGCGGATATCATAGGGCGGGAGGAACATGAGGCTGTCATTCAGAAGCTTCTGCAATCGCTGCAACCGAGCCGCAGCCTCCCCCAGGGCCCCCGACTCCTCGCTGCCCAACAGCTCCTCGATCCCCGCCCTGTCAGAGCCGAAAGAGGCGATAAAATGGGCGCTCCTCTCCTCCAGCACAGCGCGGCCCTCCTTCTCCTGCCGCTTCCTGTCCGCCTCCCGCTGCCGCTCCTCGTCCCGCCTCTGTAACCGCTCAGGGAGGCGCCCCCGCTGGGCCAGCGACTCTCCCTCTAACTCCGGCTGCATCTCCGGCTCCATGGCGCTGTCTGCGGCGCACTGCCTTCTGGGAGCCGGTACCTCGCAGTCGGCTGATGTTTGCGTCATGAGGTAAAACCAGGCGTAAAAGTACCGCCCCTCTCTGTGATTATTGGTCAACGTCATCAACTATGCGACAGAACCCGGAAGCCAATCGGAGAGGGAGGCGCACACGTGGTTAGAGTGCAGAGATGGGGAAGCGGAGGAAGCCGCGGAGGGAGGAGGCTGGCAGCGCCCTGAGCAAGAAACAGAAGAAGCACCTGAAGGAATTTGGGGAGCAGCACCCCTTCTATGATGCGTGAGTAGCCTCGGAGCATATCGTCCGGGTATGGGGATGGGATGGGATGGCGGGGACTCAAACCTTCTCTCTTAGAGTCTGACATTTCCCAGGCAAACACACCATGGCCAATGCAAGAGTTAAAATAGCAGCTTGAGTGTCAGGAAAATAAAGTAAAAGG
Organism: Xenopus tropicalis; assembly: GCF_000004195.4. Classification (NCBI taxonomy): domain Eukaryota; kingdom Metazoa; phylum Chordata; class Amphibia; order Anura; family Pipidae; genus Xenopus; species Xenopus tropicalis. Next base: position 15,266,601 of record NC_030681.2, read on the forward strand.
GGGGACACATAGTAGTGCCCCCCCCTGCCCTGCCCTGAGTAACCACTTGGGGGCGCACATGGAACAGCAATGATACATAACATTATAGGCCAGAGTTACTGTTATTGCCTTGGGGAGGGGACAAAGGGATCAATGACATGTTCAGATAGAGGAGGGGTAGCTGGGAAGGTGAATATAAATATTGGGCAGAATCTGGAAATGGAGAATCAGCCCAGAGTGTCCCGGTGTCCCGGTAACTATACTCATGTTACTTATCCTGTTCCCAAATGTCCCGATATCAAGGGGAATGTTGGGGGCACATACAGGTGTAAGAGCAAGAAGAGTAGAGACAATGTTGTGCCTTTAGTTAATATATTGGATGTAGAGTGTAAGCTCTTTTGGGCAGGGCTCTCTTCCCCTCTTGTATCGGTTATTGATTGCTTTATATGTTACTCTGTATGTCCAATGTATGTAACCCACTTATTGTACAGCGCTGCGGGATATGTTGGCGCTTTATAAATAAATGTTAATAATAATAATAATAATAATAATTGCACTGAGTGGTATTTTGCAGTATTATCAACATAATGTATAATGCCTTATGGATAGTCAGGGGCCACATTAGAGGCCCTAAAGGGGACATGAGTAGAAGATATATATATATAGTAAGTGTTACCCTGCAGGAACATAAAACCGAGTAAAACACTGATGTTACAAATTGTAACAACTTCTCCACAGCTTACAGACAGCATACAGACAGCATGCAGGAACTACATAACCCACAATGCATTGTACTGTGATGTTCCTTTCCTTATTGACATCAGTGTGCAGGGAATTGTGGGATTGGGAGGATGCAGGCTGAAGGCAGGCTGAGGACATTTTATTTGAGTCTCCAAGTAGCCAGCCGAATCAGCAGGGGAACAGGGGGCGGGGCTTAGGGAACTGTTCCAAACCATATTATAACATTAAAAATCAAGAAAAGGCTGCATATTTTTTGGGTGGAGTTCCCCTTTAAACAGCTAGGTTAGTAGGTACTTTGAGGTTCAGGGGGTTGGTACAGACTACTGATTGTATGTCTTGGTGGGCCCACCAGCTTGTTATTAAACATTGTAAATCTGATCCCTTTTCTCTTTGCAGAGTCTCCAAGAAACAAGAAACAACCCAGGTGGTTCAACTGGTGAGTGACTGTAATGCCTGAGCCTTCCAGTTTAAACAAGAATGTAGCTGTTGCCAATATATACTGCAAATGTCTATTTAAAACCTTCTTTAAACATAAATCACAATGGAAGAGATGGGTGGAAATTTCAATTTACGTTAAAACACTTTAAACCTACTTTATGGACAGATACAGAATTATAGTTTGTGGCTTTACTTCCCCTTAGCTTTATATTTCAACTAATTATGGGTGTAGAACTGTAATATCTATGTGAAGGCATAAGGGAGTATGTGTGTGATCTTTCATGTTACTACCCAGCCATGTTAGTGCAGGTATGGGATCCGTTATCCGGAAACCTGTTATTCAGAAAGCTTCAGATTAAGGGAAGGCCATCTTTCTCTTATTCTCTGCACATGATCCCAACTAAGAAATAATTAATCCTTATTGGGGGCAAATAAATTCTGTTGGGTTTATTTCATGTTTAAATGATTTTTTAGTAGACTGAAAGGGGTTGTTCACCTTTGAGTTAACTTTTAGTATTATGTATGAGAGTGATATTCTGAGACAATTTGCAGTTGGTCTTCATTTTTTATTTGTAGCTTTTTTAGTTACTTCATTTTCAGTTCAAGAGCTCTCCAGTCTGGAGTTTCAGCAGTTATTTGGTTGCTGGGTCCAGATTACCATAGCAACCAGGGAGTGGTTTGGATGAGAGACTGGTATATGAATAGGAGAGGGGCTGAATAGAAAAGAAAGTTACAAAAAGTAAAAATAACACTGTAGCCTCACAGAGTAATAGTTTTTTTTTGAGCTGAGGTCAGTGACCCCCATTTGAAAGCTGAAAAGAGTTGGGACAAGATGGCAAATAATTAAAACAACTATAAAAATAAATAATGAAGACCAATTGAAAAGTTGTTGGAATAGGCTATTCTATAACGTACTAAAAGTTAGCTTAAAGGTGAACCACCTCTTTAAGGCATGCAGATCCAAATTACAGAAAGATCCCTTATCCAGAAAGCCCAGGAATACATTCTAGATAACAGAAACCTGTACATTGCTTTTATATAAAATACAAATGCGTTGCTGATATTTCTAGTTACTATAAGTCTGACTTGTCTGTATTTTAGCCTGAGAGTTCGGAGGATGAATCCCGAAGTGAGAGCGAGGCAGAGAGTGATCCCGAGCCGGTTAACATGTACCACAAGCTGCTCGCCACCTTGAATACTGTGTCTGATGAAGAGGAAGAAGAAAGTGATGATGAGGAAGAAGAAGCCCTAGAAGAAGCAGAAGAGGAAGATGAGGCAGAAGAGGTGGGTGAGGAATCGGAAGCAGAGGATGAGGATAATGAAGATGAGAGTGACGGGGAAGGCCACGGGCAAATGGATGGTAATTATATTTTGATGCAGAAATATTCAGTGTTCCCATATCCTTAGAGCTGGAAGTGTAAGTCTCTCCCCATGTGAAATAACAGTAACTGTGTAACCAAAAAGGTGTCACTGCTAACTGCCATACTGATCAGATCAGGCACATGCTGTAGGTCTGTTTATATCATGCCCCTTTAGGGGTAATGCTATGCAAATGTATTTGTAAAGGGGTAGTTTACCTTTAAATTAACTAGACTGTCACTGTCTGCATCATACTAAGACAGTTTGCAGTTGGTCTTCACTCTTTATGGTTTTCCAGTTATTTAGCTTTTTGTTCAGCAGCTTGTCCAGTCTGGTATTTTAGCAGCTATTGGGTTGCTATGGGGCAGTTTACCCTAGCAACCAGGCAGTTGTTTGAACAAGAGTTGGGAATATGAATAGAGGAGAGCCTAAACTGGCAGATACCGTATATACTCGAATATAAGCCGAGTTTTTGAGCACTAAAAATGTGCTCAAAAAGTAACCCTCGGCTTATACTCGAGTATGATAATTTGTGCCGATCCCCCAGACGGACTTGTGTCCGTGCGCCCGCGCTCTCCCTATGTCAGTTCCCAGAACTGCCATCCTGCTACCTGTTCATAATTAATATCTCCAGTGCGCTCTTCTACGGTGTGCTCATCTCCGGTGCGCTCTTCTGCTCTGCTTGGCGCCGCAGTCGCGCCAGTGACGTCACGCGCCCGTTCAGTTACTCGTGGCCTGATCTTAGACCTTGTAAGATCAGGCCACGAGTAACTGAACGGGCGCGTGACGTCACTGGCGCGACTGCGGCGCCAAGCAGAGCAGAAGAGCGCACCGGAGATGAGCACACCGTAGAAGAGCGCACTGGAGATATTAATTATGAACAGGTCAGAAATATTTAACCATTACCCTAATCCATTGCATCCAACCTGCACCCAACCCAGCTCAAAGTTCCACTTCATGCCCAACACCCCCAGCCTGACTTCCCTTTGATGACTCGTATCAGCCACCATAGGGGAGGGGTCAATGTTATTATTTCATCAAAGGGGAGTAGAATACTTGATTTTGACCCTCCCTACCCTGTCCAGCTAACTGACACTGAATTTTTTATCCATCACTACAGCCTAGTGTGCAACCACTGAATTAATTTTATCTTGAAAGTCTGAGCGCACAGGTAGCAGGATGGCGGTTCTGGGAAGCTGGCATAGGGAGAGCGCAGGTGCACTGACACAAGTCCGTCTCATTCCCCTCCTTTCCTTTCCTTTCTGGTCCTGGTCTGCGTTGCAAATGAGTAGTATTGATCTGCAGATTGGTACATTGCCCCCTTAGTTCCCACAATCATTGCATCTTATTAGTTTCTCTATTTATATATCTTATGCGCATATTTCTGGGAAGCTGGCCTAGGCAGAGAGCGGGACTGAGGGAACTTTAATTCGCTTGGCAGTAGCTGAAGGGCAACCAATTGGGGAAAAAGATATAAAAGCGTTATGTGCAAAATTGGTAAGTTGCCATTTTTATCCCACAATGCAACCTTTTTTTGGGATAATCAACTAAACCAAAGTTTGAGCACACTTTGTGTGCTGGCTCACTCGCACCAGCCCTACTGGTGACACCCTAGGCTTATACTCGAGTCAATAGGTTTTTCCAGTTTTCTTAGGTAAAATTAGGTACCTCGGCTTATACTCGGATCGGCTTATACTCGAGTATATACGGTAAGTAAATAAAAAGTAACTACAACAATTGTAGACTCACATAGCAATAGCCTTTGGCAGCTGGGGTCAGTTACCCCCATTTCAAAGCAGAAGAGAAAGGCAAATCATTCAAAAACTATAAAAAAAAAAAAGTAATGAAGACCAGTTGCAAAGTTGCTAGGAAATGGGACATTCTGAAATATACTTAAAGGTGAACCACCCCTTTACGTGTTACTAGTATAATTTCATTTCCTTGTGTTACTGGCCCTTTTAAGACTTTAGTTGGATTAACAAAACAAAATGCTTTTTCCCCCCAAATATAACATTTCTAAAGTTTTTCTGTCACCTATAAAAGCCAAAAAATTGGTGTCATTTTTGCAGAGTTACCTGTTGAGGCGGAGAAAGCGGGAGACAATGAGGAGGAGGAGAGAGCTGGGGATCCAGCTGCAGAAGAAGCCGGGGAATTCACTGATGCCAAACATGAATCGAAGTTCAGTTTAGAAACCAATTTTATGGATGAGGACAATGAGGATTCCAAGGATGAGAGTGTCCCCTGTCCCACAGTGGCTACAGAAGGTAACGTTGGCTGTCTCGTGTCTGCTGATGCCTGGTTTGGGGCTGTGTGGGGCATTTGCTCTGTACAGACTGGCACGCAATGAGTCCCAGTGCCCATCCATAGGGGCAAGCAATAAGCAAAATTGGTGTCATTGTGTTGACACCAAAGTGCCAGTTCTTTTCCATGCTTTGTGCTTCCAATTGGCTGGTACAAAATAATTAGCATGATGGGCGCAAAGAGAACCCCACTGTAACCTTAGCCCTGTGCCCCATATCATGGTATTTAAGTCATTAATGGTATAACTGGTGTTTTTTTCATCTGTCTAGAACTGGAAAGAGTTTACATTCTCAGTTACCCTTTAATTGCCTACACGTTGTCATACTAAAGGATCCCTATTAGTATAATATGATAACATTTCTATTTATTTTATCCACGTTTGCCTTTGTTCAGTGAGGTTTTAGTACTCGCTAGCCTTGTCTGAACAGAGCAGTTATACAGCACTCCTTATGGAACTGCCTGATGCTCATAAGAGTAGGGGGCAGAGTAGGGGGCAGAGTACTATTCAGTTGGCTAAAAAAACTGTTCATCATCTGTAAATCTATTGCCTCTTCTAATGGGTATTTTATATTTGCTGCTGCTTTGGAGTTGGGGGTCAGTAAATATGTAGCAGATTCTGACTGATGCCTTTTTTTCTTCTTTACAGACCCATTTGTACAGCATGTTGGCAGGGAACTGGAAGAGCAAGACATCAGTAAGATAGGAACAAATCCTAAAAAAGCATCACTCAAGGTATGGGGACTAACTGGCTTCAATTAAAATTTTGGTTTCTAAAATAAAAAAAAAAAACAGAAAAGAACAGAAGAAGAAGGAAAGGTAAAAACTAAGTAAGCTTTATCAGAAAGGTCTATGTAAATACAGCCATAAGCACTCACAGAAACGCTGCACCGAGTCCTCTATCAAAAGAAACACAGGATTTCTTGTCTTCTTTTGTGTATACATGTTCTTCAGTATCAGGCTTCCTGTATCAGAAAAATCCTTCATTCCTGGGGCCAGAGTCTGCCCTCTCTCCTGCTCCCCCCTCCCATAAAAATTCACTCCCCCTCTCATCAGAATGTGTGATCTGAGCTACCAGCCCCTAAAGCTGCAGCAGGAAACTACTGAGACCAAGCTAAAATGGCAGCTGCTATCTTAAGTAAATGGAGGGAGCTTCTAGGGCTCTTTACTCAGGTATGGTAAAGCTTTCTGCAGAATAAATATTACATTCTAGCTGGCACTTATGTGGCTAATCTATTGTTAATAAATGCTAAAATGACTTTCCTTCTCCATATATTTATATGACAGAACCATTGGGTTATTGTCTCACTCATTTGTATACCTGACGTTGTATGTAATTGTTTCATTCCTTGGCATCCCTTGTTCCCTTTTGGTTTCAGTGGCCGGCCTTGGGTCAGCTGGGTGTCTCGAGCTCTCTTCCTCAGCTCCAGCCCCTAAAAGTCGAGAAGGAAACTGACCTACAGAAGCTGTATTTGCACAAGCCGCTCTTCTCCACGTGGCCCAAAGTGAACAGTCCCTTCCTGTCTGTTGATAAGGAACAGAATTTCACCCCCCTACAGAGAGAGCTTTTCAGTATCATGAACTCCTACAGGGACTTGTTCTTCCCGGCACGGAGCCCTACAGCGCAGGGCGAAGAGATCAGACATGTGTACTGTCTCCATGCGCTGAACCATGTTCTGAAAGCAAACGCCCAGGTATTGAATAACAACTCTCAGAAAAGAGATCAAAAACCCGGACTGGATGAAGAAGACCTAAGGGACCAGGGCCTGACCAGACCAAAGGTATCACATGAATGGATTACTTTTTATTAAAGACCAGTGCCCGTACTCTTAAAGGACATGTTAACCCCCCACAAATAAATTTAATCAGTGACCAGCCTCTTTGAAATCTTAAATAGCTGCCCTCTGGGTGTCCAAAGGTTAATAGTAAGGCTGCAGCATCCCTTTAATCACTTAGGATTCCTTCTTCTCCTGTAACTCACTTGGCCCCTCCCTCAGGAACTGACTTTGGCTCTTGGCTACTGAGCATGCTCAGTTCTTCTTAACTCAGGTTACCAAAGACACCCTTCAGTGTAGCAGCCAATGACGAGATGGCGCTGCTGGTTTCCATAGAAACTCTGCTCTAGCTGTGCCCTCTGCTGGAGATATTTCTTCTAACCTCCTCTCCTGAGCTCAGCTTAACCATTACTCAAATGCTCAATCCAAGTAGGACTTTTTTATCAATGTAGGTTCTGCCTGTGTAAGCCTGCATTCTTCATTGCATGAACTTGCACGTGCTGTTTGGAGATGTAAATGTCACTGAAGATGTGTGAGAGTGAAAATGGCCACTGGGTGAAAGCTGCTGTTTGTTTTAGGAAAATGTTATGTGCTGGAGAGCGGAGGGGGTATATGCAGTACAAGTGATGTGGTTAGTGTGGGGAAGATATGCCTAACTTATATAGTATCTAGTAGAATTAAGTCTAAAACAACTGGACTTTTCCTTGAAAACATTTCACCTTTCATCCGAGTGGCTTCTTCAGTTCCAATGACTGGTAGGGAATTCCCCGGCATTTAAACCCTTGAGGGGGTAAGTACAGTCACAGACATCCCTCAAGGGTTTAAATGCTGGGGAATTCCCTACCAGTCATTGGAACTGAAGAAGCCACTCGGATTTCAAGGAAAAACTCAGAAAAGTCCAGTTGTTTTTAGACTTAATTCTACTAGATACTGTATATCATGACCTGGATGAATGAGAATCTTCATAGGCCTTACTTATAAACATGGTAGGAAAATGTAGGGTTTGCATGTGCTGTAATAATAATAATATTGCATATTGGGTAAAGAAATATGTATTAAGGTGCCTCCAATCTATTGGTTTTCTTTCCACCGGCTATGCAGTATACCATAATACACATTTGAACCAGATAATGACACTGGGTTGCTTTATTGTGCTGGGCCAATCAAAGGTCAGGAGCATATGATACATTGGCCTTGCCATAGGAGTCATCATTTGGTATCCAATAAAATACTCCATATGTACACAGGGTCACAGCAGAAAAATGCTTTCCCACCGTAAGCAACAAATCTCCCCTTCTGCCAACACCCTAACCCAAAAATGTTCTGTTCAGTGTGAGTACAGCTCTCAGGGGCATTGCTGGTCTGAATAAAATGGCTTTAATCCGCTTTAAGAGCCACACATAATTCCTGGCTATACTGTCTATTAGTATTAGTACTATACTGTCTATCAGCTATAGGGAAGGGCAGCCTTTTAATGGGATCTGCGCTGAAGCTACAGGTTGCTGACTTGTACATACATATAGTTTTTTGTTTGGAGGTAGTAAAAAAGCAATGTCCATTTCTTCAATACCATCCTAAAACTGAAAGGGGGACAAAACAAGCATTGTATTGAGTAAACATGTAAAATGAAATCCTTTCCGTTTAAAGACTGCATAGTGTTTTAATGTTTTCAGGTCCTCATTGTTGTGCCGTTCCGAGAATCCGCCTTACGCATAGTGCAGATATTAATAAGCCTGATGGAGGTCGGAGGCAGAAAAGTCGACGTGAGCAATAAGAAGCGGTTCAAGGAAGAATTTGGATCGGAACCCGAAGACAGACCCCCAAACTTGAAGAGGCCTGAAGATTATGAAGCTGTGTTTGCTGGAAACATTGACGATCACTTTAGGATAGGTAAAGCTGTCCTGTTGCACTGGATATTTGTGTTAAACAGGCCCCTCTGTATCATGTTGAATGAGAACCTCCCTTTGCAGCTTGCTGTAGAATGCCCCCCATCATAGTCAAAACGTAGGCAGATCATCCCATTTGGCAATACCGAGTGGTAGTTCATCGGCGGATAGTGATATTATACTCTTGCCAATGTCTTATTAGGAGTGGCCATCTTGCAGAAGAGCATGAGGCTGTACTCTCCATTCTACTCCTCGGACATCATTATCGCCTCCCCCGTTGGCTTGCGTACCATCATTGGCAGCGAGGGGGAGAAGAAAAGGGATTTCGATTTCCTGTCCTCCATAGAGGTTCTCATTCTGGATCAAGCAGATTTGTACCTGATGCAGAACTGGGAGCATGTGTTGGTAAGTCATTTTGGTCACTAGGCTTTTGCATTGTTTGCTGGATCACAAATCACTATTTCATATATATATATATATATATATATATATATATATATATATATATATATATATATATCATAATTTGCATCACAGTGCAAATCATATATAGTTAACCAATCCAATGGTATATAGTGTTCATACATAAAAAAGTCAGTGTGATTTCTCTCTCTCACCAATAGGTGCCAGTATACGCATGTGTGACTTATTCAGTTTGAAATCCATAGAATGTGCATATGGTGTAAACATCTATAACAAAACATAATTTTTTTTTTATATACACAAAATACGATTCCCTTGTATGTCTCTCATTTCAAACTTATGTTAGCCACCTTGACTACGTATTCACACAGTATATTTAACCTAGGAAACAACCGAGCATTCAGCACCCATCTGGTTTAGAGTGCAGACACACAGCTTGACTTATATATATATATATATATATATATATATATATATATATATATATATGTGTGTGTGTGTGTATTATATTTGTCACTCTCTGATATCATTCCCTTCTGTTGCAGCACCTGATGGCTCACCTTAACCTGCAGCCTACAGACTCTCACGGGGTTGATTTCTCTCGTGTCCGCATGTGGAACCTCAGCAACTGGGCCAAGTACTATCGGCAGACACTGCTGTTCAGCTCCCTGCAGGAGCCCCAAATAAACTCTATATTCAACAAGCATTGCTTTAATTACTGCGGGCAGGTAAGCGCCATCTGTTTAATGTCCTGCCTTTATATTGGGGTACTTTATGTTACTTGCCTTTTGAAAGGTATATTGTTCATTGTGAGGATTTGCACTGGGCACTGATATTGGGCACTGATATTGAAAGGCCAGGTAATTGGTAAACTAGTCTGCACAAGCCTGAAACTGGCAGCAGAGTGAGGAAAGAGCGGGTAGACAAAGCAAGAGGTAAGTGATGTCAAATTTCCTACCCCTATGGGTAGTTTTAGTTTCTCTCATTAAAAAAGAAAATAAATCCTATGTACAGACTGTATGTATTTCCTTATTTAATCACTTATTTATGTAATTGATCGTCTCGATTTTCTTGTAGGTGGCAGTTAGGAACATGCCCGTTACTGGCTCTATCAGTCATGTTGTGGTCCAGCTCCCACACGTCTTCCAGAGATTAGAGGCAGACAGCCTGCTTACTGTTATAGATGCAAGGTAATTGCCCAACTGCCCCAGACTGACAGGGTGCTGGCATCAAAGAACGTTCACCCAGCACACCCTTACCTCCTCCAACAATTCCTACTCGGTGCACAGCCCAGAGAGTCAACACTCCCAACACAGTCCAGCAAAAAATAGTTGACTGGCACAACGAGTACAATGCAAGCGGGGCTTAGCCCCTGCGTGTTTATTAAAAAAATAGCAGCAAAGCATGATGCCTGACGAAGGGGTACACCCCCGAAACGTTGCTGCTATTTTTTGAATAAGGGTGCTGGCATCTCCACTCATTGTCATTATTTAATTGGTACCAGGGCAAAGACATTAAAACCCATAGGACTAAGGCATTAAATTAGTGATATATATGCAACCCTGATGCCACAATATCATGTTCTGGCCCTTTAAACCGTATTGCCTAATCTTTATTAGCTGTTCTGGCGCAGACCTGTGGCATTTCAGTGTATGTCACAGGACCTCCCAGTCCCAGTACTGAAGGTGCAGATACATGGGTCAATACATGAGTAGTTCTTAAGATGCAAATAAAGGGGAGGTGACCCATGATAGTTTGAACTGCCAATGCTTGAAATGTAACTCAAGGCATTGATACAATAGGGCTCACTTATGACTGCAGCTGCAGGGTGCAAAGTACAATTTTGGACACAACTGCTCTGTCTTCTTCCCACAATGTAATGGTTTTTTTTCCTATAATTCCTGGTGGTCACCAGGGGGCGTTGCACTGACACAATTGCAGCCAACGTATTAACATTGATATAGTTTTCTTTTACACTTTGAATCAAATACAATTGCACTAAAAAGGTTCTAAATCTGGTTGGCATCACTTCTGGTGTGTGCAACGGATTCATTACACTCAGGTCTGCTGCGTCCATTTTACACTGTCCCCAATAGAAAACCTGGAGCTTCTGCAACCTTCGGAGGTATTGGTAGCTTCATGGTTTCTCTGTGTCAACAAACATACTTGCACTTAATTTGTAGCAGAAGGAAGGCAGAAAGTTATCTTTTTCTTTCAAATGAATTTTATTTTTTGTGTGGTTTAAGAGGGGTCCAATACTCTATTCTGCGTCTGAGATGTACCCAAATGTTAGTCCATTGCACCCAATCTGACAGCAGCTTCTTTTCTCACTCAGGTTTGAGTTCTTTACCAGCAAGATTCTGCCGCAGTATCGAGATGCCATTATGTCTCATACGCTCATCTATATCCCTTCCTACTTCGATTACGTGCGACTACGGAACTACTTCAAGAAGGAAGAGCTGAACTTCACGCACATCTGCGAATACACAAACAGGTCCGGAGTCTCCAGAGCGCGGCAGTTCTTCCTGAAGGGGGAGAGACAGTTTCTGCTTGTCACTGAGAGGTTTCACTTCTACAAGAGGTGAGTGGGCCAACCCCGTCATTGTTATCTAATGCATCTCACAGATATAGTTGGTCCTGGGGGATAGATGGTAACATGAGCAAAGGTTTGACCTGCTCGAGAGTAGCTCACTGCTCATTGGTTGTTATTGGCTGAATGGGTTTGCACAGGATGCTCCATAATTATAATTGTATCTGCCTCTCGATTCTTTTAATTTTAGATACACATTGAAAGGTATCAGAAACCTTATCTTCTATGAGCTCCCAACTTATCCCCATTTCTACAGTGAAGTGTGCAATATGATGAAGGCATGGCACCGCGGGGAGGAAGCCACATGGACCTGCACGGTGCTGTACTCTAAGTACGATGCCCAGAGACTGGCTGCTGTGGTGGGGGCAGAGCGGGCCGCACAGATGCTGCAGTCGAAGAAAAATGTTCACCTTTTTGTTACCGGAGAAAACGGTTAATTTGGTGCTGAAACGAGAGAACGTGGATCCTTATAATGCCACAAAGTGGATTTTGCGCAGAGCTACTTCAGAATGAACTAAATGTACAAACAGAAGAACAATGTTCATTTTGATCCGCTGAAAAGGTGTAATTTACGTTTTTGTTCCTGTTCAGCTGTCATCTGCGCTTGACGTGAGGTATTCAGAAACTCCTCTATTGATATGGAATGTAAAACGCCCCATAATAATGCTGTGTACGCCACTTTCACTGCAAACAAGGTTCCTCTCCCCCCAGCAATAAATGGTGCTTAGTAGTAAAGTAGATTCAGGCCATCTCAGTGCTGCGGGAACTGTCATGTTCGACATTCCCCTCCAGATGCTTTTGTACTACAACTCCTCACATCCCACCACTAACTCATTTCATTATCCTGGGGTGTCATGGCAACAGCCTTACTCATGCCTTCCAACATTTGTATATTAAAAAGATGGACAGTATATGCCATACCCAAAGTGTTTTCTTAAGTATCTGCTTATGGTTTTGCCATTCTCGACTGTACTGCTTGAACCGGGATTAGTGGGCGGTGTCTTTTAATTGGTTCTCTTCTCCCTCTTTTGTTCTGTCACAATTTATGCTGCATAGAGTTTTGATGCGAGTTGTCAAGCAGCAATCATCTGCCATAAACAACACAAAAGCATTAATCAGGGAATGATGTTGGGAATGAAGCCTAGCTTGCACTTAGCATTCCAATTGATCTATATGGGATGCAGTGTTCAGTTGGGTTTAAGTCAGGGTTCTGTACAGGTCATCCATGTTCTTCCACTCCCACCTTTGCAAATGAATTCTGTATTTGTGCACTGGGGTATCTTGCAGAAACAGTAAAGGGCTATACAAGATGTCGTTGCCCAAAATGGAAAGTCCCATTGTATGATGTAGTTGCACCTGTGCTTTGTCAGGGGAGGACACCGGCGGCCGGGGGATCGGTAAAAGGGATCGTGTCTGGGCCACCGGGTTTTTTCCCGGTATCCCAGCAGCCCAGAATGCATTCGCATTGAAACCCCCACACTTTAATATTTTGTAAGCCACCATTTGCAGAAATAACCATTTTTAGTCTTTTGGGGCAAGTACGTGTTTATGGCACATTTCCTCCAGGTTGTTCATTTGTTGGCTGATATTTTTACACCAGATATTTCAGATAGTGCCAAACAGATGGTCAGATGAATTGCACTTAGTGTTTGACTGAGCTACATTCATCTGTTTGTCGTCGAGCTGCTCCATTGTTACTTTGGCCTTTGGAATCGTTGTCCTGCTGAAAGAGCTATCCTTTCTTCCATTTTAAAGAGACATGCAGTAGCAGCCATTGTCCTACTCTTCTTGCCTGATCCAACTGACATTTAGGACTTTTCCACTTCCTCCTTAGTCCACACAAGTGTCCACAAATTGTGTTTGCCAGAAACCCAACTGACGAGGAGAGAGTAAAGGTCCCCATACACGGGCTGACTATAGCTGGCGATATTGGTCCCTTGGACCGATTCGGCAGCTAATCGGCCCATGCATGGGCAGAACAGAGCGGCCTGGCCGACCGATATCTGGCCTGAAATTGGCCAGATCTCGATCGGCCAGGTTAGAAAATCCAGTCGGATCGGGGACCGCATCGGCTCGTTGATGTGGTCCCCGAACCGACTGCCCCATAACCACAAATGTAATCGGATTATTTTTTTTTTTAAGTTAGTTGCTACCCGATATCACCCACCTGTAGGTGGGGATATCGGGTGAAGATCCGCTCGCCAAGTGAGCGGATCTTATAGTGTATGGGCACCTTTAGAACTACATTGTGAGAAGAGGTTTTGTGGTCAGATGAATCAAAGATAGAGCTGTTTGTCTAAAATTCAAACCAGTATGTGTGATGCGGATCTAACGCTGTCTAAACCTCAAAAAAAAAAATCAGGAGCATTTAAATGTCTGGCTTAGCTTTTGATGGAAGAAAAATTGGATTTGTGTGTCAAACACAGATAAGCAATGAGGTGTTATGGCAATGAAGAATTATGCCAAAGACCATTGCTATGTATATAATATTGATGCTAAATACACAGGGGTATTGCTATGCCTAATATAAGCTGACACAGAATAAAGGCTTCAGGCTATACAGTTTGTACCCCAGTACTGTGCTAAGGCTGCATTCTTAGTGGGACATTATACCCTCTTGTCCAACATGAGTTTAGTGAATAGGGCTGGTGCTTATCATACTCT